>NC_058131.1:287049080-287062104 GCF_016433145.1 Gracilinanus agilis
CTCTTCTCTTCTCTTCTCTTCTCTTCTCTTCTCTTCTCTTCTCTTCTCTTCTCTTCCTTTCTTTAACCCTTAATTTCTGTTTTAGGCAGGAGGGCAGGCTTGAGCAATTGGGGGTAAGTGACTTTCCCAGGATTACAGAGTTAGGAAGGGTCTAAGGCCAGATTTGAACCCAGGCCTTCTAGACTCCAGGCTCCGTGCTCTATCCACTGACCCACCTAGCTGCCCCACTCACTTATTTTGTTTTGGAATATGAAGACCCTTTCAGATCGAAATCTATGAAATTCTAACCAAACTCCCTCAAAGTCTGTATGTGGAGGGAGGGCTATTTTGTTGAATGGACTTGGAGCTTTTGATGGCAGGGCATTAAACAGAAAGGGTTTGGAGGTAGGATGCCAAACTTCCATTTCCACTGAAATTTGGACAAGGATATCACATGTAGAGATCTGAATACAGTCTTGAAAAGTCTGATGATGATGATGATGATGATGATGATGATGATGATGATGATGATGATGATGATGACAAGGAAGATGATACCCTAAACACATTGCCATTTGCAAAAAGCATTGACAGTTTTTATCTCATTTGATCCTCTTAGTGACCCTATAAGGTAGTCAGAGTAGAACTGACTTTACAGATGACACAACTGAGGCCTAAAGAAGTTTATGATTAGTTCACAGTAAGTAGCGCTGCTAGGATTTGAAGAATATTCATTTACCTCAAAGTTGAGTATTTTTTGATTATACTCTACTTGCTCCCAGGAGAAATCTTTTCCTGGATGTCCTAGAAAGAGAGGTGGGTGGGAATGGATCTGGGTTAGAGGAAGAAAGGCGAAAAATAATCCCTTCCCTTAAGGAGCTCACAGTCTAAAGCAGAAGATATATTCTACCTGCTGTACTTGAGAAGAAATGTAAGTCAATGCAAAGGTCTTGTATTCCAACAAGATTCTGTCCTCCAAAGAGTCCATCCAAATAAACGTAAGCCTCTTGAGGGCAGCCCATATAATTGAAACTCCTTCCCTAGGAGACAGCCAGGGGCATCTCCAAGCCAGTCACTGAGATTTAATTGGGAGTTGTCTTTTGTGATTTTAATAAAACACCAAAGGACATTCCCTAACATTGACTTATAAATGCCTCATTTTAGGATTTCACTCTTCTGTTCTGGTTTGAACTTGGCTCCTAGGAGGCAAAGTAGACCAGGATTGATAGACTCAGGAAGACCTGAGATCAAAACTAGCCTCTGTCATTTCTTAGTTGTATGACCCTGGAGAGATCATTCATCTTTTTCTGCCTCAGTTTCCTTATCTCTTAAATGGAAAAAAATATATACTATCTACTGATCAGGGTGGTTTTGAGGATCAAATAATATAATATTTGTAAAGTGCTTTGCCAGCCTTAAAATATGATATGAATGCTGGCTGTCATTATTTTCTTAAAACATGACACATGTTGATCTGGAACCATCATCCTCAATCCAGATGTTGTATGTGAGTTGTAGCATTGTAGGCAAATGGAGGGATGGGGTGGGATTGGATTTCTCACATTGCCACATGTTGAAGAAGCTGCCAGAAGGGAAGAGAAGTCAGTAATCCAGGAGGCTCAGCACTTTGGGGGATTAGGGGAGGTGGTATGGATGAGGGTGTTGGGTGTGGTAGTTTCTTAGCAGTTCTTAGAAGAAATTTCCCTGAAGAGCTGATGAACTTTACTTTAGGATTTAAATGCCCCCAGTGTGGGAAAGAATTAACCTTCTGTGGAAGGAAAGTTTCTGGTATATGAGGGTGAAAAGTTTGTATGTCAAGCCTTAATTTGAAATAGTTTTCTACCTGAAGTTTGCTTTCCTTGTCATGTCCTTAATCCTAGTGTCTTTCTGCTATGATCTGTGACTCAGGGACTCCACAAGGACTAGGTTGTATTTTGGGGGTTACCCTAAAAGATCCAAAATCTTGGGGCAGCTAAGTGGCTCAAGATATAGAAAGCCAGGCCCAGAGATGGGAGGTCGTGAGTTCAAATTTGGCTTCAGACACTTCCTAGCTGTGGGACCCTGGGCAAGTCACTTAACCCCAATTACCTAGTCCTTACTGCTCTTCTGCCTTGGAATCAATACTCAGTATCAGTATCTATTCAAAGATAGAAGGTAAAAGGTTTAATTTTTAACAAAAGACCCAAGACTTATCTCATTCCTAAAGTGAGGGGATGGGATTTGGTGACCCCTGAGGTCTCTTGGAGGTCTCTTCCAGTTTGATGATCACTTACTTTTTGCTAGTTGTGCTCCACCAAGAGTTGACTCTAAGAAATCTCCAAATATGAGATTTGTATCTTCAGCCCTTAGTACAGAGCTGACCCGTAGGAAGTGATTAATAAATCTTTGTTGACTGACTCATGTCTGGCTTTCCATTGATGTTCTTAGCTCCTACACAAAGACTCAAGGTAATAACTATATTGGGAAAAAGAAAGCCTTTACCTCATCCTACTTTGTTAACTAGCATTTATTAAACACCAGGGCCAGGTACTGTGAGTAGAGTATACTGTACTCAAAAATGCAAAAAGTAATTCCTGCCCTTAAGCCACTCACAATCTAAAGCAGAAGATATAAAAGTAGGAGAGGATTCTTTCTGTTGCACTTGGAAAGCAGGCAAGTCCTTTTTTTTTTTTTTTTTTTTTTTAAATAAACCCTTATCTTCCATTTTATCCTGTGTATCAATTCCAAGGCAGAAGAGCAGTAAGGGCTAGGCAATTGGAGTTAAGTGACTTACCTAGGGTCACATAGCTAAGAAATGTCAGAGATCCGATTTGAACCCCGGACTTTCTGAATCTAGGCCTGGCTCTCTTTCTACTGTGCTACCTAGCTGCTCTTCCTCTCCCCTCAATGCCTCATTTTACAGATGAGGAACCTGAGACCCAGGGAAGCAAAAATCAGACAAATAGCAGAAGAACCAGGCCTTGCACAGAGGTTGCCTAACTCTCATCCCAGGGCTATTTTCATTGCTTCATGCTGTTCTCCTATGAGTTGATTTGTCATGATCAGCAGGATCTTTTGCTTCAGTGAAGTTTCCCGGTGATGCCATCTGTGATTATGTCCTTTTAACTCCATTTGATGTTTATATTAAAATCAGGATCCTCTTCTCTCGAAGTTAGGCTGTTTTTCCTAATTTTTGAGAGTTTCTTGTTCATAAAACAAGGAGAAGGTGTTGACCTTATATCTGGATCAGGGGAGGTAGTCGGTGGCCCTGGAGCTACCACCAAAAGGCACTGGAAGCCAGAGGGGATGCCACAATCTTCCCTACCAGATGCATGACTTTATTTTCTCTTTTTTCCCCTCTTTCTTCCTCTATTTTCCCTATCTTTCTCAACCCATTTCCTTCCCCTGAATATTACTAAGTTTAGCCAATGCCTTCCTCAGACAGCTACTCTTAGCTTTGTGTATATATTTATGATATTTTATATTCCCGATTGCATGTAATAACAATTTTTAACACACCTTTCCCAAAATTATGAGATCCAAATTCCCTCCCTTCCCTCCTTCTCTCAGAAATGATAAGCAATTCTATTTCTGGGTTATACATGTATTATCAAAGCATATCCTTTCTATGAACTCTTATCTCTTATCTCAGGAAGGGAGCTGCTTATTTTTCCCTTTTTCTCCTAAGCCCTGAGGAAGGAGAATTCCCAACATGGCAGTAGGCTTGACGGTGGGGGATGTGTTTGGATAATTGAAGCCTTTTGGTATACTTCAAATCCTGTCACCTAGAGTTAGTTATTGTTTAGTTGTTTCAATTACAACAGACTCTTCATGACCCCATTTGGATTTTTCTTGACAAAGATACTGAAGTGGCTTGTCATTTCCTTTTCCAACTCATTTTACTGATGAGGAACTGAGGCAAAGGATTAAGTGACTTGGCCAGGGTCAAACAGTTAGTAATTGTCTAAGGCTGGATTTGAACTCAGGAAGATGAGTCTTTTTGATTCCAAGCCCAGTGCTCTATCCACTCACTGTACCTCTTAGCTGTCTTGGACCACAGGCTGGAGGAAAATTAGCTAGTGGATCAAGGAAAGAAAATCTTTTTCTCTTCAATTTCAAATGTTAGCCTGTTCTTCCACTCCTTCTCTGTGTCCCTGACCCTCTCCCCCAGCCTTTTGGGAGAAGTATATGATATTGAAGTAGTTCTTTGTCTTTTTTATATCCTATATCTCTTGGGCAGTCTGGTGAAACCCCTGGACCCTTTCTCAGACTAATGCTTTTAAATGCACAAAATAGAATATGCAGGATTATGAAAGGAAACCAATTATATCAAAATGCCATTTAAAAATATTAAGAAAAAACAAATTCCTGTTAAGAACCTCTATTTTATTGTTTCTCTTTTCTTCCTGCCCCGTGAATGTTTCCTAAGCGCCTGGGGTCTGTCACAAGAGAGCCTGGCATATCGTCTGTGAGCAGGTATGGTGTTCTTAGTTTCCTCTCTAGACTCTACCCATAGCATTAGATTAAGAGGATGAGGTCAGGAGAAAGGTCATCAGGCTAAGTAGCATTTGGGAAGCCTGTTTGTTGTGGCCTATTGCCTATCAGGAGGCAGAATATTCAGTCATGTATCTTTTTCCATCTAATCCCTGTGGAGGGATGAATACACCCTTATGTAGCATTCTTGCCCACATTGAATTCTTGGAATCTAGGAACCACAGAATCTGAAAATCTGAGAACCTTATAGTCAGTGGTGGCCTTAAACACCATCTAGTCCACCATCCTTTTCAATACAGGACTCCCTTCTGCAGTATTTCTGAAGGACGTTGAGGTATTATCCAGTTCTGCCAATAAACATCTTACACAGAGGTTACATGGGGCTAATCACTGGGTGTAGGTGTCATCCTTATAAACAGGCTACAAAAGTGACTGGCCACCTGAAGGGTATAACTTAAAGGATTTAAGCCAGAGTCTTCTTCTCTGAAATGTCTCCCCTGCTGCCTATTTGAGTGCCTCAAATTTCACCATGAAAAATTCATCCCTTTTGAGTTTCAGAAGCATTGTGGTCTTTAAGAGACCCCTATAGAAGCTACAGAATTTAAGGTAAGCCCATCTTAGATAGTTACCATTGAAACTGGAAGATCCAGAGGTTTTCCTGTGTTGCCCATAGAACACGAGTCAATAGTTTTCTTGCTTCCACCCCACTGACTTTCACCTGAGTGTCGAGGTCTCTGAGAGGAGTTACACATTTCTCCACTAATATATCTGACAGATGAATCAATGGTCAGCTGGGAACAAAATATAAGGAGTTCTTAAATTTCTGAGTGTCATGGACCCCCCTTGGGTGGTCTGATGAAGCTATAGACCCCTTTTCAGAATAATGTTTCTAAAGAACTGTGGGAGCAGAAACACAGAAGAAAAACAACCATGGGTTGATGGGGATATGATTGGGGATGTAGACTCTAAGTGATCACCCTAGTGCAAATATCAATAATAATGGAAATAGGTCATATTTGTCAAATCAATGACACATATAAAACCCAGTGGAATTGCATGTTGGCTACAGGAGGAGGGTGGGGAGAGGGGAAGGAAAGAACATGAATCTTGTAACCATGGAAAAATATTCTAAATTAATTAATTAAATACAATTGGCCCCCAAAATAGTGTTTCCAAGTGTATTAAGTAAATAAGATGACAAAGAAGACCAATTATTTTGAAATGCAATTATCAAAATGTTTTTATGAAGCAAAATCATGTGCTTTTTGTGGTGGCGAAGAATTAGAAACTAAAGGGATGTCCCTTGATTGGGGAATGGCTGAACAAGTTGTGGTATATAATAGTGATGGAATACTATTATGCTATAAGGAATGATGAACAGAATGATTTCAGAAGCTGGAAAGACCTACGTGAACTGATGCAGAGTGAAATAAAGCAGAACCAGGAGAACACTGTCCACAGGAACAGCAAGATTGTATAATGATCAACTGTGCTAGACTTAGCTACTCTCAGCAATACAATGATCCAGGATAATTCTGAGGGACTTACGACAAAGAATGTGATACAGCTCTAGAGAAAGATTGGAGTCGGAATGCAGATGAAAACATATGATTTATTACTTGTTTATTTGGGCTTATGAATTGGGGTTTTGCTTTTATAAGATTATTCACTTATAAGAATAAATGATATGGAAATGAGTTTTGTGTGAAAATACATGTATTTTCAGACTGAATTGCTTGCCAATGCTAGGAGTGGGAAGGAAAGAAGGGAGGGAGATAATACGGATCATGTACCATTAGAGAACTTATGTGTAAATTTGTTATTAAAATAAAATTAAAATTAAAAAAAAGCAAAACCATGGACTCTAGATTATGAACCAGCTGCTTAGACAAATAATCAGACTAGAGATCTAGAAGCCTTTAAAAATGGGAACAATTTTACATTTGTCTTTGTATCTCCAGCACCTATCACAGTGCCTGGCACATACATATCAGGTACTTAATAAAGTTTGGTGATTGTTTGATTGTTGTGAAGGAGGGAGAGCGTCTTGACACTAACTCTGAATGTGAAGAGGAAGGACTTTTCTCCAAGTCTGGGTGGCGTAGGGATTTTGCCCTCCCTATGCATTATCCCTTTCACAAAGCAAATCAAGGTCCCCACAAGGGAGGTCATGATCTCCTATATGCTGATGCATATATTCCATATTCCCTGGCCCCCTTTCTCCATTGCCCCCTCATAGGCTATGCCCCCTTTCCTGATGGTGAACTTATTTGATCCATTCTTACTTGGAGCAGTTATTCTAAGCAGGGTAAAAGCCAGAGCCACGGCTGGGCTTCACAGCCCCAGATGTAATTACAGCCTTTTGGGGTGAATCCCTGGCAGAGAGGTAGCCTGTAATTAGGGGGTGGAGGCCCAGAGGGTGGGCGAGACCATCTCCCGGCCTAGTGTACCCAGGGGATGGGAGGTGGTTGGAGGGGTTGAAAAATTAAAGCCTTTCCTCCTGCCTGTGAGAATAAAAATATTTATGGGCAATTTTCCTCACTCCACAGAGAGCTTGGGCATAGAAACAGGCTGTTTTTTTCCCTGACCTTTTGGTATGAAGGGAATCAGGGTAGGGGACAAACACAGGCTGTTTACAGGGTTCACAGGAGCACTACAGTTACACGGCCTCTCAAACAGCTCCCCCTTCATCGGCTCTACCTTGAACTTCTGGAAAGTTACCCAGAGGAATAGGGTGGATTCTGTCTCTGATGTTAGACCGGTTGTTGTTGATAGTGGGATTTTCCCCTCAGAGATCAGGAATGTTTTTGTGAATAACATGTTTCCCAAAATTTAGCTCTTGAAAAAAGTAAGAAAGTATGTGTGCATGTGCCCACACGGGCACATATGTATGTATGTACAGCTGAAATATTCTGGGAAGAAAGCCTTCAGAATCTCTCATTTCTCTGCAGCATCAAACAGATACTGTATTCTACCCTCCTCCCAATACCCCAGATATATTGAATTAATAAATGAAAGAATAAGTGAATGAATACATGAGCCTGAGACCTGGACTTTCTTCAGAGCAGAGAATCAATAAACATTCCTTAACTGATTGCCTAATAGGGAACTGGACGAGGTGTTCTATAGATTTAAAGAATGAGACGCTTTAGGAACAGGGTGGAACTTCACATCACAGGCTGTGTGCTCTAGCCACTTTCAAAAGGAGCCAGCTGAGTCCCAGAGGAGGGAAGTGACTTGGCAAAGGCCACATAGAGAGTGGCCAATCTAGGGCAAGAGATGCATTCTCCCAGTATGTTGGTTTTTTTTCACTGTACTTATCAATGGCACTGTTCCTTGGTTGCCTGAGTGAAAACTTGATCATTTTCATCAAAGCTTTAGAGTTGGAAGGGACCTTAGAGAACATCTAGTCCAACTCCTTTATTTTTACAGATGCACTCTAGAGAGGTTAAGTGATTTGTTTGAGATCACACAGGTAGTCAGCAGTGGAGGCAGGATTTGAACCCAGGACCCTTTTCTCCATATCTAACAATCAAACCCTGTTATCTCACCTCTCTGTTCTGATCCTGAAATGAAGGCTTGGTACATGGTGCTCTCCAGGTCCAAAGGTTTTCCTTTCGTGCCTCTCCCACAGGAAGTGGTGTTCTGGAGGGCCAATATCAATGAGATTACACAGGTTAAACTTCAGGAAGGTGGGAGGGATTCATACCATGATGGATGGTATCCTGGAAGAGGTAGGGTTTGAGGTGAGCTTGTAAAGGAGGGAGGGAAATGAAGCAAGGACTGTACCAACTCCTGAAAAGGTCCAGAATATGAATTAAGGAAAAGTCACTTCAAAAATTCCTCAGGAAGACTGGACAAAAGTCAGTCAGGGGTCCAGTGGGATGGAAATAGACATTAGCTTAGGTTTTCCTCCAGAAAAGAAAAAAGGGGGGAAAGCAAAGATGGGGTGGAAGTATATGGAGCAGTATAGCTCTAGAGAGGATTTAGGGAAAAGAAAGTTGCCAAATCAGGCTCTGTCACTGAATTACCAGCTCTCCCTATGGGAGAGAGTGTTTTCGTTCCAGATAATCAGTCCTAATTTTTAGGATGGGTAGAAGAGGAAAATTCATCAGGTGACCAGAGTTAAGTCAAACTATCCCTTAACAACACAATCTTTTTTTTCCCTTTGGTTCATTGTTGGCCAAGCTACCATCTGATCTGCCATGTTGTTTTTTGAGGGAATTTGCCTAATGGGAAAGAATTGTCCAATACAAACAACTAACCCTAATTCTAAAAGATCCTAGATTCCCAGACTGGCATTTGAGCTCCTCCAAAATCTGCCTTTCTAGCTTTTATCTCTCTCCTTTTTCTACACCAACCCTCTACATTAGCCAAATAATCCTTTCTGGTGCTCCTTGAACATGTCATGCTCTCCCCTCTCTATTCCTTCTGGAATTAAGGCAGTGTGGGATAGTGGGTGGAGCATTAGCCATGGTTTCAAATCCTGCCTCAAACATTTAGTAGCTACGTCACCCCAGATAACTCACTCTGTATTTGTAAAATAAAAGACCCTAAGCTCCCTTCCAGCTCCCAATCTATGAACTTATGACTAATAAAATTTTAGGACTGGAAAAAGGAATTTCAAAGGTCTGTTCCAGCCATCTCCTTTTACAGCAAAGAAACTGAGATCTTGACCCAGCAGAGGATCCCATAACCAGAGTCCCATTTCCTATCCTTCCTGCCAGCATCTAAATTGGTAAAACTTGTTCCAGTGCCTCCCAACTCCAGGGGTAGGAAGAAGCAGACCCTTGATTAGAGAGTTATGTGGGCACCATAGGAAAACCTGTGGTCCTGCCAGTTTCAATGTCAACTATTCAAGGTAGGCTTACCCTAAAGTTTCTACAGTGGCCTCCTAGAAACCAAAAGGCCTTTGACACCCCAAAAGGATAAATTGCTAATGGTGAAATTTGGGATAGTGAACTATAGTAGGAGAGGCATTTCAGAGCAGGAGTCTTTGACCTGAATCCTTTTAATGATAATAATAATAGGTAACATCTATAGAATGCTTTCTATGTGTCAGGCACCCTCCTAAATGCTTTACAATTATTTCCTCATTTGTGATTTTTCTATCTCTACAATGCTATGACTGAATGTTTTATGAGGAATTGCACTGAAGGAGAAAAATTGTTGGCCCAACAGAAAAAAGTACTGATCCCTAATGTCGCAGGATATAGACTGAGGTAGCTGCTATTCTTCTGTGATGATGAAAGAATTCCCTTTTAGGAGACATCATATGATTTAATGGAAAGTGCCATGGAATCAAAAAAGCCAGACATTAAGTCTCGACTTTGGTGCTTCCTAGAGATGTTTAAGGCACAGGTAGCGACTGAACAAATCACTATTTCTCTTGCCTCACTTTTCTCGTCTGAAAAAAAAAATGGAGATGAGATTATTTTCTCCAATTCTCTGCCATCCATGGTTCTGAGACTCAAAATAGTGAAAGTACATAATAAGTCAATACAGAAATGGAAGTGAGGTTTATTGTTATCTCTCACCTGCTTCCTTGAAATTCTCCTATGTAACTTCATTCATGGGGTCCTCAGTCAAGAACTCATTGCTTTCTAGGGCTCAGAGGTAAGGTAGGAATAAATGATAAAGGGGGTAAGAAACTTAAGGAGTCCAACTGTGCCCCTCAAGGCATTAATGCCTCTTCCTGTCATTTTTGAATACCAAAGACAGTGGTCTAGTGAAGAAAAAGCCTTAAGGTAGCAGTAGCAGATGGTGGTAAAGGACTCCTTGGATGCTAGCAGTGAGGAGTAAGAATGATAGATACCCTATTCTATCAAAAACCCTGATTTTGATCCTATAATGGTATTCATTTGCTGAAATTACATAAATTATGGAATTTTATTTTAATGTAAATGAAGCCTCTTTTGCTGATTTTCTGGATGGAAACCAATAAGGCTCTTCTAAACCATGTGAATTCATCTTGTCATGTCCCCTGAAGATGCCTGCCATTTCCGTGTCCCTAGGAAGTTGGAAAGACCAAAGATGGGAGGCCTGGGTTCAAGTTTCAATGGGCTTTGTGACCTCGTTCAAATCAAAGGTCTTCTGGGAAGCCCATTAGCAAAATGAGCTTCCCTTGCCCACTCAATGTACTTTGGAGTAAGGGAACATAAGGAGATATAGGTTAAATAAGAGATAAAATTAGTTAATTTTTAGATTTTGAGTGGTTGCATTCACAGCTTATAAAGGACTTGAAACCTTGATTGGCTAATACTCTGACTGACCTCTTAAGAGATGATAAACTATGTGAAAGTTGTAGTGGCCTGCTCTCTTGTTTTAAAAGATTTGCCCCTTTTGGACTTTGATGGAACAGTGTTAAAAAGTGTTTATACTTACTGACTTCTTCAGGAGCAATGGAGAAGCTCCTCTACCAACTAATGAAATTATAGGACAGCTACCTATTGACCTACTGAAGGAGCAGCCACGTCCCTAGTGGCCTTAAATTATGAGCAAATGTTGAGAAGGGAGTCATCTCCGGCAGTCAAGAAGAGAGCCAGCTGGCTATGGAATAAGAACCCAACTCCTGAGAAGGAGTCATTCTGTGTCTTCTGTCCCAGAATCCTGCTGTCACCTGGTGGATGTGCCTTCATACCTGAGCCCAGCTGACCCAACTGGACCCAAGCCAGAATGCTGGCCTTGTGGTCTACTTCGATAGCCAGTTCTTTAAATACCTGAGAGGAACACCGAGTCAAATCCAAATGTAAGACCGATTGTAGTGTGTTCAAGCTGGGGATATGGAGGACAATAGGCTACAGATGAATCAAGATGTTCTCTATTTTGGAGCCCTTCCGCCACAAGGGCCGGACATAAGTAGTGCGGTAGTTCACGGTGAAGTGTGAGTAGATTATTGACTGTGGTTGTATGTGGTTATGAGGCTGTTCCCTGACAGCTTACACCAGGCCAGCATGCATGGAGACAATTCATGTTATCATGCCTGACCCTGACATCTGTGGCCCAGAGACCAAGAAAGTTCGCTATATGCAGAAGAGTTTGGTTATATTACATTAGAGTACTGGGGGGTGGGGAAGACAAAAAGGAGGGTGAAAAGTGGGAGTCACAGGATGACAAGGATCGACAGTGGAAAGAGGCTTAGGAAAAAAAAATGAAAGAGAAAGAAGTTTGTGAGGGCAAAGATGATTGGCATAGAGAAGAGGATGACAAAGGACAAGAAGGAGAATGACAAGCAGAAAGAGAATGGTGCCCAATCCAAAAATCACCAGGGACCACTATGTGCCAGACCAGGACCATGCCTGAAGCTGGGAATCAACTAATGTCTCTGAGACTGGAGAATTATTGCTAATGTTTTTTTTCCCCCCCTGGGGTATGTTTTCAGTTATTGTTGTTCAGTTGTGTCTGATTCTTTATGACCCCACAGACCATAGTTATATGTGAGGTTTTCTTACCAAGGATACTGGAACAGTCTGCCATTTCCTTCTCCAGTGGATGTAATGGATCTTTTTGTCGACTAATCAGAGGTTAAATAACTTGCCCAGAGTCACACAGCTAGGAAATATCTGAGGCTGGATTTGAACTAGGTCTTCCTGACTCCAGGTCCAGTGACTTTTTTTTAAAGCCGATATTGATTTAATTTTTATTCTTGAAACTGACTTAATAAATCCTGGAGCATAGAGAAAATTTTTGTTTTTTAATTTTTAAATGTGTAAATTTAATTTATTTGTGTTATACATGTATTATCATGCAAAATATATTTCCATATTGTTTACTGTGGTAAGCGAATAATCACATAAAACAAAACCCCCCAAACAAAAACCCAAATAAACAAGTGATAAATTGTATGTAGATATTCCAACTCCAACAATTCTTTTTCTGGAGGTGAACAGCATTCTTTGTCGCAAGTCTCTCAGAATTGTCCTGGATCCTTGTATTGCTGAGAGTAGCTAAGTCTATCATAGTTGATCATTCCACAATATCGCTGTTATTGTGTACAATGTTTGCTTGATTCTGCTTATTTCATTCTGCATCAGTTCATGTGGGTCTTTCCAGCTTTTTCTGAAATCATCCTGTTCATCATTTCTTACAGCCCCATCACATATCACAATTTGTTCAGCTATTCCCCAATTGAGGATCATCCCTTTAATTTCCAATTCTTTGCCACCACAAAAAGAGCAGCTATAAGTATTTTTGTATAAGTAGGTCCTTTCCCTTTAAAAAAAAAATCTCTTTGAGATACAAATCTAGTATCAAAGTATGGATCAAAGGGTATGTATTTTTATAGCCCTTTGGGTATATTTCCAAATTACCCTCTAGAATGGTTGGATTGGTTCACAACTCCACCAGCAATGTATTAGTGTCCCAATTTTCAAGCCCAATGCTTTTAACCTTCAATTACTATTATTGTTTTTAAACATTTATTAATATTCATTTTTAACATGGTTACATGATTCATGCTCCTACTTTCCCCTTCACCCCCCTTCGCCCCCCCCCATGGCTGATGCACATTTCCACTGGTTTTAACATGTATCATTGATCAAGACCTATTTCCAAATTGTTGATAGTTGCATTG
>NC_058131.1:287065753-287168913 GCF_016433145.1 Gracilinanus agilis
TTAGACTGTTGATATGGTCAATTATGTGGATGGTTTTCCTAATGTTGAAACATCCTTGCATTTCTGGTATAAATCCCACCTGATCATGGTGGATGATCTTCTTAATTACTTGCTGGAATCTCTTTGCTAGTATTCTATTTAAGATTTTTGCATCTATGTTCATTAGGGAGATTGGTCTATAGTTTTCTTACTATTAATGTTTTTAACTAATCTACCTCAGGTTCCCCTGGTTCCTTTAGCTTCTTGGAGAGAGGCGATTGTGGGATTTAGAGACAAGAAAAGCCTGGGACTCAGTCTTCATGTTCATTCAGTTTCCTTATCTGTAAAATGGGGATAATAATTGCATTTACATCCCAGGATGTTATAAAGCTTAAATGAAATAACAATTGTAAAGCACTTAGCATAGTGCCTGTAACATACTAAATATTATATAAAATTTTGCTGTCATTATTGTCATTGTTATTATTATTCAGCTTCCCTATTGCCTACCTAGGGGCTTTTGATTCTAACTTCCTTCTTTTTTCCTGATTGATCCCCAAGTCCTGCCTCTTTAACTTCTACCCTATCATACCTCAGGAGTCAGAGCATTGAAATTAGAGAGAAGACACTTCATAACTAATGTGACCCTGGGCAAGTTACTTTACCTCAATTTACCTAGCCCTCTCTGCTTTTCTGCCTTGGAACTCATACTTATTATTAAATATATGACAGAGAGCAAGGTTTTTTTTTTAAATTAAAGAAATTAGAGGGAGAAGGAGAAAGGGTCTGTTAGCCTAGTTCTGTATTTACTTACTCCAAAGTACTGGGTTAATTAAGCTAACTTTGTCTAAGCCAAACTCTTCCCTCCCTTTTCTCTCTCTTCCAGTGCTAAGGGAAGGAACGGGGAGGATGGGGTTGTCATTTCCTGTTTGGTCATATTGAGAATGTAAGAACAGCAAAAAAGAAGGTTGTATTAAATTGTTTTATGTATTAAAAAGAGAAGAAAGCTTCCTTTTCCTCTCTCCCCTTTTTGCATTGGGTCTGGGGATTTCTTTCCCTTCCCTGATGCCCATTAGCAATAGTCTCTTGTAGAAGAGCACTCTACCCAGTAGGAGACTGGACCCGCAGAAAAAAGGCTCATAAAGTTGGGTTTGGAGTCAAGATAAACTGTGGAGGAATGAAGACCCTAATGGAGTCACAGAAACAACAGAGATAGAGGGAGAATAAGGATAATACACAAAGAGAAAAGACCTTGGGACCATTGTGGGTTGCCTTGACCATGTTTTGCCTACATATATGCTTTTCTACTAATGTATTTACCATGTATGTATTCATTTCCTATTGAGGCCATTTTTATTTCTGAGAATGCGTTCCAGATTTATGGAGGAGATCCTTTATTATTTCCGCTCATGTTATGCCATTGTAGCGAATGCTTTTGATTTGAGTTAATTGTGTCAAGTGACTTACTGCTAAAAGTGAATACACTAATAGGGGCTTATCATTTTAGGCTTTTCCATTTAAACCCCCAGAGTTCCTTGAATTGAGTTGAGTCATCATGCCCTTGTTTGTCTCAGATCCAAGTGCAAGTTAGAGAAGAAGCACTGTGTGAACATGTTATGGTTTGCAAAATGGGAGGGATAGACAGAAACATGGCCAGTGTCTGCTATCGCTTCTGAGGTTTCCCAACAGTAGGGAGTGTTCCTTTCAGGATGATGAATGAATGAATGAATGAATGAATGGCTGACAAGACGCACAGAAGGCTTCTCTGGTCTCTGATAAATAGCAGCTTAAATGCAGGCTTCAGAAACTGAAGTCTGGTTTCACTAAGCTGTCAAGTTAAATACTTTTCTCTCTCTCTTTTTTCCTGAAGCCCCCTAAAGCATTTTATGCCCGGATAGACAAATAAAGACCCAGGAAAATAAAACACAAGAGAAAAAGGGGTCGATGTTTTGTTTGGTCCCTAAAGCAGATTAAATCTTGAATGAAATGGAATCCAAAGGGTTCACCAGCAGCCTAAAAGGACACAATGTGAGGAAGGAGAGGGGACTATGAGTCTGGCCATTTTGTAAATGACGAGGAAGTAGTAGAGACCCATATCCCTCATTAGTTTGCAAGACATTAATGAAAATGGGGATTTCTGAACAAGCTTCAATTCTATTAAATTCAACAAATGTACATTAAGTACCTGCTACATTCCAGACATTATGGATACAAAGACAAATGAAATAGTGTTTGCCTTCAAGGCATTTCCATTCTAGTGGGAATAAATGAGCATGTAGGCAGGTACAAGTAGGGTAGCTAAGTGGCCTAGCAGATAGAATGCTGGGTCTGGAGTCAAGAAGACTCATCTTGGAGTTCAAATCTGCCCTTAGACACTTATTGGCTGCGTGACTCTGGGCAAGTCACTTTACTTGTTTGTCTCAGTTTCCTCATTTGTAAAATTAGCTGAAGAAGAAAATGGCAGATCATTTCAGTATCTTTGCCAAGAAAATCACAAAATGGAGTGAAAAAGAGTGGCAAATGACAAAGTACTCCAGTATCTCTGTCATAAAATCCCCAAAATGGGTCATGGAGAGTTGGATGTGACTGAAAGGACTGAAGAATTCAAGTAATTATAACACACTGGTAAAATGAGGTGGGACAGAGTATCAGCAATTTGGGGAGGGTAGAATTGGAGAAGACTTTACAAAGAAAGTGGTACCTAAGCTGAATCTTTAAAAAAAAAAAGAGGACAGGAAAGACTGATGAGAAGAGGGCTGGATTTGGCATCAGAGGACCTGTGTTCAAGTCCTGACTTTGCTAGCTACTATTTATATATGACTGAGGGCAAGTCACTTCACTTTTTTACATTTCCTCATCTGTAAAAGGAGAGGGTAGTACTAGATGGCCTCTCAAGTTTCTTCTTGATCAAAATCCATGATCCTGTGATGCTAGGATTCCAATGATATCCTACTGCCTCCTCTCTTTACAAGACATCCCAGAAATAGCCCTCTATTTGGGAAATAGTTAGAAATTGACTCATAGGCAATGCTAGTGAAAATAATCACTCCATATCTGCTTGTCAGCAAACAGAGAGACCAGTCTCCTCTAATTTTCTTATATCTTCTCGGGATTAGCTGTTTTCCCAATCTTCTCTCTCCCCCTGAGTCACCCCACCAAGGTTATGAGACTGAATAATAAATTGTTAGCCTCTGACTTGATCTATTAGAAATCATTTTCCCCATCTAGGTTTATTGCAACATTACCTAGTAAGTCAATTCTACCCCTTCTTTTTAGCTTTTAACAGAATGCTAAATCCCCCAAATTTCCATCTAAGGTAATCAATGAACCAGTTCAGATCTTCTGCAACCAGTTAGAAGGAGTCTGACCAATACATCCCTTCATGTGTCTCTCCCACTCGTAATTCTCTTGCCTCTCAATTTTTTTAAATTTTGAACTTAACAGACACCCCAAAAGAGCATTTTCATATACAAAGTAGAATACAAAAATAAGATTGCATTGAAACCATGAATTCTTTTTTTTCTAATGCTTGTTTTAAAACAAATATGATAAATGCAATGCATTGCTTTCAAAACTGTCCTATTTGTTTGTTCTGAACTTCCTTCTGTTCTCCTCTGTTCACTTTCAACAACCCTTCAGTAGACTTCTTTTTCTCTTGTCGTTCTATACTTTTGCCACTTCCACTCACTGCCAGACCTCAATGCAGTCAATTTGAATCTGGCTTCAGCAAGAGCTAGAATTGGTTTCTCTTACTCTACATCTACACTTTCTTTCTGTTTTCCTGTTTCCCACAAGATCACAAAATGCTAGGGCTGGAAAGGATTTAAAGCATGTCTATTCGAAACTCTCTCATTTTGCAGATGGGGGAGTGAAGAGATATTGGAATCTAGAGAAAGGAAATGACTCATCCAAAGGCCCACAGTTACTGGCCCAACCAGAATTAGAATCTAGGTATTTAGGCTCTTATCCCTCTTCAGTGTCACACAATCAGACTTGGCACAGTCTAGATCATTTTTTCCTCAAGGGAAAAGAGGGTTTGGAAGATACTGTTTCTCTGTTTTGGTTTACATGTTACTTTTTTTCCTCCATTGAAAGTAAGAATTTGTCCTTCCCAATTCAGAATATTCTGTTATTCTCCAAATCATCCAACTATCCTCTTGCCCTTAAGGATTCTGCCAAAGGAAGATGGTCTGTGTGTGGAGGGGTGGGGGAAGGAGAAATACATGAACCTTCCAATGGAGCCTTGATCTAATGAGTGTTTCACCTCCAAGCTACTTTTGATTGTGAAAATGGGCCATCTGTGGGTGATCATTGTTTGCCCATGAATGTGCTGCTTTGGCCCCTGGCCGGCTGCTTGGACACATGTGAAATATGTTTCTTGGCTTAGACCCATTCATTCCATTGTGATTGAGTTGCTTTCCCTAGTGCCTCATCATCTGCAGGGGGGCCACGTAGAGAGAAGCCAACCCTTGCAAGTCAGGCAGCCATGTCTTCAGCCATCACCCTCCTGGATGACATTTTGGTGCAAGAGAGGGTTGAGAACAAGGAGTTGAGAGGAGATAAAGGAGACTTTGGTAAGAAAATAGAAATGATTTCTTGAAACTAAGAGATGGATAGTTCTAGTGTGTAAGAGATGGTTCTAAGTTAGCTTAGCTAAGGAAGCCATAGGGCCAGCTTGCTTATGAATCTTTAAGAATTAATGAAGCTAGAGGTAGCTAGGTTCTCAGAAAGCCAGGCCTAGAGATGGGAGGTTCTGGGTTCAAATATGACCTCGGACACTTCCTAGCTGTGTGACCCTGGGCAAGTCACTTTACCCCTATTGTCTAGCCCTTACTGCTCTTTTGCCTTGGAACCAAATACTTAGTATTGATTCTAAGACAGAAGATAATGGCTTAAAAAAAAGAAAGCTAATTATTGAGGGTATTAGGAAAGGCCTCAAGGGGAAGCTGGGACTTGAGTAGATCTTTGAATGGGAGTGTGGGATTCCAATAGTCAGAGTTGAGCATCTCAGGCATGGGAGACAGCTTGTGCAAAGAGCTAGAAGTGTTTGTTTAAGGTTGTTATCACAATATCTAAGAGGTGGCTAGCTAGGTCCTCAAAGACCAGCTAGCATATACACAAGCACAAAATATATACATGATCATCTATTATATATGTTACATACATATCAATGTACCTACCAATCTACTCTGTCTAGTATGTAATATATAGGTATACAGATATTTATCTCTAGCATGTATATGGCACATATATATGTGTGTTGCACACCCATAGGCATATATAGACATTTACAGATACATGTATATACATAGACATAAACATGCACTGCACATATAGACGCATGCACATGTGTACGTGTGCATATCTATACACCTTTGTGTATGCCTACAATATATACATGCACAGATACATACTTGAGATAAATATATGTATATTATATAAGGTCTATATACTAGATAAATAGTTGTTGATATAATATTGATAGAGATCTATCTGTCCATCTCTCCATCCATCCATCCATCCATCCATCCATTTGATCTAGGTCTTCTTTTCTATTTATATCCCTATTCTCATGATAATACCTGGTACATCATAAATGCTTAATAAATCCTTATTGATTGATTGATTGATATAGTCCCTGCTATATCAGCACAGGCATGACTTCTATATCATCCTTGGCAAGTGGTCATCCAATTTTGAATTAAAGACCTCTAGTAGAAGTGAAACCTACTGTTGTTGGGTGGTAGCATATCTACTTTGGGATTTTATCCAGAATAATTTATGATCATTTCTCATTCCTAAAGGATCTTGAGTATTGATCTATATATCTAGTGGCATGCTAGAGTTGGCTGTTTGGGATCCCAAAAGCTAAATATTAAATTTTCAATCAAAGCATTTACAACCTTAGAATTGGCATTCGCTATAAGGTAGAGTTTGGTTTATTGGTTTGTTGTTGTCTGGTCTTAAGAAAGTGATGAAGAAAACTGAGCTTAAAGATTAAGTTTTAAAGCGTAGCTATTTTTAAAATAAAAATGTACATTTTATATGACTCTAAAAGTCATAGGTTTTTGGTCTTTTTTTCAGAGAGAAAGAAGGAAGGAAACAAATTTTTTTAAAGTACCTACCACGTGCCAGGCATTATAAAATGAAATAGTTTGAGAGCTGGTTGTTTAATATGTACTAGCACACTCCTGCATACATTCTACTTTTGCCTTCAAGTGCCTAGGCACATCTGGGAGTAGAATCATCATCATCATCATAACATATCTTTACAGTGGAACTATAAAACACTCCAAATATGATTTTGCCTAAGAGTTCCAGTATTTGGGGATTTTCGTAAGCCCCCATTGTTCATAGAGTAAACAGATGACTCACCTCTACAACAAATCTGTACATGGTTCCTGAACTAATGAATTTGCTAACTGTCCTTCCCCAGGACCTATGTTTAGTAAGGTCTCAGAAAGTGCTCGCTGTGTTGAGCTCAGTGTTAGTGGAGGCTGACAAGACAAAGCCATGAGCCTGGTCTGAGATGTGGCTGGTAACTGGACAAGAGCTGAGACTCCACATTGCATGAATAGGAGTGACTCTCCCTTTGGGGAATGCAATGACTTGCTTAGCAATGGATTCATGAACAGTGCTGGGAAAACCGTCACTTGTCTGAGTTGTTGAGAGCTGTTGGCATGGCAATGTGGCACTGCTCAATGTCTTTCCAAACTCTCGTTTGCTCTCCCTGCCTTCAAAATCCTATTGGAAAAACTCACCTTCATGGAGCCTGCTCAGCTTAACTTCACTGGGATATCCTTAGACTCTGTAAGCCACGGTACAGTATTCAGTTGTACAAATTCTACTACGTATGTGAAATCTGGTTTACCTGAGTTGGATTTGTCCTGTTTTTTTTTTTTTTTTTTTTTTTTTCTGGCTCCCTGAAGCCAAAGAACATGCCTTCTTTCTCTTGATGATATAGAGATACTGACTGAGTTCCTGAATCCAGGAATAAACCACCCGCCTCAGACTCTGCTGTGTATCTCAGAGGGAGCTTATGGGATCTCTACAGACAGAAGGGAGACAGTAACTTGGAGCTGAAAGATTGCCTGACTTGGAGGCAGGGGATTCAGGTTGTATTTCCAGCTGCAGCATTTTCGACGTGAGACCAGAGATAAATTACCTAACCATTCGGAGTTGGAATTTCCTCACTGACTGATAAAATGGAGATAATAGTATGTGTTTCTGTGTGATTTACCTCATAGGAAAAGTGCTGCATAAATGGAAGTTGTTAAATAAATGTACATTCTTTTAACCACTTATCATGGTTTAGAACTGAAGAGGCAAATCTGGGCTATGAAACAAACTAGCTAACTTCTCTCCTTCAGGTCTAGAATGCAATGTTGATTACTGAAATAGTATACTAAATGGTATCTCCTAAGCTGAGATAGTCTTTGCTGAGCCATTTTCTAGTTGACCTATAAAGAACTCGCATCCTTCATGGGTCATGGCTACTCTGAAGTGCCTCTCTTTGGCTTTGACCAAGTTGGTGAATATTCGATTCAAGAGGACATGTGGATCAAGAAGGGAGGCCATCAGACCAACTCAGGCAACAGCTAGTTATCAAGCATTTGCTCTGCCTGTGAGAGGTATTTTGCAAGACCACACAAACATGTTTAACTCAGAGTCCCTGTTCCATCTTTAGCTGGGGGAGCTAAGACCTGGATGCAAAGGCAGCAGGGGGGCTAAGTGACAAACACAGGGCAGCAACATCCAGGGCTGTATGATTTTGGAAGAATGAGAAATCACTTCAGCTACTTTTAGATTTAAAGCTGGAAGAGACCTTAGAGGTCACCGAGGCAAAAATAAAAGGAATAGAAAATAATAAAAAAAATAGAAGTGATTGAGTCCAACCCTCTCCTTTTATAGATGAGGAAATGGGCCCAGAGAGAATAAGTGATTTGCCCTAGGTCACATAGGTAAGTTAGCAGAGCTTGGATTTGAATACAAGTTCACTGACTCCAAATATATTTTATCCCTCAACTGAAACATGAGCTAAATTCAGAATCTGTTCAGGAAGCCCTTTATCAAGATGAAGGGTCAGGACAGGAAATGGAAAACATGGAGAAAGCAGGACATACGTTAATGAAAAAGACAAATAGCTCTAAAGAAGCACAGGAACTATGGTACAGAGTGAGTTCTAGAAATGTTTCAGGGGACAAGGGGTAATGGGGACCACCTGACAGAGCAGAAATTGCCCAGAGAGGAGGATGAATTTTGATTCTCAGGGCTATTTTGTCATATAATCATTAATGAAAAATACATAAAGAATAAGAACCAGTAGCAGGTAGAAAGGTAATCACCTAGGCCAGTGATGGGCAAACTACAGCCCGAGGGCCAGATGAGGCCCTTCTCCTTCATAATCTTTCAGTTATTAATAGGGCTTAGTATCACAAAAAAATACAAGAATTTTGTAAAATGTATTATTGTTATTTTTTTAATAAATTATATTGGCCCACCTAAAGTTTTTTTTCCTTTCCTTTGGCCCCCTCTTTAAAAGGTTTGCCCATCACTGACCTAGGCTATAGGTGGGAATGGTCAACTCTAAACCTTGCTACATACTCATTATAGTTTCATCATATAGATGAAAAAAAATGAGGTCCAGAGAGATGGGAAAAAATGTGCCTAAAGTAACAAACAGGAAGTTAGTGGGAGAGTCAAGATTAGAACCCAGGACTCCTGACTGTCCATGGAGTGCCTTTCTACCTTATTTTAATAGCAGCACAACAGGAAACGTCTGATTCCCCTTAAGTTGATGAAACCTTTTCCAACCCAGGTACCTTTTCTCTTGACTTTTCTAATGACCATGTATCAATAATAGGGAGCATTTATATAGCTTTAAGTTTGTTGAGTCTGATTTACTTACTTCATTTGATCATGGGAGGGGAGTATTATTATTATCATTGTTATTTTCTAGATGAAGAAACTGGAGAAATCATAGGGTTGTTGTGAGACTCCAAGGAGGCGGCATGCAAAGCAGCCTTACAAACTTTAAAGCTGTAGAAATATAAGGACATCAGAAAGGATGAGGAAAAAATAGCTGGATTAAGTGACTAGTTTCAGGGTCACACAATGTGCCGGAGGAAAGATTCAAACTCAGGCCTTCCAAATGTGAAGTCCTTACTCTGTCTACTTCTCCCCTGAGCTGCCAGTGGGGTGATGTTTTATATGACAGTTACGGAAATTTGTTATTGCACTCCTTCCCCTACTAGTCTGGAAGCTTCAGGAGGGCAGGGACTCTGACTTGTCCAAAGTGTATGTCTGCCCCCAGTGCCTCCTTATGTTGAATCATCTTTGCTGAATTGCTAGGCCAGAAGAACTGCAGAGCCTGCGTTGTTGAAGAAGACATGTGACCCTTTCCTGAATTCCAAAACCTGATTAGAACCAAAGGGGTCAGAGGTGATTCAGGCACCTACCCCTTCCATTAGCCTGAAACGGAGGGAGTTCTGCCAATCCTTACTCAGTCAGTAATTCCATCCTTCACAAAATATTTCTTCCTAGGGGCTGGTTTTTTTTTTTTTTTTTTTTTTTTTTTTTTTTTTTTTTTTCCCCCGTGAAGGTGGCATTTCCCACCTCGGGCAATTTAGGGTATTTAAAAGTAGTCGACCCAATGGCAACTCTGACTCCTCCGGCGACACCCAGGTGGGAAAACCAAGAAATTCACTAAGTCATCCCCAAGTTGGAAAACGGGGGAGGGAAGGGTGTAGATGAAAGACACCAGGAGGTCTCCTTGACAACTCGAGGGCGGGCCTGGCTCGGAGAGGGCCGGTAAGCATCTTTCTCCTGGTCTGTTTGTGCTCTCACTTTCCCCAGCCGTGGGTACCCTGCCCCCTGCAGGAAGGATTTTTTTTTGGTACTTTTTTTTTTTTTTTTCCTAGGGACTTTTCTCGCCTGTTTGCTGAAACCAGACACCTGGCTCGGTGGAGCCTAGTGGAGTCCCCATGCAGCAGCTATTTAAAAGGACAAGGGCAGCTTTTACAATCCCCCCACCTCGCCAGGCCAGCCCCCCGACCCCCCCTCTAGCGGAGACTTCAAAAGGCTCAGGTCTAGCTCCGAGCCCCCTCCCGGCTGCCACAGCACCTATGAGCCGCCAACCGGGAGCAAGAGCGGCCGGCCACGATCCCAGGGAAGGATTAGCCGGTGAATTTGGGGTCTCCTTGTCTCTCCCTCTCTTGGAGGCTGGAGAAACAGTCTAGGGCGCCAATGACCCAGGAGGTCTCCCGGGTCGTCCAACTCTCTGGTCGCCGAATTACGTGGTGATTTTTACTCAACCCCTCTCCACCCCCCTTCCCATCAAACAGACCCGAGCCGATTTTCACTTAGCTGCGGGGACCAATGAATACAAATGAATTTAGGGGCCGGAAGGAGAGACTGCTCAACCTCTCGCCTTCGCTTGAAGTAAGTAGCAAGTGAATGGATTAGGGGGCCCGGTGAAGAAGTTTGCCGGGCCGGGAGGCGGGGCGGTTGTAGGATAGCCGAGAGAGCCCGGGCGTGCAAGAGGTAGGCTCTCTGAGCTCCCTGCACGTGTAGAGTTTGGGGGTGTGTGCTTGTACCTGTGTAATTGCTTTTGGTCCCACACCTCGGACGTTTCTTTGTCTGGCTTGAACCACGTCTTATCTTCCATTAGGAATGGGTGACCAGGCACCGGGCAAACGGTGATTGGGTCTCGAGGGCCAGAGGCTGCTAGGTTTGGGGGGCGGGACGGATAACCAGGGTGGTGATAACTAGGTGGGGAGGAGATAGGGTCCCTCGGAAAGCTAGCTCGTGGCCCCTCTTTGGTCAGATTCTATAAAGTATTCAGAGGAGGCAGAGACCAAGATGGGAGCTTCGGGGAATATCAGACTCAGGTACCTCCCAAAGAAGGAAGGATGGGTGCAGAAGCATAAGACTCCACCTATCCCCGCTCCCCGGCAGTCTGTCTGCCAGACTGTCCTGAAGACAAATAGAGGGAACAAGAGAAATGAACCTGTAAAATGTTAACATAGAAGGGACCTTAGAGAATCCACGTTTTTGTCCTTGGGAAAACAGACCGTGAGAGGCTAAGTGACATACCTAAGGTCACACAACGTGTTCCTGACAGCTCTCTCTCTCTCTCTCTCTCTCTCTCTCTCTCTCTCTCTCTCTCTCTCTCTCTCGTCTTGGGCTCCAGGAGTCTCATATCCTCTTGGAAGCTTTGGATGAGGGGGTGTGCCTATGTTGGAGGGAAAGGAGAGAAGCGAGGGACAGACAGGGAACCTCCTTTCAGATCGGAATAAAGAGAGTGTGAAGTTGGATCTCGGGACCCTGTAACAACTCGCCGGTTGAGAACACCCTTTCGCGCCCTCAAGAAGGCTGGCTCCTTTCCTCTCCCGGAGGGAGGCACTGGAAGGAAGGAAGGAAGAAAGGAAGGAAGGGGTCCCGGGGTTCCTGGGGTTAGGGCTGAGTGTCTCACCTCTCTCTAGTCGGAGGGGGGCAGCAAAGAGAGGGATTCGGAACAAGGAAAGGGGGGGGGGGAGCGCCTTTAAATCATTTTCAATTTCCCCAAATCCTTCCTTTTCCTCTCCTCCCCAAGTCCAGAGGAGAGTTTCTGGAGGGAACGTTTGGCACAACAGGGCAAGGTCTAACCACCCTCCTAAGTAAAATATCCTATCTCCGGCTTGGCCCTCCCTGCCACCAGGGACTGGCATTAAAAAGCAGGGACACCAAGCTCCGGTAGAGAAGATTTTTTCGGGGTGTGGGGGTAGAGAGGAGCCCCCGGAGTTCTTGCAACCATGTTCCTGGCTCTCTTGCCTGCTGGTGCAATGCAGGGCTTTCTGCCCTTTGCCCCAGAGGGAGCGGAGTTCTGCTGTGAGAGAGTTCCATGGTGGGACTGAGGCAGCAGCCGCGAAGAGGACGGGAACTCCAGGAGTCCGGGTTCGGGGAAGCGCCGCACTGAGCTCGGGGCGGCCGCCTCACTGTGCGGCCGGGCGAACTGGTCTGTGCCGTAGTCGGGGAGCGCGCCGTCGGGGCGCAACGCGGTCTGCTCCCCATGGATCGCGCTGAGACTTCTTTGCCCCCCGGGAAAGAGAGAATGAAGTAGGAACCCGCAATGGAGCCGGAATCAGCCCCGGTCTCCAGAGTCAGAGCAGCTGCGTCCAGGGGGTGAGTAAAAACTCCCAACTCTGACCAGTGGAGGAAGAAAAGAGGAGGAAGGGGGCTAGGGAATGGTGGAAGGCTCCTATTCCCTTTGCCCCTGGAATCTGGGAGAGCTGGGCTTAATGGGGATTCTCCTCTGCCTTTGGCTACACGAATTAAAAAACCCCAGTGGCGGGGGATTCCGGGGTCCTTTTTTTGCATTGGGGGATGCCCTGGGGCGGGGGGAGGCTGGAACTCCCAGCTTCCTGCCCCGGTGTCGGGTCCCGCCTCGGGAGAGGGAAGGGGAGGGCCGAAGCTTCGGCAGACAGCCTGTAGGATTTTCTTGCAAAGCTAGCAAAGCTGGGTGCTAAGGGGTCTTTGCGCTGCCCCCGCCTCCTACCGAAGGAGGGAAGGGACATCCGGGAGGAGGATGGAAGAAGCATCCTTCTTATCCCCTTTGTGCCTAGTTTTGGACTTCTCAGCCCTCCACGAAAAATCTAGTTCCTGTCCCCCTTCATTTCCCTCTTCCCCGGCTATGCCACCAGTCCAATGGGGTTCGATAAGAAGCAGGCAGCTAAGGGTTAACGAACACTACGTTCGTCCAGGGCCGTAAGATTTACAGACGCTCCCTTCCGAGGCTGGACTCCTTTCGGGCGGTTTGCAAGTTCTGAGCTTAATTTTCTTTCCTCTTCCCAGCCTAGGGGTACTGGGGGCTCCGGAAGCCAAGCCGGGAGGGAAGCTGGAGATCTGCTATGCTGGCTCTGGGCCTCTTGTTCCTGAGGACCCTGGGTGGGAGGGAACAGCTTGGAGCCGTATATGCCCGTAGTCTGGTGGAAATCTTTCTGGATGGGCTCGCCTAGTTGGGGGGTGTGTCTGAATGGTCTGCGAATGCCTTAGTGTATCTCCCAACACCCCCCCCCCCCAGACAAACACACTGATTTTGATTTTAACTTTCCCGTTGTCCAGCTGGGAACTCTAGTCTTCACCATCTGTGCTTGAGAGCTCACCAACTCTACTTTTAACTATGAGATTAGTTCCATTACAAACCTCCCTTTTAGGATCTTGTCCCTTTAGGCTAGTCCCACAACTGTGTGCTCCTGCACGCCCCTTTTGTGCCCGGAGCCAGTGCCAGAGGTTACCACAGATGGCCCCCTCTCTGCCTTCCGTTTTGTGAAAGACAGCTAGGTATTGGCAGCACCAGTGCTGGCAGATTTGCTCCCATTCTACCTTTCCCAGAACCTGGGAGGACTAATGCTGCTGCTGACAAGCTACTCCTCCTTTTTTGGCCTCCTCACTCACTAGAACTGGATTACTGGAGATGGGAACTCCTTAGGATCCTCCCCTAGGTGCCCCAGTCACCTCTTTCTCCTCTTACCTCCTAGCTGGAGTCCTGTCTTTGCCAAACTACGACTTAGAAATGAATTTCTAGTGGCCTCCCTTAGAATCTGGTGCTAAAATGTGTCAGTTGATGGGGACAGGGATAAGTTTAAGATAGGTACCCCATTGTTGAGGCTGGGACCTTACTAGACTTTACTAAATTGCTGGCTGAAGGAGCAGGAAGCCTGACTGTACTGGAGAAGCAGATGGTGGGATTCAATGGAAAGACCCCCAGAATGGAAGTCAGGAAACTTGTTAATCCAATTGGGAAGCCTGAACAGGATAGTTTCCATGTGGGGAAACATTTGCTGTGGTCTACAACTCTAAGGAGTTTCTTTTCACCTATACATGCAGCTAGCACATAAAATCTAAAATGCCTGTCAATCTTTATGCAGAATCTTATGTTGGGGGCAGCTGGGTAGCTCAGTGCTTTGAGAGCTAGGCCTAGAGACGGAAGGTCTTAGGTTCAAATTTGGCCTCAGATACTTATACTTCTCAGGCTTTCTGACTCAGACCTGGAGCTCTCTCTTCTGAGCTACCTAGCTGTCCCATTGGAGGTGGACTATATTCTCTCTAAGATCCTTTTGAGCTCTATTTTCTTCTAGCCTTAATATTCTAAAAAGCGTCCCAAAAGTCATAGCACAGTTTCAAACAATTAAAATGTATGAAAAAAAGCTAACGAGGTGGGGGGGGGTGCAGCTGGGTAGCTCAGTGGATTGAGAGCCAGGCCTAGAGATGGGAGGTCCTAGGTTCAAATCTGACCTCAGATACTTTCCAGCTGTGTGACCCTGGGCAAGTCACTTGACCCCCATTGCCTGCCCTTACCACTCTTCTGCCTTGGAGCCAATACAAAGTAGGTAAGGGTTTTAAATTAAAAAAAAAAAAAAAGAAAGAAAGAAAGAAAGAAAGAAAGAAAGAAAGAAAGAAAGAAAGAAAGAAAGAATCTTATCATGTTGAAAAGGGAGAAAGGGAAATAGATGAGTCCTTGTGGCCCCAAAGCAGAATACCTCCCAGATTTGGTTATCAATGGGTATTTTTGATGTATACCTATGGATATGCTTGGGCTTTGCCACTTAACCTCTTGAGGTAAAGAGAACAGGGAAAGGATTTGACATTATTGAATGCTCAAAGTCAAATCATCTTCATCCTTGATAGTTCTTTATTCCTTATCCCTAGTATTATGTGTATGCCAGAAGAATGGGAGAGAACTATGTTCTAGTCCTAAAGAGACCACTTTACCTTTCAAGGCATCCCTTAGTGGTTTTTTGTTTTTGTTTTTGTTTTTGTTTTGCTCTTGTTGTTAAAACAGTGATAATCTCTCCTACCTCTCAGGATTGTGAGAATAGAATTAAATTCTATTTTACATAATCAACACTTTATAAACAAACACAAGTGATGGTTGTAGTTCTTCATAAATCCTTCTTCCTCAGCATGACATTGGATAAGGTTGAGCAAAAGCTTTTAACTTCACTTTGCTCCTCTAGAAAAATCTGTCTGGTTCAAAGAAAGTGATCAATTTTCTGTCCCTACATAATAGAGTTTCTCCTCAGTCAGTAAGACCAGCCTCCTCACAGGCATTGCCCCTCCCAGTGAGTGGTACCACTGATCAACTTTACCCCAGAATTGTTAAAGACTTGGTCCACCAAAGAAAACTCCAGGAAGAAGAAGCCCAGAATAGAAGGCAATATGGCATAATTGAAAGAATTCTGGGTTTGGAATCAGAGGACCAAGAGTGAATCTCCACTCTGCTACTTATTTCTCTTGTGACCTATGTGACTGAAGTGAGTCACAATTTTTCTGGGCCTTAGTTTCCTCACTTGTAAAATGAAGGAATCAGTTTTAAATCCTGTGAAATTGAAGTCTAGAGAGGAGTGAGTCCATAGTAGGTGGTTAATAAATGCTTATTGACTTGACTGAAGAGATTTGGCCAATGTCAGATAGTAAGTGGTATACTTGGGACCTGAACTCAAGTCTTCTGAGCTGAGCTTTCCAGCTAGAGAACTCATTTGGATTGGCTCAGCTTCTCATTCATTCCTCTTTTCTTCTTACTGTACCACCCCACTTCCCTTAGTATGTGGAAGTCATATATGAACAGTTTCCAGCTCATTGAAAGGAAAGACAAAGGCAATTACACAGAATTGCAGAGTTGGAAGAGACCTCAGAGTCATCTAATCAAAGTCACACTTGAATCCATCCTGTACTCTCCACTCACATGGCCATCATAGATTGGATCATAGATTCTCCCATCCCTTTTGTCACCTGTTTTATTTTAGTGGCTTCTCAATTGATCTCTCTGTTCTCTAATCCATTCATACAGCTATCGAATTTCTAAAACAGGTCTTCCTATGTCACTTGCCTGTTCAAAAAATTCCAGTGCCTCCCTAATACCTCTAGGATAAGATGCAAATTTCTTTTGGAGCTCTAGCCTACTTTTCCAAGCTTTGCTTGGCCCACTCTACATCATTCCACACAAGCTTACCTATTTGCTATTCTTCATACAGTCTCTGTGCCCTTGCTTAATCTCAGCTCCCCTACCTTCCCCCACCTATAATTCACTCTCTTCTTACCTTTGACTCTTAGAATAATGAGTTTATTTTAAAGCTCAGTGACTTAGCTCCTAGTGATCCTAGAAAATGCCTTGTTTTTACTTTGCATATTTTTGTGCCTACTTAGATATGCACATGTTCCCCTCTCAACCTCAAGAATATAAACTCCCTGAGGGCAGGGACTATTTCATTTATTATATTTATATTTCCAATGCCTGGGGCATATGCCCTTAAAGTGTTTGTTGATTCATTGAGGAAGGATCACTTTTAGTGATGGAAAACTTCACTACCTCCTTCCACTTTGGGGCAACTCTGGGTAGAAGTTGCTTTAGATCGGGAATGGCAAACCTATGACATGCGTGTCAGTACTGACATGCGTAGCCATTTTTGATGACATGGGGCCGCATGCGGCTGCATACAGAGAAGTATGGGGCTGCATGCCGAGGATGAAACATTGTTGTAGTGTAGTGTAGACACTCTGTGCACTATGGATGACAATTCTACCTATATTAATTCAACTATTTTGGTTTATTAAATACAGTTATATATTACAATTATACATTTTTTGTTATTTAAACTATAAACATCACAAAATTATGTTTTTTTCTCAAAGTGACACACCACCTGAGTTATGCTCGGTTTTTTGGCTAATTTTGACACACCAAGCTCAAAAGGTTGCCCATCACTGCTTTAGATGAATAGACACTTATTGGTAATTTTTCAGGTTGAACTAGATAATATCTGCATGTCCTTCCAATTAGGAAGTTCTATGACCATGAAGAAAAGCCAGTGGCCTTGGATTATAGCAAATGGCTACTCACAAGAAAAGTCAGAATCCTCAGTTTATAATGAATTTCAAGAGGGCCCTTCAACCTGAAAATGGCAATACCTGCATATACTTCTTAGATCCCTAGTTGGAATAAAAGCTCACCTTTTATAGTGGTTTACAATTTAATAGCAAAGGATTACCTTCCCAATAACCCTATGCACCAGGTAGTATGGGTATAGTCATTCTTATTTAAAGAGAAGGAAACCACTAAGAGAAGTGGCGTGTCCATGGTCACACAGCTAGAAAGTAGGCAATTGGTGTTGGAGCCCAAATCTCATGAATCTAAATATAGAGCTCTTTCCTTTGTATCACACTGATTTTCTATGAGGAAGACTCCTTACAATGTATCTTTGGGCTACTGTTCCATAGAGAGTCTCTCCCCTCCCCCAACTTCCTTTCCTCCTCTTCCCTTCTTTGCCCTCCTCCCTTCTCCCTTCCTCCAATCTTCTCAAGTGTCCTTGGTTGAAAGCAGTAGCTCCTCCAAGCTTTCTAAAACCTCTTCATCAGGCAGAAGAGCTGAGCAAACAATCTAGAAAAAGGAAACCCTGGGAGGGAAGCTGAGTGCTAAACATTACTGATAGTCTAAACATGAGTGAAAAAGGAACAGAATAGTCAGGATGTCCACAAATCATGAGCCAAGAAACCAGTTTTTCAACCAGGATAGGTGAGAAAAGTGGGCTTCAAAGCTAGTTGCCTCTGATGCTATTATTAATGCAACGTGGAGCCAGCCTTTCTAAATCTGGATCATCTTCCCAAAGGGTATCCCTTAGATAACTCCAGAAACCATTTATTTCTATGGGAGGTAGAATGATCTAATGGTTGAGACCAAGAATGGGGACTTGGAGACAGGACATTGGATTCTTAATTCTAGTTCTGTGGCTAGCACAATAACAGTGACACTGGAAAAGTCAATAAGTCTCATTCCACTCTTTTGTAAAGCAGATTTTATACAGTACCTACTTCACCCAAAGGATTGTTTTCTTAGCTAGATTAAAAAAAAAAAAGCAAAACACCCTACCTTCCATCTTAGAATCAATACTAATTATTGGTTCCAAGGCAGAACCATGGTAACTAGGAAAATGGGGTTAAGTGACTTGCCCAGGGTTACATAGCTAGGAAGTATCTGAGGCCACATTCGAATCCAGGACCTCCCATTTCCAGGCTTGACTCTATCTACTGAGCCACATAACTGTCCTCTTAGCTAAGATTTTAAAGTAGATTTCTGAATAACAACACTATCATTTAATATGAATTCATTTTTGCACAAGGCTATGTGAGATAGGTAATGTAAATATTGTCCCCCTTTTGTAGAGAAGAGCAATAGACACTTAGGAAATCCAAGTGATCTAAGGTTATAGAGCTCATTAATGTCAAATTTATAATTAGATCCCAGGTCTTTTCACTGTACAACATCCTTTATAGAATACCACACTGTTCAGTGAGTGGGAAAGATTTTATATTGAACTGTGGAGAAACTGAATTCTAATCCCAACTTTGATATGAATTTGTCCTGTAACCCTAGACAAGTCATTTTCCCCTCTCTGGGCCTTAGTTTTTTCCTCTGTAAAATGAGATTGGATTAGAACAGAATTCCCAATTTTTTTCATTATCTGTATTCCTTAGTTTTTAGTAAACCATCCTATATACTCTACCTCCCCCACCTTATTAAATTATGAAAGGAAATAAATTCTAGCATTTACCATGCAAATGCAATTAGTTTTCATAAAGAAAAATTTATTGTCTCTATAATGGTTTTTGATATTATGAAGTTGTTAAATGTTTGTTATAACACAATCAAAAAAGCAGCGAGAACTTTGGTTCTATTTCTTGCCACCAGTAGGAGTTTGAGCCTTGGTATTGTTTTATCATTTTTTGTTGATAAAATGTTTTATCAACACTTATCATGTTGAGTCTCCAGTTTCTGACTTGTTTTTTTTTATTTGATTGAGAACAGAACTGAGAATCCTGAATTCTAGAGATAAATTGTTATAAACAGTCAAAGCTTTTTGAGCACATTGGATAAGAGATGGGATATGCTTCTCTGAGAGTACATGAAAATTCTATAACTTCATTGGAAATCAATTTGGAGTTTCTGATTATTGCAGAGATTTTTTTAGCTCATCTTTCATTCATCATTGTCTCCAATTTTTCCCAGCTCACTATGAAAAGAATTTCATGGATAAGCCTCATTTATTTGCCTTTCGTCAATAGGAATTACTCCTTCAGTTGTCTCTTTCAGCTTTTTCAGAGGTGCTAGAATAATCCTTTCCTTTCCTATCATGTTCTCTCCTTCACCCTTTTCTCTCTAATCTTTAAGTTTTTTTAGTAGCATTACTACTTTTGTAGTATTTTAATAAGGTAATATAGTTGTTTTTCAGATAGTTCTTGTCCATCTTCTTCACAAAACTCCCTGGGGGTACTTGTATTTCCAGTTGAGAACCCTTGGACCAAATGGTCTATAACGGATTCTTAGTGAAGCCTATGGGCTCTTATTTGGAATAATGTTTTTAAGAGCATAAAACAAAATGCATAAAACCACAGAGGAGACAAGTTCTGTTGAAATACAGTTGTCAAAATATTTTTTAAAATCATAATCCTCCTGAAATCTCTGGTTCCTGGACCCCTAGGTTAAGAGTTTGTCTATCATCTTTAAGTTTCTTTCCAGCATTAAGGTTTTTTGAGACTATGGCTAATGGGTTTGAAATACCTAAGACTTCAGCAGGCAGGAGACCTGGTTAGTTGGGCATAAGCTTTCAAGATAGGAACACTGTTTCCAATCCTAACTCTGCATACCTGCAACATTCCGGTATTTAGAAAGAATGTGCCTTATAAGTTCTGGTCATCTTCTGACTACTCCCACTGGAAAAGTGGGAACAAGAAGTCCACTAGCCTCACAAATAAATCCAGTACTTTAGGTGTTAGGACTGACTGCAAAGGGTTATAACAAGGAGAATAATAGGGGCTATGAATGAAAACTCTGATTCTTAAACACAGTGTTTCCAAGAAAGCTTCAGAAGCCCACCATAATATTACAAGTCTACATATAGTTCCAGTGGCTGGGAAAGCTAAGACTGGTGGGTTGCTTGAGTTCAGAAGTTCTCAGTTGTAGTAGGGCTAAAGTTGAGCAGGTATCCACACTGTCTGGCACCAAGTTAGTGAATCCCCAGGAGGCAGAAGACCACTAGACTTCCTAAGGAGAAGTGAACTGGTCCAGCCAGGTTGGAAACAAAGTAGACCAAAACTTCAGTGCTTATTAGAAGTGGGAAGATGATATAGGGGGTCTTGTACTTCTGACCCTGCTGAGAAAGGAAGATTTGGGAAAGAGAGAGAAAGAAAAAGAAAGAAAGGAAGGAAGGAAGGAAGGAAGGAAGGAAGGAAAAAGGAAGAAAGAAAAAAGTCAACAAAACCTAGTTTTTAGAGACAGACTGGCAGAAGAAATACATAGTCAAACAACTTGTTCACTCTGCCCTTTTTGACAGCTGAGAAATTATCCCTCTCTGTACCATGCCCATTTTTTTAGGATAACAATGATAATAACTATAATAGTTCTGCAAAGTGCTTTACATATGTTACAGATGGAGAGAAGCAATCCTATGGATAATCCAAAATCAGGGATGCTTTTAAAAGTTGCTTCTTTAGGACTTTGGAGTACACTATGCCTTTTGGACAGCAGACTGATCTTTCTAATTCTCTTTGGATTGAACTAATATGAAAGTAAGTTTACATTTCTTAAGAATTGACTGGCTAGTGGCCAGGGGAGGCAACCCTGAAGTGTGCTTGGTTCTGGAGGAAGCCAGGCTTGGATGAAGCATTGCCAATTTGGCAATTCATAGAATGGATAAGTTACAAATGGATAATCAAGGGTTAGTTCTTTATTGAACAATAAATAGGTAACAAATTGGATTTCTTTCAGAAGAGAACTCACTATGGCCTAAAGGGGAGTACTAGACTTTGGAGTCAGAAGAACCAGATTTGAGTAGCTCTCATTTACTGCCTTTATGACTTCTAAATCTTCTGAATCTATAGGGCACTTAATGTCTCTTTCATCAGTTGTTTTATCAGAGATATTTGAATTACTTATGCCTATAGTTATGAAAATCAAAATAGAGACTATATAAAAGTGCTTTGCAGACTTTGAAGTGATCTATAAATCTAAGCCGAAGGAAATCACCCTCTGACTTTGTTGTTAACTTTAAATATTGATTCCCCCTCTATTCTTGGTCCCTGGTATGTGGAGTATTCAAAGAGGACTCGCACCTTTGGTGTAAGGATTTGCCTAGCTTTTTCTGGGTTGTTTGTCCACCTTTGGTGTTTACCTGGCACTCAGCTCTCACCTGTGGTTCCAAGAAGCTGAAGTATGGGCAGCAGCTATACCCCAGTCAACCAGTTGGTGAATGGCCTTAACCAATGAACCACAAACCCTTCGTTGAGCTAGGAGGATGTCCACTCCAAGCATTCCCTGGTGGAATGGGTGGATCAGATCAATTTATCCTAATGGCCATGAAGGTGGCTTAAGCAGATTCTGTGGAGCAATTAGAGCTTGGTCAGACATTGAAGATGCCATGATCATCCTCTGCACTCTGGGACATCACTAGTTGTCCCGACTTTTGTCTTGCCACTGGGTTTTGATGACTCTGGAAGACAGAATGAGGCTTTTGACTTTGGGCAACTCTGCTTCACTTAAGTCCTATTCACTTGCAAGTCAGGATATCACCCCCATAATATAACTAATCTTGTTTGAAAATGAAGAACAAACAGCATATGGACTGGAAAAGACACTAGTCTTTAGTTAATCAGATTTAAGAAGTTCATAGGATCATAAGTTAGAGCTGGAAGAGGCCTCACAAATCATGCAGTATAATTGCCTCATTTGACAGATGAGGAAACTGAGGTCTTAGGAGCAAGTAGGAGAGCAAGAATGTGAACACAAGACCTTTGACTCAAAATCCAGGCCTTTTTTTCACTGTACTATATGGATAATATAGCACGGAATTTAGGACCTGGAATTCAGGAGGTCCTGAAAGTTCTCATCCTGGCCCAATTTCCTTTGAAGCCTCCTTTAGCCTCAGTTTTTTTTTCCTCTTCAAAATATGGAGGCTGGACTTAAGGTCCTCCCCAGTACTTAAAATGATTCTAACCCGATTGGTATTTTTGCCCTGGGCTGGCAGATTCACCATGGGAGTGAAGATGGGAGGGTGAGGGTGTGAGAAGAAGAGCTAACTCCAATATTCCCTTTCCCTACCCACTTCTCACTCTAAACATTGCCAAGCCTTTTCCTTTGGCTGGTGGAGGGCTTGGGTTGGAAGCTAAAGACTGAGGTCTGCTAAGGAAGGTGGGACTGTAACCTGTGGGGGAGGGTCTCTATGGGCTCCCCTGGCTTAGAGTTAGTCAAGGGGTTCTGGGTGGGGAGCTCTCATGGAAAAAATCAGGCAGGGGAACCTGTCAGGATTACCAGCCCCATCTGTCTCTGGCCACACTTGGAGAAACTGTTCAGGTTTTCCACTAATACTGGCATTGTCTTGCCAAAGTGTTTTCCGACGATGTTTTGGTCTTTGTCATATGGCCAAGTGTGTATAGAGTGGGCAGTGGAGACTGAGGGGTCTGAGCCAACTGGACCTTTTCCCTGGGCTTCTGTCAGTGTCGCCATCCATCAGAGGTCCCAAGCTTAGAGAAAAGGACTGTACTGACCCCAATATGAAGTTTGCCCTCCTCCCCAGCTTGGGAATTGTATTGTTTTATGGTTCAGGATGGTGCTGAAGCAGGAATAGTAGAGTCCTTGGGCAGATGAGAGGCAGAAAGGCAACACCAGGCAATGGGAAGAACCCTGGATTCTGGTGAAAGCTCCTTTATTTACTTGAACCAGTCATTTCCTTTCTCTGGACCTCAGTCTCCTCATACATCAAATGGGTCTACTAATTTCTGGTTGTGCCTCTCTTAATGGTTTTGTGACCATCCAGTGAGGGAATGAATAAAATAGACTTGTAAATGGAAAGTGAAACAATCTGTAAGGTCAGAAACAGAGTGGCCAGAGGAGGGTTTGAGCATGGCATTTGTCCAGTTGATGCATCTGGGAAGATCCTGGTTGTGTCTTTTTTCTCTCTTTTTTCAAGCTCTTTTAAAATTATTTACTTATTTATTTTGTTCATCCTTTCCCTGTCTTCCCCACATCATTGAAGGCATTATCTGGCTAAATATGTAGATTATGTTCTTTGTGTTTCCACTTCTCAGTTCATTCTCTGGAGGTGAATATTCACAAGTTATTCTTCAAATATTAAATCTATAGCTGTATATAATGTTCTTTTGGTTCTATGCATTTCACTTTAAATCACATCCTATAGTTCTTTCTAAGTTTTTCCTAAGTTAATCTGCTCATCATTTCTTATGGTGCAGTAGTATTCTATCATAATCATATACCACAGTTTGTTTAGCCATTTTCCAATTGATGAACAGCCCCTCAATTTCCAATTCTTTGCCACCACAAAGAGAACTGCTATAAATATTTTGCAACTTGTAGCTTCTTTTTCTTTTTTTCTTGATCTCCTTGAGAACTAAATCCAGTAATGGTATTGCTTAGTCTAAGAATATACATAGTATTATAGCTCTCTGGGCATGATTCCAAATTGCTCTCCAAAATGAATGGATCAGTTCACAGATGCACCAACAGTGTATTAGTGGCTCCACTTTTCCACATCCCCTCCAACATTTATCATTTTGCCCTTTTGTCATTTTAGTCAATCTGATGAGTATGAGATGATATCTCAGAACTCTTTTGTTTTGCATTTCCCTAATCAGTAGTGATTTAGAGCATTTTTTCATTACCTAATATGGCTTTGATTTCTTTATCCCAAATTTGTTCATATCTTTTGCCCATTTATCAGTTAGGGCATGGCTGTTATTCCCATAAAGTTGACAAAGTTCTCCCTATATCTCTTTATTTATTTTAAAATTTTATTTATTTTAAAATATTTTTCCATGTTTACATGATTAATTTTCTTTCCCTCCCCTTTTCCTTTCCCCCTCCCACAGCTGATAAGCAATTCCATTGGGTTGTACAAATATTGTCACTTGATACCTATTTCCATGTTATTAATTTTTGCTATAGAGTGATTTTTTAAGGCCTAAACCCCAAATCACATACCCATGTATACATGTGATAAGTAATGTCATATGTTTTGCTTTTGCATTTCTACTCCTATAGTTCTTTCTCTCAATGTGGATAGCATTCTTTCCCATAAGTCCTTCAGGAGTGTCCTGGCTCGTTGCATTGTTACTAGTAACAAAATCCATTACATTGGATTGTTTCACAATGTCTCACTTTCTGTGTACAATGTTCTTCTGGTTCTGCTCATTTCACTCTGCATCAGTTCACTGAGGTTCTCACAGTTCATATGGAAATCCTCCAGATCCAGATCATCAATCCTTACAGTACAATAGTATTCCATCACCATCATATATCACAATTTGTTCAGTCATTCCCCAATCAAAGGACACCCCCTCATTTTCCAAATTTTTGTTACCACAAAGAGCGCTGCTATGAATATTTCTGAACACATATTTTCCCCTATTATCTCATTGGGGTACAAACCCAGCAGTAGTATTATTGCTGGATCAAAGGGCAGACACTTTTAAAGCCCTTCAGGCAAAATTCCAAATTGCCTTCCAAAATGGCTGGATTGATTCACAACTCTACCCTTTAATCACTAAGCCAGTACTATATATTTTTTCAAAAAATTTTTTTATTATTTTAAACCCTTAACTTCTGTGTATTAGCTCCTAGTTAGAAGAGTGGTAAGGGTGGGCAATGGGGGTCAAGTGACTTGCCCAGGGTCACACAGCCAGGAAGTGTCTGAGGCCAGATTTGAACCTAGGACCTCCTGTCTCTAGGCCTGACTCAATCCACTGAGCTACCCAGCTGCCCCAGTACCATATAGTTTTGATGATCACTGCCTTATAGTATAGTATGAGATCTGGTAAAACTAGGCCTTCATCCTTCACATTTTTTTTCATTATTTCCCTTGATATTCTTGATCTTTTGTACTTCCAGATGAATTTTGTAATAATTTTTTTCTAATTCTATAAAAAAAGAGTTTTGGTAGTTTGATAGGTATAGCACTGAATAAGTAAATAAATTTAGGTAGGATTGTCATTTTTATTATATTAGCTCATCTTACCCATGAACAATAATTGATGTTTTTTCAATTGTTTAGATCTAGTTTTATTTGTGTGAAGAGTGTTTTGTAATTATGTTCATATAATTCCTGAATTTGTCTTGGCAAGTACATTCCCAGGTATTTTATCTTGTCTAGAGTGATTTTTAATGGAGTTTCTCTTTCTAACTCTTGCTGCTGGGTTTTGTTGGAAACATAGGGATGCTGATGATTATGTAGGTTTATTTTGTATCCTGCAACTTTGCTAAAGTTGATTGTTTCTACTACACTCTGCTATAGATAGTCTGGGAACCTGAAACCAAAAGCTCCAGGATTAGCAATGGTCTGAAGACCACTGTGCCTGCATCCAGCTGGGCCCCTGTAGTTGATGAGGGACACACTTATAGAGAACACGAGAGAACCACATTTGTGATATTCTTACCACCATGGCAGGCAAAACAGACTGGTTGGAGCAGCAAGGTGTCTCAAGGGAGAGATAAGGTATGGCATATGCCAGGTGGGTCAAACCACTGCTACCACTTCAACCACTATCTTCACTCAGACTCCTGTGGACACAGCCCAGGACCTTCTGTCCAAGAACTCAGGAAGAGAAGGACCCTCCACCCTAAGCTCGAGGCTCTGCTGGCAACGAGACTCCTATTGCCGTCATTGAGGATGGCAACTGTTTGCTGCCACCTCCCTCAGCCACTGAGCAATTCTATCAATGGGCTGGCAAGCCTAAGAGCCCCAGAAAGTGACCACCTCCCACCTAGGACTATTGGCCTTGCTTCCAGTCCAGTTGTCATAACCATATTCTGTGGGAGCAGCCCTTGTGGAGAGGGGAACTGGCAACTGCTTCAACAAGAGCTGCAGCCTCTACTTCTACTTCCTTAGCAGTCACAGCCTCTGAACATCCATAAAAGAAGATTTTCACAACCAAAGACCTGAGTGCTGTCAAATGATTCAATGCCAGAAATTGATGCAGTTTTATCAATGGAAATGGCACTAAGAAGATGTTTTGCTTTACCGTTGCACCCTATGGACACCTGCGTCTTTTTCTTGAGAACAGAGATTGTCCTGCTTCTTGAATGAACTGTTCCCAGTTGTGGATTTTAAAATTAATATTCAATATCTCCAAAGTATAATATTTATGGAGATTTATTAATATTTAACTAGAGAGCTAGAGAACACAGAGAACATTCCCCACTCATTTCACGTGGAAGAGAGAACTAGGGCAACAAAGACTAGTCACCACTCAGTTCACGTGGAAGAGAGTGAGAGAGGGACATCACCCAAAACTTATATACAATCCCGCAAAAGACACATGTAAATAGAAAGGAAAAGGAATTGTGGGTAATACAGAAAGGAATCCTGAGCAATGCAGTTCCAGGGGTTCCAACTATACACAGTGCTTAGCATATTTCTTTTATTAGATAAGAGCTAAATAAATATTAATTCCACCCACCTATCTATATCATGCAGGAGCTCTACCAGGGACATCTGTGAGACCTGAAATGGGAACCTCAGTACTTGGATACTTTTTAGGGAACATAAGGAGAGAAGAGTCTTAGCCAATGACTATTGCTACATTGGCTCGTGTTCCTTTTATTTTCTACAATGTCTCAGATCAGGCAGCTTTTACTCCTTGTCCCTCTTCTGGAGAGAAATCTTGATCTACCAAGCTTTGGCTGGCCTGGGCTCAGCTTATCTCTGACCATGGATTTGGCCTTCTCCCAGCCACAGGCTATCATTTGCCTTCTATTTTGGCTCTTCTGGGGATTAGATGCCCTCAACTGGCCTTGGGCAGGGATTATGTCAATAGCAGCGTCCTCTCCTCCCCATCCAGGGTGAAATCCAGTCACCTAGGTCTCAGCTTCACATCTTGTTCTAAACCACTATGCTTGGAGGCATTCACTTTTTGGCTCCAACCCAATGATCGAGAATAGTGTTCAAAAAAAAGAAAGCTGGACTCTTATGGGCAAAAGGTTAATTTTCTGTTTGCCCCATTTTGTCCACATTTCAGGATTTTATCTGTTATTCATCAGAATAAAGTTACCTTCCCAGTCTTCACTTCTGAAAATACATTGAAGCCCCAGGATCAAGGATTCTTCTTCTCTTTTTTCTATCCATCATAGGCCCAATCGGTAATTTATGTGATTCCCCTCATCTCCATTATCTATGAGGTGTGATTGCTTTCTTAGGTCTATCCCAGCAGCCTCTCTCTATTCTCTATTCTCATTTTCAGATGAGCCTATCCCCTACGGTCATCCAGAAGCGCCATCCTCCCTTCTAAAGTCCTCCAGAAGATCTCTAGGGAAAGTGATAGACAACTTACCTTTATTCAGTCATTGATCATTCACTATGTGCCAGTCACTGTGCTAACAAGGTTAAAAATGAGACAATTCCTGTTCTCAATGAGCTTCAAATCTATGGGGGAATGCAACACATACATATACAAGTACATATAAAATATATATATGCACAATAAACATATGGTTTAATAATTAATAAACAGTGGTTCCCAAACTTTTTTGGCCTACCACCTCCTTTCCAGAAAAAATATTACTTAGCCTCTTGGAAATTAATTTTTTTTTAATTTTAATAGCAATTAATAGAAAAGATAAATGCACCTGTGGCCATTACCACACTCTGGATCGCTGCAGGACCCACCAGGGGGCGGTAGCGCCCACTTTGGGAATCACTGCTTTAGGTTAATATGGTAGATCCTTTGGGTAGGTAAATATTGGTGTGACAAGCCACTTAATCTCTTTTAGTCTCAATTTCCCCACTTGTAAAATGAAGACAATTGTATTTATATTCCTTTACTGGGTTGTGGTGGTGAATATGTTTTAAAAGTTATAGAAGTGTTAGTAATTATTATTTCAAGGAAAAGAGAAAACTTCAGAGGGCTCACCTATGTAAGGAAACCAGAGCCCTATTCCCCAGAAGGATGCTAATTCTGAATCAATCCTCTTATCTTCACTCCTTGGAGAAGATGGCATTTGGGGCTTTGAATGGTCCTGGCCAACTTCTTTCCCCCTCAACCCATAACCCCTGGCAGTGGGATCTGGTTACTGGAGCTAGAAATTGATATGTGTACTCTCTCGCTTTTTCTCTCTGATTCATAGGGGATTCCTCTTAGCCTGGATTGTCTTCTGCTCTACCTGTGGCCTGGCCTTCACCCAGGGAGATCCTGAAGGTACTTTTTTTCTCTCTCTCTCTCATTTTGGAAAAAAAAAATTTTTAACTTTAGGAAAAGGAAGGAGAAGGGGAGCAAGAATGTCATCCCTAATTGCTATGGAGGAGAAATTCATCCTCCAAATCATGGCGGCCACATATCTTTTCAACACCAGTAAAATGGGAATGGTCATTTTAAGTTTCAAGGAATGGAAGGCATTGTCAGAAATCTATGCCTCTCTCCTCCTCCTGGGGAGGATTTCACTATTCTAGAAAATATGTATGGACCTTGTTTTGAGATAGTCAGGGTGGGAGGGCCTAACCCACATGTAAGGGCAGTAGTCTATTTCACACCTGTTGAGTTATTATGACAGGTTAAGAAGATAAGGAGTTTTAAAAGTAAAGGTATGAACAATAATAGCAACAGTTTGTGAATAACTTATTAGATATGTATTATACATAGTTATATTTATACATACTTCATATATACATATACATATGTAGACACACATACATTTATTGGACCTGTGATTTTTTTAAATAGCAAAACACCAACTGATATTTATTCTTTTTGTTATAAATATATAATAAATTATAATAAATATGCTTATCCAAGTGAAGCAAATTCTCACATTAGCTATGTCCCCAAAGCTGTGCCTTATTCTCTTTCCTCTCTCCTTCCCATTTTTCCACCCTTCCCAAGAAGGCAGGTAATATAAGTTATACATATATTATTATAGAATACATATTTCCTTGTTTGCCATGCTGTGAAACAAGGCACATATTGCTTACCGTAGAGGAAAATTAATGGAGGAAATAAAAGAAAGCATGTAGACTTGTGATTTTAATAGAATAGAGAGCTCTTGGAGAAGAACTTTTCCCACTAATACAGATAGATACCTTCCTGGCAATTTAGCATCATAGAAAGTTGCCTGGAGACACAGAAGGGTTAACTGACTAGCCTGATATCACAGTGTCAGTCTGTGTCAAAGGTTGGGTTTGAAGCCAGATCTTGCTGACTTTAAGACAGGCTCTCTATCCACTTTGCAACACTGCCACTATAGTATATATAAATAATATATGTCGCTGTGAAGCAAGAATCACAAGTATTATTAGTCTTATTTGAAAGAATGAAAAATAAATAATTGGGCTCAGAAGGATTATGACTTGTCTAAATTCATGGGATTAGTCAATTGGTCAACATTTATTAAACCCCTACTATGTGTCAGGCCATTGGCTAAGTTCCAGGCAAAAAAAAAGAGGTAACAGACTATCTTGCCTTCAAAGAGTTTACAATGTAATGGGAGAAACAATAAAACCAAATATATAAAAACAAGTTACACACAGGATAAATAGGAAATAATGAACAGAGGGAAGCTAACTAATGGAATTAAGAGGCTTCCTGGAGAAGGGGGGATTTTAGTTGGGATTTAAGGAAAGCCACACAAATCTGAGCTGAGCCTTCTTTTTGTACCAGGGACTCCTTAGGCAGTCTTGCAAAGACTATAGATCCCTTCTCCGAATAATGTTTATTGCCTCTGTTCATAATGAAAGAAAATGCTCTATTTCAGTTAAAAGTTAGTCAGAATAAAGATGTCATTTAATTCCCCTCTAAGTTCATGGACCCCAGATTCAGAACCCCTGACGTAGAACTAAAAGGGATTTCAGAGACCATTGAGTCTAGCCCCCACCCCATTTTACCAGTGAGGAAACTGAGGCTCAGAGAGAGTATATGATTGGCCAATCACCATCTACTTGCCACAGTGGAAAGAGCACTTTGTGTGGAGTTGGGGGACCTGGGCTCAAATGCCCATCCCCAGGTTCTAGGACTCCAGAGCCTGTGCTCTATCGTTTGGACTGGGTTTATAGAACTTGGTACCAAGGACCTTAGATTTAGAGGCCCCCTGACCCGTATCAGAGAGGGAGGAAATGAGCTGGTATGTGGAAAACTGGAGTGAGATGGAGATGGGAGAATAAATTAGGGGGGGCATTGAAGGCTGTTTTCTTGGTGGCTTCCTAGGGGAGGGCTCAGTTAGGGAGGTAGTGTGGGCTGGTGGAAGAGGCTGCCAGTCAGGATGGCAGAGAAGGAAGCTACATCCAGGAGATGGTTAAGAAGATCCTTAGACCATTCATCCATGGTACAGTTACATGGATCAGGACTCTCAGGCTCTGAGAATTCCCTCGGCGGCCCCTGCTGAGCTTCACAAACCTCCCTGCTTCTCATTACTTGCTGGGGTTCTCCCACCGAGGACCAGGGGACCCTCTAGGGAGAGGGGAGAAGGGTGGTGGCTCTCTCTCTCCACAGCTGGATCATGACAATGAAAACATCTCTCTCCCACATCTGCTTGTCAGGCAGCCACCTACTTGCTCTTAAAATAGCAACACCTCTTTCTCCCTAACCCTTGCTTCAGGGGCAGGCAGAGGGGAAGGAAGGGATGACAGCCAGCATGGATTATAGTTTGGGGACTAGAACTGAGAATGAAGGGAAGGTTCCAAGGCTAGTCCTAGCTTCAGAGAAAGGATGGGGGTGGGGTGAAGCCCAGCAGGACCAAGCCAGCACAATGCTTTTTTGCAAATGTCATATTTTCCAAACTTGCCTCCCCCTCTTCTCCGCCCCCATCTCCCCTGCAAAGTAGGTGAACAGCTGTCCAGAGCCCTGAGTCAGGCACTTGGGGGGTGGTGGGGGTAGAAGCAGAGGAGGGGCATTTTTGGAGCAAGGTTTATGTAATAAAGGCATCTAGCCGGCTCCAGCTGGAGAGCTCGGTTGGATTGGCTCAGTTCTCCCATCTCAGCCATTTGGCCTGTTCTTACTGATTCTCTCCATACCCCCTTCTATGTGCTCTACCCCCCCCTCCAGCTGTCCCTCCCTCCCCTCCCCCAAATGACCAGATGTTCTTCCATTGGTACTTTTATGGCTCTTGTAGAGGATGAGGCTAAGGGATCAGCTCTAAAGAGGTATCAGAAGCCCTGGATTCAAGTTCTAATTTTTGAGGCACAGTGGAAGAACTGAGTTCAAAGAATAATAACAACAACAATAGTATTTTTGTTCAGTTGTGCCTGATTTTTTGTGACCCTGTTTGAAGTTTTCTTAGTGAAGATACTGGAGTGGTTTGCCATTTCCACCTCTAGCTCATTTCATAAGGAACTGAGGCCAACAGGGTTAAGAGAGACTTACCCAGGGTCACATAGCTATTAAATGTCTGAGGCTGGATTTGATCTCAGGAAGATGAGTCTTCCTGACTCCAGGTCTGATGCCCTATCCACTGCACCATTTAGCTGTTCCAATAAAAATAATAATAGCTAACATTTATGTAGGACTTACTATGTGCCAGGCTCTGTGCTAAAGCACTTTGTAATTATTATCTCACTTCATCTTCACAATAACCCTGGGAGCTAGTATCATCATCACCATTTTACAGATGAGGAAACTGAGGCAAATAAGTTCAGTGACTTACCCAGTGTCACATAGTGTCTGAGGCAAAATTTGAATTCAGGTCTTTCCGACCCTAGGTCCCGTGCTCTATCCACTGCTCTATCAGCTGTCTCAGACACTTATTATCTATGTGACCCTGGAGATAATAATAGCACCTACCTCTCAGGGTTGATGTGAGCACAAAACGAGGTCACACTTACACACCATTTTGTAAACCTTGAAGTGCTATATAGAAATACTAGCTATTATTACTGTTACTATTATTATTTTGCCTCTAACAAACCATTATCACTTTTAGTAAATCACTTGCCCCCTGTGGAACTCAGTTTCCTCATCTGTAAAATAAGGGCACTGAACTCAATAACCTCTAAGGTCTTTTGCAGTCCTGATATTCTGCTTTCAGTGTCTTCTTCCAGGTTGGGTGTCCTATATTCTGGGGATCTTTCTAGTCCTTAATTTCCATGGTCTTTAGTCTCTTCCAACTCCAACTTTCTAATGGTCTGTGTTCTAATAGCCTATGTTCTAGCTTTAACTTTCTAGGTTCTAGAGGTCCTTCCAATTCTGACATTCTATGTCCTAAGGTTCCTTCTCGCTCTCATATTCTCTATCCTAAGTTTCTGTTCAGATAGAGCAGTCTGTATTCTAAGTACCCCTTCTTGTTTAACCTTCTGTGTTCCAAAGTCTCTCTTCCCTCAAGCATTCTGTGTTCCAGGGTTCCTTCCAGTCATAAGTGATTGTGTTCTAGTCTTGTTCTGGTCCCATCTAGATCTAACATTCTATAATGATATTCCAGAAGAGATATGAGAGATGGGGTACATATTGTATAACTCTTCTCCCTTCACTCCATCACCCTCTTCCCTCCCATCGAATTAACTGCAATAGCCTTTTACCCCTTCCAAATTTCTCTCTTTTCGGGTCCTAAGCCCAGGTTTCCTGACTCCCATCTCTTTTCATTTTTCCAGCTGAAAAGAAGAGAAGCGAATGGGCATTTAACTTCCCCCAGTCCTCTGATTCTTGAGGAGTCAGGTTTGCCTTAACGATAGACAGGGGATGGATGTTGTTAAGGACACTTGTGAATCCATAGAGGAATTCATTTCCAACTTGCTTACTAGGGTTGCTAAAGTTCAGGGATATTCTGCCTGGTCCTGGTTATTTTAAGTCTCAGACCCACCCAGCTCAGAGCATTATCCTCATCTGGGTAGGGCTTAGAAACCCATCTCTTCTTTGCTAATTCCCAAGATCCCAATAATTCACTCGACTCAATCACTTCTGGGTGAAAAAGGCCAAAAAGCAGAAGGAAGGAGAGCCGTTTAGATGAGAGGATCTTATATAAACAAATTTGGAAAAACTTTTTTTGTTGTTTCCTTTGGTCCATCAAATTCCATGATTGTAATTACTGGACGGATGTAGCCTGTCTTGGCTCACGGTCAGTTGTCCAAATTCTAAGCTCTGGCCAGAGGACAGAGTTCAGGAGGAAACCGAGACTGCCTCTTCCTCATAGACAGTTACATTTGAAAGTTCAACAGGTTTACAAGAAAAACTTTCTCCCTCTGTCTTTCATAATTGGAGCTTTCCTGGAGACGTTGGTACGTTGTCTTAGTCAGATCTCGCTGAATTTTAGAGTTGAAAGAGACCTTAGGGGTCATCTGAGTCTAGCCTTCCTCCCTATGTTTCCATAGTAAATCTGGAGTTATTCCTCTGATGGGGGCGAGATAGCCTCTGCTTGGAAACTCTCAGTGATGGTAGTTTATTCCCTTGTGAGGAAGCCCTTCTCATGTTGGGAAATTTGGGGCCATGAAAGATATTGCTTCTCTCTTTGGTCTGACAGTATCTGTTTCAGACATCCTTCAGATCCTTGAAGACAGCTCTTATACTGTTCTTCTCTTTTAGACTAAATATAGGGAAGCTGTGTGGAACAGCAGTTAGGACATTGGATTTGGAATCCGAGGATCTGTGTTCAAATCCTGGATCTGCTACTTTTTAATCTATGTAAATAGACAAGTTGCTTCATCTTTCTGGGCCTCAGTTTTTTCATTTGTAAAATGAGGGCATTCGATTGGATGACCTTCTCATAACTTTAAATATGTGATCCCATGATCCCTAGTTCCTTAAGCCATTTTAACATAACATGATTTCCAGGCTCTCACCATCTTGGTTGCTCATGGGGACATGTTCCAATTTGCAAACATTCCTCTTTTTAAAAATACAAACAAAAAAACTCTCCCCATCTTCCATCTTAGAATCAAAATGTGAATTGGTTTCAACACAGAAGAGCGGTAAGGGCTAGGCAGTGGGGGTTAAGTGACTTGTGCAGGGTCACACAGCTAGGAAGTGTCTTAAGCCAAATCTAAACCCAGGACCTCCCATCTCTAGGCCTGATTCTCTGCCCACTGAGCCACCTTGCTGTTCCCTCAACATACCTCTTATAGTGCTGTACCCTCTGCATGTACTATGAAGAAACAATGGGAATATTATTTCTAGGATTGAGAAATTACATTTCTGTTAATGCAGCTTATCATGGTGTTAGCAAAGGTGGAGTTTGGATAAGATAGAATTTAATGTGAGTGAGTATGTCCACCTTGTCTCTGCACACAGAATGTAATCTCCTCTAGGGCAGGGGCTGTATTTGTCTGTATCTCTGGCACTTAGCATAGTGCCTGGCTAGCACGGATTTATTGAGCACTGACTTTTACCCAGTCCTATGCCAGGCAACTGTGGGGGATACAAGAGAAGGAAAAGATAGGATTCTGCAGCCATCAAGGCTGAGATCACAGAGTCTCCAGGGGAAGGTGGAATCATTAGAGACCAGGCCAGGACATGTGGCATCACAGATGAATTGTAGTGCTGACTGTATGTGTATCAAGAAGTCAGGGGGATGCAGCTGGGTAGCTCAGTGCTTTGAGAGCCAGGCCTAGAGACGGGAGGTTCTAGGTTCAAATCTGGCCTCAGACACTTCCCAGCTGTGTGACCCTGGGCAAGTCACTTGACCCCTATTGCCTAGCCCTTAACTGCTCTTCTGCCTTAGAATCAATACACAGTATTGATTCCAAGATGGAAGGTAAGGGTTTTAAAAAAAAAGAAGTCAGAGAAAGGAGGGAGCTTCATCAGGAAGCAGGCTGGCAGCCTTCACAGGGAGGGGAAGTAGAACTTGAACTGAGCTTTGACAAAAAGGCAAACTCTGACCAAGTGGAAATGGTCTTTGCAAAGACAGGGCAATAAGTTAGTGGGTTAATATTGATCCCCATTGTGCAGTGGATAGAGGGTAGATCTGGAATCAAGAAGACATGGGCTCTAATTTAGCTTCAGATGCTTGCTAGCTCTGTGACCTTGGGCAAGTCCCTTAACTTCTGTCTGCCTCAGTTTCCTTATAAGTAGAATAGATATGATAATAGCCCCTCTCTTTCATGGTGGCCATGGGATTAAGGTGAAATATTTGTAAAGTATTCTGTAAATCTTAAAGTCCTACTTAAATGCTAGCAATTACTGTTATTATTATTATCATTGATAAGGTTGGTGCATTTCCCCAAGACTGTAACTTCCTCGTCTTGTTCCCTACCCCCACCCCTTAGATGTGGATGTCCTCCAACGGCTGGGCCTCAGTGGGAAGAAGTCAGCTGGTGGATGGGCCCCGGGGCTGGCCCCCATCCCTCCAGGAGTCATCCCGTTCCAGTCAGGATTCATCTTCACCCAGAGGACCCGGCTTGAAGCTCCCACGGGTGCCATCATTCCTGCCACCTTTGGCACTGACCTGACCTTGGTGCTGAGCCTCTGTTCCCACCGCGTCAATAATGCCTTCCTCTTCGCTGTCCGGAGCAGCAGGAAGAAGCTGCAGTTGGGTGTCCAGTTCATCCCCGGCAAGATTGTTCTCTACCTGGGCCAGCGGCGCTCGGTGGCCTTCAGTCACGATGTGCACGACGGGCGGTGGCACCACTTGGCCATCAGAATCCGAGGCCAGGTGGTCACCCTCATTACTTCCTGTGGGAAGCACCAGATGCCCATGGATTTGCATTTTAAAAAAGATGAATCTCTAGATCCTGAAGGGTCTTTCCTCTTTGGGAAAATGAACCAACATTCAGTCCAGTTCGAGGGTGCAGTGTGCCAGTTCAATATTTATCCTTCTGCCAAGGCAGCTCATAATTACTGTACATATCTGAAGAAGCAGTGTAGACAGGCTGACACATACCGGCCACTCTTGCCCCCACTCCTTCCCCTCCTTCCCCAGGACCCTGGCGCCGACGTCCGCCTCGGCCTCCGGACTGACCCCTCTGTGCAGAGCCTGAGGAACCTGACCACTGTGATGCCTCCATTGGCATCCCTCCGAATTGCCAAGCCCACCCAGGCCTTGCCCAGAGCCCCAGGCAAAGGTGCCAAGATGACGATGGTACCTTCAGCACTGACCAGCCCTGGGTGGGTGGTGCCCCTCCGCCAACCCATAAGGACTAGCACTGCAGTTCCCCGGTCATCCCGATCCACTGCAATGAGTAGTTTGGTCTTGACCGTGCCGGTGACCGAAAAGCCATCGCCTTTGTCCTCAGGCAAAGCCTCCTCCTCTGTGCTCAGGCCTGCACTGCCCACCTCGCCCAGCAACTCAAGCAAAGCTCCCATTCATGCCAGGAAGCCTGGGCCAGCCACATCTAAAGCCAGTGTGGTGAAGACTCCCTATATTCCTGTGAAGCCAGTAACTCCTTCTCTCACTGTGCTCCCAACTAAGAGGCCCCCTCCCGTGGTCAAGTCAGTGCCCACCTCCCCGTCTAAGAGCTTCCCTTCTACCCTGAAGCCGGGGCTCCACGCCTCCCGCCCCGTCCCCGCCAAAGCCCCCCTTCCAGCCCCAGGGAAGCCAGCACTTCAGAGCTCTGGAATAGCCCACACTCCTCTTGCTACTGCCAGGCCGGTGCCTCCTGCTGGAAGGGCCTCTCTTCCCGTCCCCACCAAGACGCTGCCCCAAGGCTCCAGGGCCAATGTGGCCGGCATCGTTCCTTCCACCGGTCAGCCAGTGTGGGCCTATACTGGCGCAGCCAAGCTGACCCACCCTTCGGTTAAGCCATCCTTGCCAGCCTCAGGTTCTAGCCTAGCTCAGACCCCCAGACCCCCAGGGAAACCAGCATTTCCTACTCCGGGGATCAAATTTCCCGGAACAATGCCTCCCACCATCCACCCAGGCTCTCCTCCTGGTCTCAACTCTACTGGCAGCAAGAGGGTGGCTGAGTCCACTGTGAAGAAGAAACTGAATCCAAAGAGTACGCCCTGGCCTCCCAGCCATGCAAGCCCCAGGAAGGCTGGAGATGCTCCCACTACTGTTTCCTTCTCTTCAAGCCTGAAGAATCTGACTGCTCGGCCCCTCCCCAAACAGGCTCAGCTCGGGCGTACGGCTGCCATGGTGCCCACGCAGCATCCACCCTCCGGCTCCCGATTTGTGGGCGCTGTCACCCTCTCTCACACAGATGGCTACCTATTCTTTGACCCCATTGGGCCCACCTTGTTTCCATTGCTGTTGGGACCTCCGGGGCAGAAGGGGGACCCCGGCTTCCCGGTAAGTCTGGGTGCTCTCCATACCCTCTCTTCCTTTACTCTTAAGCGTGGCGTAAGTGACAGTGGCCGCAGGGACCAACAGTTACACTGAGACTGAGGGAGAACCAGTCATCTGATCACGTCTGGAGGGTTTGATGAGGTTTGTGGCAGCCATAGTGTTCTGGGAAGAACTCTGGACTTGGATAGGGGTTCATGTGCTGGTTCTTCTGATTATTCTCTGAAGGGTCTTGATTAAGCCACTTTTCTCAGGCCTTTAATTACTTGAATCATAAAATAAGGGGGATTGGCCTAGGTTCATTCTAGCTCTAGATTTGATGATCCTATGTTTTCTGTCATTCAACAAATATTGATTTATAAGGCCAAGCCTGTAAAGGATGCCCAATATTTTCCTATTATTCCTGACATTTATTGAATAAGGCAGCATGTTGTCATGGAATTTGCACTGAACCTGAAATCAGAAGAGACCTGCGTTTGAACCTCTTTCCTTGCCACTAGCTATGTGACCATGGGCAAAGTCAGTCTGGTCCAATGAGAATTTTTTTTAAATCCTTACCTTCTGTTTGTCCTTAGAATTGATACAAGCATTGGTTCCAAGGCTGAAGAGTGGTAAGGACTAGGCAATAGGGCTTACGTGACTTGCCCAGGGTCACAGCTAGGAAGTATCTGAGGTCAAATTTGGCCCTCAAACCCTCCCATCTCCAGGCCTGGTTCTCTGTTTCTCTGAGCCACCTAGCTGTCCTCCAATGAGCATCTTTTATGTTCAAAGATCTACAGGAAGTGTTGGGGATCCAGAGAAGAAATGAAAAATTAATCCCTGCCCCCAGGGAGTTTCTATTTTACTAGGCAGAATCACTTAACCTCTCTGAGCCTCAGTTGTAAACTAGGATAATATTGCCTTAGGCATTTATCTCATAACATTGCTTTTTATTATTGTTATTTTTTAAAAAAAGATCTCACCCCATAATGTTATCTGTGTAGGGAATTCCTGGTGAATTAGCTCCCCCTGCCAGGGTGGACTGGTACCTGTTCTGTAATTTATAACCTTACAAAATTGCCTGGGGGCAATGGTAGGATAAAAATTTTGCCCAGAATAATACCCACAGTATGGATAAGAGACAAGATTTGAACCCATGTCTTTCTGACTCTGAGGCCAGCTTTCTTTCTATCAACTGTTTTTTTTTTAAAAAACTCTTACCTTCCATTTTAGAATCAATACTGTGTATTGGTTCCAAGGCAGTAAGGGCTAGGCAATGGGGGTCAAGTGACTTGCCCAGGGTCACACAGCTGAGAAGTGTCTGAGGCCAGATTGAACCCAGGACCTCTCGTCTCTGGGCCTGACTCTTAATCCACTGAGCTACCCAGGTGCCCCCTCCACTGTTGTTTTGAGGAACAGTTGAGATGATTTATATAAAATGCTTGTAAATCATAAAACATTTATCTAAACATCAGCTATTTTTTAAAATCTCAATGAAGACAGATAGCAGGGTGGGAATTGGCTCTGATGGTACAAGTTGCTTACTAGGAGATCAACCAATAGATTATAGTTGGCCTACTGGGGGTCCCTACTATAAAAACTAATTTTCCTCCTAGACATTTTGCCAATAATTTTCCACTGTCTTCCACTGGACTCATAACGGTGCCTCCCTAACTCCTTGAAAAATTTCCCTTCTTGAATCATAGGCACCTAGGATTTTTAGTGCTGGAAGGGACTTGATCAGCATGATAGGGTCACAGATCTGCATGGGATCTTAGAGATGATCTAGTCTGATTTCCTCATTTGACAGATGAGTAAACTGATCCCTTGAGAAACTTCCTTGGGGTCCCAGTGCATATTGGCTAAAGAGCCAGGATGAGTCCTGGATTCTTAGAACTGAATCATCAGTTCAGCACTTTTCCCATTATGTTCTTATCCCCAAATGAATGCTGTGCTTTTAAGAGTCTTCTCTTGGCTCACTCTTCCTTTCCTTCAACTCCAGACACCTGGCTGGTCCCGTTCCCCTGCTGGGTCAGGTTTCCTCTTGTTTACCAAACCAGTGTTTCTCAACCTAACCTACTCAAGAGACAGTGACAACACTCCATGTTCTCTTCCTTGCATCACTTTTTGTGCTTCGCCCTCAGCAAGCAGCTCTCAGAAGGTAGGGGGCAGATTTTAGGGAGAAGGAAGATATTTGGGGTGGTAGGAACAGGATGGAGAGAGGAAAACAAGATAAAAAAATGTGAGCTTAAAGTGGAAAGATCTCTGGTAGAAAGGCAGCTGCTGGACTTGGAATCAGGAAGACCTAAATTTGAATTCTATCCCATTATTTACTAGCTGGATAGCCCTGGGCAAGTCACTGTTTGCCTCAGTTTCCTTATCTGTAAAATGGGGAAAATAATAGCACCTACCTTATAGTTACTGTGTTAATCAAGAGAGATAATATGTGTAAAAATGTTTTAATGAACCTTGAAGCCCTCTATAAATGTTATCATCATCATCATCATTAGAGGTTTACTGGACTGGGAGAAAATCCCCATGGACCATTGGGAAAAACCACTTTAGATGATAAGAACCCTAAAGAAGCAGTGCATCTATTACCTGGGGGAGTGACCCATGCCCCAGAGAGAGGTGCACAGTAGAAAGAGCACTGGTCTTGGAGGAATGAGATATGAATTTGAATCCTGATTCTTCCATTTGCAAGCTTTGAGATCTTAGACAAATAGCTTTCCCTTCCTGGGCCTTGTCTGAGAGCAGGTTGGAGTCTGTGATGGCTAGGGTCTATTTTACCCCTTAAAATCACAGACACTATTATTGTAGGATCTAGAGTTGAAAAGGCCCCGAGAAAACACCTAATTTAATCCCCTCCTTTTGCAGACCGTCTAGGCAGGCTGAGATTTGCCTCATCTCATGGAGGTCACTCATAGCAGCCCTAGGATTCCAGAGTGGGTCTTCTCAAACCAGGTCACTTTTCTCTAAGGCAGGAGAGGGCATTTTTCTCAAGGCATGAAGTGGATAAATAGTACAGAAAAATCAATACGCCTTGAGTTCCCAAGAGATAGAAATCGTCCTGATTCCAAGTCCAGCAGCTGCCTTACTACCAGAGATCTTTACATTTTAAGCTTACAATTTTTTTAAGTAGTTCCTCACTCTTGTTTTCCTCTCTCCATCCTGTTCCTACTACCCCAAAGTGGTAGAGCTGGAAGAGCCCCTAAAGGGTTCTGGGAGGAAGTAGGAGTGGAGCGAAGCCGTGAAGGACAGTTGAGGTTTGTACAAGCAGAGGAGCAGGGCCAGGGGCATTTGAAGCATCTAGCGATCACCACGAGCCCACATTCACCTCCAGCTCTCCCCACTTGGATGGATACCTTGATCAGGGTTGAATGACTTCCCAGGACCACTGGGCTGACTCATCAGCAGGCTGGGCCACCAGACTGAGTTTCCAGGGGGCCAAGGCCACAGCTGCTGCTTCTCCCCTGCCTCGAAATGTACCAAACCCCCAGGCTCTTTCATCCCCTGCCCAGGCTCTGGCGCTCCCCGCCAGCTTCTCTATTTGAAGTCCCCATTCCCTGCCGAGTGGACAGTGGCTAGTGCTCGGAATTTCTTGATTTTAAAAACACATTTAATTATTTTTGATAATCATTAGTAATAATATTTATACAGCCTGTCTCTAAAGGGACCGAAGCACTATTTTTTATTGTAACCATATTGTAAATCTTATGGAAATAATTTACATTACTTTTCAATTATGTAAATGTTCCCCAAGGCTCTGTTTTCTGAAATCCATTTACTCCACTAAAACACCACCAGCTAACACACAGTGAGGGCACGATCCATGCTCCTGAGGGAAGGACAGGGTCCCCCAGAGTCCAGTGAGCCACATAAGACTGACCACAGGCATGGGAAGGCCCAGCTTTCATGCCTCTCTCTGACACTGCTTATCTTCCTAAGCTTTAGGTCCCTTCCTCACTGCTCTGGGGGGCTGGTCAGAGGATGATAACCCTTAGAATGGTCAAGGACCTTCATGAGAGTTCTTCTAGTCCTCTTACAGTTAAAGAACCCAAGACCTAGAGAGCTTACTTATCTTGCCCAACGACTCAGAGCTAGTGAGTGTCTCAGGCAACTTGGGAACCCTTCGGGCTCCAAATCCAGAGATATTTCAGCTCCATTGGAAGAACTGTAAAATTGTCACCATTTTATGGGGCATGGGGTAGATGGTAGTGGGAAATGGGTCCAGCAAGGTTAAGTGCTTTACCCAGAGTCATTCAGGTAAGCTTTCAGTCTCCTAAACTATTCCTTCCATAAAATTTATGAGGTCGAAGAGACCTTTTAGGATGATTCCATCCAACTTTCTCATTTTAAAGAGAGAAAAACTGAGGCTCCTAGAAAGAAGGGAAATAAGCTTTTATTAAGCCCCTGCTATATGCTAAGCACTGTTCTAATCCTTTTATAATATTTCATTTAATCCTTATTGTTATTTCCATTTTGCAGTTTAGGAAACTGAGGCAGGCATGTAAATTGACTTGCCCAGGGTCACACAACTGTTAAGTATCTGGGGCCTGGTTTGAACTTAGGTCTTATAACTCCAGTCCTAATGTTCTTACCACCGAGCTCATCAGTGATAGTGAACCTATAGAGCTGCAACAAGAACTCAGACTGCCCGAACTAGGGCAGGCATGATGGTCACCTTGCTGTGCTGCCTCTGAGGTCTTAAAAGGAAGATGGTGTTTAGGCTACCCTGGCTCCGGGCCAGTTTTCATGTTTAGAATCTGCTTTCCTTCCTGTCACGCTCCTCAGCACCTACTCCTCTCTACAGCAAATACTTTCCACTCCATTCTGCTGCTAGAATTGGGCCTCCAGCCATCAGGGCTCTCCGAGGTTCTCAGCAGAGCTCAGAGAAACTCTTCTTGCACTTGGTGGGAGACTAGACCTGCCCAGCTTCCTGGGGCTGCCCTGAGCAGTACGCCTTTGAGAACACACAGTTTGGTGGCTCCACAGATAGAAAGCCAAACCTGGAGATGGGAGATCCTGGGTTCAAATCTCAGAGGCTTCCTTGCTGGGTGACCCTGGGCAAGTCACTTAACCCCCATCACCAGCCCTTACTGCTCTTCTGTCTTGGAACCAACACACAGTGTTGATTCTAAGATGGAAGGTAAAGGTTAAAAAAAACCAAGTAGGTTGAACTTATTATAGGGTGATTGAATGTGGTAGGTAATAGGTGGCAAGCGTTTGAAATGCTGTATGAATGCCAGCAGTTATCCCAGAGATTCCTTCTAACTCTAAGGCTATGATTTTCAGTTGGGAGATGCTCTATTCGTGACTATTGTTCAGTCATTGCAATTGTGTCTGACTCTTCATGACCCCCTTTGGGGTTTTCTTGGCAGAGATACTGGAAATGGTTTGCCATTCTCTTCTCCAGCTTATTTGACAGATGAGGAAACTAAGGCAAACAGTGACTTGCCTACGGTCATACAGCGAGTGTCTGAGGCTGGATTTGAACTCAGATCTTCTTGACTCCAGGCCTGGCACTCTATCCACTGCACCAGCTAGCTGTCCATCCATTCAAGAAAGGGTTAAATAAGTTGTCCCCTTTTAGCAATATATATTAAATCATATATAATCATATATAATTTGGATATATATATAAATTATATAGAATCATGCAAATTAAATATAATCATTTTTCTTTAATCACAGACTTAAGCTCAATATGGACTTTCATTGTTCTTTAGAGACTTTTGATTGTCTTTGGAAAAGTCAGGGCTAATTTTTAGCGTAATGGAAAAGGCATGGAATGATATCCATATATAGAAACATATATGCATGTATGTATGGAAATACTCTTATTTATAGAAGTGAAATGACTCACCCCAACTCTTATAACCAATGAGGGTCAGAGCTGGGGCTAGAATTCAGGTCTCTTGACTCATTCCTGAGCGCTAGTAGCTTCCTTTCCACCTCGTGGCCTGCTGGGTCTGTCCAGCCCCCTCACTAAGCTGAAGTAGCCGGGCCACTTGCTATTGGCCGGATGGATGGCCCGTGTTCTGGGAGAACTAAGTGGCACATTAGTCATCAGCCATACGGGGGAAGGGGAATGAGATGGCCTTTCTAGAGAGCCCTGGACATCAGGGAGATTCAGGGAATGCGATTAGCCGCCCCTGCCATGGCTGAGGGACTCCCCCTACAAGTCTCACCACAGGACTAGTGTGAGAAGGGAGCCTGACCTTCTTCTTCGCCCCCTCTTCCAGGGGTCTTCAGCCCCCGTGCTCCCCTCCCACTTTCTTCCATGAACAGAGCAGTTGTGCTGTGTGCTGGCCTCAGAGGGCTCGTTGTTTGCTCGAGGTGGAAAAATCCCACCCTTGCCTTGTGAATCATCAGGAAAGCCACCCCAACTCAGGCTTGCTTCCCTGGAAAGAGATGGCAGATTTTTTTCCACTGCTCTGAGAACAGGCAGGGTCTCAGATTGGCTAGGGAGGAGGGGTGGCAGGAGACAGGAAGAAAGGGAACCCTGCCCGCTAGCTCCCTTCCTAGCTAACAAAGTGAGCACTGAAAACTTGAACTGCTCGGGCTGAGCCAGCGTGCAGGGACAGCTCAGACGCTGAGACCCCTCCCAGGGTTCCCTCAGAGAGCTCCGTATGGCATTTTGATGGGTGGGAGAATACGGATGCTGAATCAGGTCAACACACGCAGGCACTCATTTTTGCCCCAATGTCGTCCAATGAGCACATATCTGGACCGAGGCGGGGATGGCGACTCTCACTTGAGTAATTACTCTTGGCACTTAAAGTGTCTTCTCCGGGCAGATGTTGGGTATGAGGTCAGTCTCCCATTCAGGGCCCTTCGGCCCTGGCTAGTAAAAGGTTTGCTCATTTCTTCAGCTGAGGAAGTTTTAGTGTCGGGACTGAGAGGGAGATGCTTGTACTTAGTACCTGAGGGCTGTCGTCGCCAGAGGGGGCATTTTTCAGGGCTGACTCTGTCCCCGACTCTATTACCTCGGCCAAGTCTCATTATTTTCATTCAGAAATGTGAACGGTAGTATTTTTTCTCTTCTGCATTGCAGGTATTGGGAAGACGCGTCAGAAAGAAAGGATTGGGGCAGGGAACTAGCAAAGGGACTGAATACTATATTACTTAGCTTCCAGTTCCATCCTTACCCTCGATTTGTTGTCTTTCTTTGGGGTTCCATCCTTTGCTCCTTGGGATTTTCCTCCAGTTTTGAGTATAATGGGTTGATATCCACCAAGTTGATTCCTCTCTCACCACTTTCCAGCCTAGACGTGACTGAGAGCATCCAGGCAACGAGCATTTGTAAGTCTGTGCAGTCATACGTCAACTTCCTTAGAAATACACCCACGGGAAGGAGGTTGGCCAGTGAATTGGACTGGCCCCAAAATACAAGCACATTTGCTTCAGGGAAAACTGAAGCCAAAGTCCTTTGGAGTTGGAAGTCATAATTATGGGAGAGGAGATCAGGAAAGAAAGTTAGGCCTTCCATTTCCAGATGTGAGAGGCAGGAATTTTTTTTTTCCCAAGCGATAAGTAGGAAATAGGATCCCTGAGAAAAGGACTTGCCCAAGGTCACACTATGAATTCATGGCAAAGACTGGACAAGTTCTCAGTTTTTTTTTTTTTTACTCCTAGGCCAGATGTCTAAGAGAACATACAGTCTTAATCTCTATATCTTATATGTCTCAATTGGGAGATACAAGGAGGGCTGGTAAGGGGAGTGTTGACAATATCCTTTTTCTTTTCACTCTTTTACAAGAGAACACATTGTTCTTTTAACTAAAGTTTCTAGGGGTGAGAAATGGGAATTAGTTACCAGCCATGCCATGCTGGATCTCTCATACTTTTTCTACTTTGAACTAAAAACTGGGGGTGTAGAAGGCTGAACAAATACCTGGTACAGGTTATTCAAAAACAAAAGTCTGTTTTTAAAGCTCCTAAAAGGCCAAATCCCATAGAAAATAGAAAATCACAATGCAGAGAAAAGAATCATAATACCTGCTTGTTAGCTTCGGGACTTTAGGGAAGTCCCTTCCTCTGTTTGGAACTTGATTTCCCCATTTTTCACATGGGAAAAAGGACTCCTTCCTTTCTCTCTCTCACAAGACTGATGGGAATCAAATGAGATAATAAATGTGATAGATTTGCAAAAATTCACAAAATTAGAAGTCACCACACATTTAAGGGGTTGTTATCATTAGGTCTAGGGCAGTGATGGGCAAACTACGGCCCAAGGGCCAGATGCAGCCCCCTGAAATGTTCTATCTGGCCACAAGACATTATTCCTAATCTGACAAATACAATGAGAAGGATACAATACAATGAAACTTAAAAAGGGTTGCCTTAGAAATGGACTGACAGATGAGCATTTCTTTTCCTTTGGCCCCTCTTTAAAAAGTTTGCCCATCACTGGTCTAAGGGATAAGAACTGAGATTTCACTGAGAACCTTCTATTCATGCAGATCTTCCAACATTTGGCCTTAGAGAGTTACCTAAATCAGTGGGAGATTAAATGACTTCCTTTGGGTCACACAGCTTTGAACCCGGGTGTTTCTGACTCCAAGGCTGGCGTTCTATCTGTCATTCCTATTCAAATGGGTATTGGCCTCCATGTTTCTTTGCGAAGTTCTTAGATATACTCTGATGAAATAAGTTTTGGCTTGGGTTCTAGCCAGGTAGTAGTCTTATCAGATCTTTGTTTCTGCCCCCTCCAACTCCTCATATCACTGAGTTTGTGAAATCCTAGCCTCTACTTTTAGCAATTAAGTTGTCACAGAATATTGGAACTCAGACTTGGAACGTAAAAAGATCTTGGAATCATCTGATTTAGAGTCGCAAGGGATCTTCCAGAGAATCTCGTCCAACCCCTTCATTTTACAGATGAGAGTTTTACAGATGTGAAGTGGCTTACCCAGGGTCTTTCAGACAGAAAGTAAAAGAGACCGACTTTGACTCCTCTGGTTCTAAATCTAGTGTTCTTTCCTGGGGGCCAAATTGCTTTCTTGGAATATAGAAAGTTAGAGCACAGAACCTGACAGTAGCCAAGCCAATAAGGACTTCACCACTCAGAATGTTAGACATATGTTAGTACATAGACTAGTAGAACTAAAAGGAGTCTCTGAGAGCAGATGGCTTAAGCTCATCATTTCTTCTCTTATACTCTGAATTAATCTCTCATTCCCCTCATTACGGGCCTAGAGAGCAGATAGGTGATTGGGGACACACTGGGTTATTGTCTTTGAGGCTGTGGTCCTTTGAAAAGCCTGGTTTGTATATGGGGGAGCATGGAGAAGGCACAGGCGGAATATTGAGTGACAGGAAAGATAGAGTAGAAGGAAAAAATATTTTAGTAAGATTGGATGTCAGGGTGAGAGAGATCAAAAATATCAGTAAGGGGGAATTCAGCTAGTTATAGATAAAGTGGATAGAATGCTGGGCCTGGAATCAGGAAGATTCCACTTCCTGAATTCAAACACAGCCTCAGATGTTTACTAGCTGTGAGACCCTGCACAAGTCATTTAACCCTGTTTGCCTCAGTTTTCTCATCTCTAAAATGAGTTGGAGAAAGAAATGACAAACCCCTCTAGTATCTTTGCCAAGAAAACCCCAATTGGGGTCACGAAGAGTCAGATTTGACTGAACAAAGGGGAGAATTCAACTGGGGGGGGACCCAGAGGGAGAAATTCAAATAGACAAAATGAAAGGGAGCACCGGGGAGATCCAGGAAGAAGATAGCTGGAACTTTGGCTTAGAGCATCTTTTGGATGCCTTCTTCCAGCTGCCAATGCCTGGCTCTCATTTGCTTCTAAATTGCAGCGACGGGTTCTTGTTTCAAAGGCTTCTCCTCTGGACCCTTTTAGTGCCATTGCCCCGACTAACAGCTTCCATGACTGTCAGTCAGTGGGTTCATAAACATTTATAAATCCTTCCTATGAGTCAGGAACTGGACTAAGCACTGGGGATGCCAAGAAAGGTAAGAGCTCGTTTTTGCCTTTGAGAAGCTCACCATCTCCTGGGGGAGACAGCATGCCAGGAACGAGATGTGAACAGGGGATGGATAGAGAGAGAGCTGGACAGAGATGTTGTTGTGCTTAGCTAGTTGGACTATAGATCATAAATCTAGCAGAAGACAGCATGGTAGAGCAAGAAGAACCCTGATGATGTGGGAGTCAGAAGACGTAGGTCCCCGTTCTGGGACTGCCTCCAACTCATTGTGTGGTCTTGGGTGAAGAGCTTCTCTTCTCAGTCTTCGTTTCCCAAACTATGACCTGGAGAGTGGTCTACCCGTTTCATGGGGGTGATTCAGGAGAATAAAACAAATACATTTTGAAAGACTAGTATATAAAATATAATGGTAGGGGCAGCTTGGTGGCTTAGTAGATGGAGAGCCAGGCTCGGAGATGGGAGGTCCTGGGTTCAAATGTGGCCTCAGACATGTCCTAGCTGGGTGACCCTGGGCAAGTCACTTAACCCCCATTGCTTAGCCCTTCCCGCTCTTCTGCCTTGGAACCAACATAAAGTATAGACTCTAAAACAGATGGTAAGGGTTTGATATATATATGAACAAGTATATATTTATATAATATATAACTTATGTAATAATATAATGATTTACATAAATATATTAATATAATATTATATGTGCGTATGTATAATATGTGTATNTCCCTTCCCTTCCCTTCCCTTCCCTTCCCTTCCCTTCCCTTCCCTTCCCTTCCCTTCCCTTCCCTTCCCTTCCCTTCCCTTCCCTTCCCTTCCCTTCCCTTCCCTTCCCTTCCCTTCCCTTCCCTTCCCTTCCCTTCCCTTCCCTTCCCTTCCCTTCCCTTCCCTTCCCTTCCCTTCCCTTCCCTTCCCTTCCCTTCCCTTCCCTTCCCTTCCCTTCCCTTCCCTTCCCTTCCCTTCCCTTCCCTTCCCTTCCCTTCCCTTCCCTTCCCTTCCCTTCCCTTCCCTTCCCTTCCCTTCCCTTCCCTTCCCTTCCCTTCCCTTCCCTTCCCTTCCCTTCCCTTCCCTTCCCTTCCCTTCCCTTCCCTTCCCTTCCCTTCCCTTCCCTTCCCTTCCCTTCCCTTCCCTTCCCTTCCCTTCCCTTCCCTTCCCTTCCCTTCCCTTCCCTTCCCTTCCCTTCCCTTCCCTTCCCTTCCCTTCCCTTCCCTTCCCTTCCCTTCCCTTCCCTTCCCTTCCCTTCCCTTCCCTTCCCTTCCCTTCCCTTCCCTTCCCTTCCCTTCCCTTCCCTTCCCTTCCCTTCCCTTCCCTTCCCTTCCCTTCCCTTCCCTTCCCTTCCCTTCCCTTCCCTTCCCTTCCCTTCCCTTCCCTTCCCTTCCCTTCCCTTCCCTTCCCTTCCCTTCCCTTCCCTTCCCTTCCCTTCCCTTCCCTTCCCTTCCCTTCCCTTCCCTTCCCTTCCCTTCCCTTCCCTTCCCTTCCCTTCCCTTCCCTTCCCTTCCCTTCCCTTCCCTTCCCTTCCCTTCCCTTCCCTTCCCTTCCCTTCCCTTCCCTTCCCTTCCCTTCCCTTCCCTTCCCTTCCCTTCCCTTCCCTTCCCTTCCCTTCCCTTCCCTTCCCTTCCCTTCCCTTCCCTTCCCTTCCCTTCCCTTCCCTTCCCTTCCCTTCCCTTCCCTTCCCTTCCCTTCCCTTCCCTTCCCTTCCCTTCCCTTCCCTTCCCTTCCCTTCCCTTCCCTTCCCTTCCCTTCCCTTCCCTTCCCTTCCCTTCCCTTCCCTTCCCTTCCCTTCCCTTCCCTTCCCTTCCCTTCCCTTCCCTTCCCTTCCCTTCCCTTCCCTTCCCTTCCCTTCCCTTCCCTTCCCTTCCCTTCCCTTCCCTTCCCTTCCCTTCCCTTCCCTTCCCTTCCCTTCCCTTCCCTTCCCTTCCCTTCCCTTCCCTTCCCTTCCCTTCCCTTCCCTTCCCTTCCCTTCCCTTCCCTTCCCTTCCCTTCCCTTCCCTTCCCTTCCCTTCCCTTCCCTTCCCTTCCCTTCCCTTCCCTTCCCTTCCCTTCCCTTCCCTTCCCTTCCCTTCCCTTCCCTTCCCTTCCCTTCCCTTCCCTTCCCTTCCCTTCCCTTCCCTTCCCTTCCCTTCCCTTCCCTTCCCTTCCCTTCCCTTCCCTTCCCTTCCCTTCCCTTCCCTTCCCTTCCCTTCCCTTCCCTTCCCTTCCCTTCCCTTCCCTTCCCTTCCCTTCCCTTCCCTTCCCTTCCCTTCCCTTCCCTTCCCTTCCCTTCCCTTCCCTTCCCTTCCCTTCCCTTCCCTTCCCTTCCCTTCCCTTCCCTTCCCTTCCCTTCCCTTCCCTTCCCTTCCCTTCCCTTCCCTTCCCTTCCCTTCCCTTCCCTTCCCTTCCCTTCCCTTCCCTTCCCTTCCCTTCCCTTCCCTTCCCTTCCCTTCCCTTCCCTTCCCTTCCCTTCCCTTCCCTTCCCTTCCCTTCCCTTCCCTTCCCTTCCCTTCCCTTCCCTTCCCTTCCCTTCCCTTCCCTTCCCTTCCCTTCCCTTCCCTTCCCTTCCCTTCCCTTCCCTTCCCTTCCCTTCCCTTCCCTTCCCTTCCCTTCCCTTCCCTTCCCTTCCCTTCCCTTCCCTTCCCTTCCCTTCCCTTCCCTTCCCTTCCCTTCCCTTCCCTTCCCTTCCCTTCCCTTCCCTTCCCTTCCCTTCCCTTCCCTTCCCTTCCCTTCCCTTCCCTTCCCTTCCCTTCCCTTCCCTTCCCTTCCCTTCCCTTCCCTTCCCTTCCCTTCCCTTCCCTTCCCTTCCCTTCCCTTCCCTTCCCTTCCCTTCCCTTCCCTTCCCTTCCCTTCCCTTCCCTTCCCTTCCCTTCCCTTCCCTTCCCTTCCCTTCCCTTCCCTTCCCTTCCCTTCCCTTCCCTTCCCTTCCCTTCCCTTCCCTTCCCTTCCCTTCCCTTCCCTTCCCTTCCCTTCCCTTCCCTTCCCTTCCCTTCCCTTCCCTTCCCTTCCCTTCCCTTCCCTTCCCTTCCCTTCCCTTCCCTTCCCTTCCCTTCCCTTCCCTTCCCTTCCCTTCCCTTCCCTTCCCTTCCCTTCCCTTCCCTTCCCTTCCCTTCCCTTCCCTTCCCTTCCCTTCCCTTCCCTTCCCTTCCCTTCCCTTCCCTTCCCTTCCCTTCCCTTCCCTTCCCTTCCCTTCCCTTCCCTTCCCTTCCCTTCCCTTCCCTTCCCTTCCCTTCCCTTCCCTTCCCTTCCCTTCCCTTCCCTTCCCTTCCCTTCCCTTCCCTTCCCTTCCCTTCCCTTCCCTTCCCTTCCCTTCCCTTCCCTTCCCTTCCCTTCCCTTCCCTTCCCTTCCCTTCCCTTCCCTTCCCTTCCCTTCCCTTCCCTTCCCTTCCCTTCCCTTCCCTTCCCTTCCCTTCCCTTCCCTTCCCTTCCCTTCCCTTCCCTTCCCTTCCCTTCCCTTCCCTTCCCTTCCCTTCCCTTCCCTTCCCTTCCCTTCCCTTCCCTTCCCTTCCCTTCCCTTCCCTTCCCTTCCCTTCCCTTCCCTTCCCTTCCCTTCCCTTCCCTTCCCTTCCCTTCCCTTCCCTTCCCTTCCCTTCCCTTCCCTTCCCTTCCCTTCCCTTCCCTTCCCTTCCCTTCCCTTCCCTTCCCTTCCCTTCCCTTCCCTTCCCTTCCCTTCCCTTCCCTTCCCTTCCCTTCCCTTCCCTTCCCTTCCCTTCCCTTCCCTTCCCTTCCCTTCCCTTCCCTTCCCTTCCCTTCCCTTCCCTTCCCTTCCCTTCCCTTCCCTTCCCTTCCCTTCCCTTCCCTTCCCTTCCCTTCCCTTCCCTTCCCTTCCCTTCCCTTCCCTTCCCTTCCCTTCCCTTCCCTTCCCTTCCCTTCCCTTCCCTTCCCTTCCCTTCCCTTCCCTTCCCTTCCCTTCCCTTCCCTTCCCTTCCCTTCCCTTCCCTTCCCTTCCCTTCCCTTCCCTTCCCTTCCCTTCCCTTCCCTTCCCTTCCCTTCCCTTCCCTTCCCTTCCCTTCCCTTCCCTTCCCTTCCCTTCCCTTCCCTTCCCTTCCCTTCCCTTCCCTTCCCTTCCCTTCCCTTCCCTTCCCTTCCCTTCCCTTCCCTTCCCTTCCCTTCCCTTCCCTTCCCTTCCCTTCCCTTCCCTTCCCTTCCCTTCCCTTCCCTTCCCTTCCCTTCCCTTCCCTTCCCTTCCCTTCCCTTCCCTTCCCTTCCCTTCCCTTCCCTTCCCTTCCCTTCCCTTCCCTTCCCTTCCCTTCCCTTCCCTTCCCTTCCCTTCCCTTCCCTTCCCTTCCCTTCCCTTCCCTTCCCTTCCCTTCCCTTCCCTTCCCTTCCCTTCCCTTCCCTTCCCTTCCCTTCCCTTCCCTTCCCTTCCCTTCCCTTCCCTTCCCTTCCCTTCCCTTCCCTTCCCTTCCCTTCCCTTCCCTTCCCTTCCCTTCCCTTCCCTTCCCTTCCCTTCCCTTCCCTTCCCTTCCCTTCCCTTCCCTTCCCTTCCCTTCCCTTCCCTTCCCTTCCCTTCCCTTCCCTTCCCTTCCCTTCCCTTCCCTTCCCTTCCCTTCCCTTCCCTTCCCTTCCCTTCCCTTCCCTTCCCTTCCCTTCCCTTCCCTTCCCTTCCCTTCCCTTCCCTTCCCTTCCCTTCCCTTCCCTTCCCTTCCCTTCCCTTCCCTTCCCTTCCCTTCCCTTCCCTTCCCTTCCCTTCCCTTCCCTTCCCTTCCCTTCCCTTCCCTTCCCTTCCCTTCCCTTCCCTTCCCTTCCCTTCCCTTCCCTTCCCTTCCCTTCCCTTCCCTTCCCTTCCCTTCCCTTCCCTTCCCTTCCCTTCCCTTCCCTTCCCTTCCCTTCCCTTCCCTTCCCTTCCCTTCCCTTCCCTTCCCTTCCCTTCCCTTCCCTTCCCTTCCCTTCCCTTCCCTTCCCTTCCCTTCCCTTCCCTTCCCTTCCCTTCCCTTCCCTTCCCTTCCCTTCCCTTCCCTTCCCTTCCCTTCCCTTCCCTTCCCTTCCCTTCCCTTCCCTTCCCTTCCCTTCCCTTCCCTTCCCTTCCCTTCCCTTCCCTTCCCTTCCCTTCCCTTCCCTTCCCTTCCCTTCCCTTCCCTTCCCTTCCCTTCCCTTCCCTTCCCTTCCCTTCCCTTCCCTTCCCTTCCCTTCCCTTCCCTTCCCTTCCCTTCCCTTCCCTTCCCTTCCCTTCCCTTCCCTTCCCTTCCCTTCCCTTCCCTTCCCTTCCCTTCCCTTCCCTTCCCTTCCCTTCCCTTCCCTTCCCTTCCCTTCCCTTCCCTTCCCTTCCCTTCCCTTCCCTTCCCTTCCCTTCCCTTCCCTTCCCTTCCCTTCCCTTCCCTTCCCTTCCCTTCCCTTCCCTTCCCTTCCCTTCCCTTCCCTTCCCTTCCCTTCCCTTCCCTTCCCTTCCCTTCCCTTCCCTTCCCTTCCCTTCCCTTCCCTTCCCTTCCCTTCCCTTCCCTTCCCTTCCCTTCCCTTCCCTTCCCTTCCCTTCCCTTCCCTTCCCTTCCCTTCCCTTCCCTTCCCTTCCCTTCCCTTCCCTTCCCTTCCCTTCCCTTCCCTTCCCTTCCCTTCCCTTCCCTTCCCTTCCCTTCCCTTCCCTTCCCTTCCCTTCCCTTCCCTTCCCTTCCCTTCCCTTCCCTTCCCTTCCCTTCCCTTCCCTTCCCTTCCCTTCCCTTCCCTTCCCTTCCCTTCCCTTCCCTTCCCTTCCCTTCCCTTCCCTTCCCTTCCCTTCCCTTCCCTTCCCTTCCCTTCCCTTCCCTTCCCTTCCCTTCCCTTCCCTTCCCTTCCCTTCCCTTCCCTTCCCTTCCCAGGATCTATGAACTTAGAAAAAAAATGTAATTATAACATCACCATAATTAGTTTCTTTTCTAATGCTATGTATTTTATTTTGTACATTTAAAAACAATACTAAGTAAAGGGGATTCGTAGGCTTCACCAGATTTCCATGATGCAAAAAAGGTCAAGAACTCCTGCTCTAGATTGCTCCATTCCATATGTGGGGGAATTTCCCCCACCCCCTCAGAATTCTTCCATTCTGTAGGGCAGGGTGGGCTGATTGGGTGAATGGGGGGAATCCCTCGTCCCTTCCCCCACTCAACTTTCTAAGCTGAGGCATTTGTGGAAACAGTTTGTTTGGCCCCTTTTCAAATATTTTGTTCATTTCTCATGAGGCAGAGGCCAGAGTGGAATCAGGAGGCTGGGCAGAGGGAGATAGGATAAAAGAGCTGCAAATGTAGAAGCCATTCATGGGGCAGAAAAGATAACTCTTCCTTGGGACAGTCCCTGATCTAGAACCAAGAAAAGAGTGGTCCTAGCAGGAACAAGGCTGGCTGCTCGTACTTGCCTCTGGGTGGGCTTGGTGGTGTTTGTGGGTGGGAGATAAATGTTCAGAGAATTTGCCTGTCAGAGTGAAGAATTCTACCTGTACCATCCCTGAGTACCCCCCTCCACAGCCAATCTCTCTCTTCCCAGAATGTACCAGGGAATTGCTTCTACCTGGCTAGACTTCAGACCATTGGATTAAGTAGATAAGGGTCCCGAGGGGCAGCTCGATACAGTGATATAGTCTAGGGAACTAGGAGTCAGAATCCCAGAATCTCAAGAATTCGAAGGGACACCAGTGATCAAAGCAGAATACCTGGGTTTCAATCCCGGATAAAAATACCCTTATAAGCTTGGATAAGCCATCTTAGCAAATGAGGTAAGAGGTAGCTAGGTAATGTAGTCAATAGACTATTGTAACTGGAGTCAGGGAGACCTGAGTTCAAATCATGCATTCGACACTATTAACTCTCTAATCCTAGGAAAATTACTTCAACTTTCATACACACCCTCCTTTTCTTCATCTATAAGATGGAAATAGTAATTGTACCTATCTCTCGTGGCTATTGTGAAGATCAGATATAATAATATGTGTAAAGTGCATTGCAAACCTTAAAGTACTGCATAAATGTTAGATATTAGTATATATCTCTTTGGATCTCAATTTCCCTATATATAAAATGGGAATCAGAGGCCCTGCAGAGTAGTGGATAAAACATTGGACTTAGGAAGTTCTGGGTTCAATTTCTGCCTCTGACATATTCTGATTGTGAGACCATGGACAATTCCTTTAACCCCTTAATACTTCAAGCATCTCTCAAAGACTATAAATTATAGATGAGCTGTCAACCTGTAGTGACAGAAGTGGGATTTTATACTAAAGTCAGTCCAAAGAAGAATGGAGATGATTCCTACAGTATTTATTTCACTGTGATGTTGCATGCACTTTTTAAAATTAAAAAATGTTTTTTCCATGGTTTCATGATTCTTGTTGTCTCCCTCCCCTCTTCCGTCCCCTCTCCCAGAGCTGACAAACAATTCCACTGAGTTATACATGTATTATCACTTGATACCTATTTCCATATTATTCATTTTTGTAATTGAGTAATCTTTTAAAACCAAAATCCCAAATCATATACCCATATAAACAAGTGACAAATCATTTATTTTCTTCTGGATTTTTACTCCCACAGTTCTTTCTCTCAATGTAGATAGCATTCTTTCTCATAAGTCCCTCAGAATTGTCCTGGATCATTGCATTGCTTTTAGTAGCAAAGTCAACTATATTTGATTGTCCCACAATATTTCAGTTCCTATGCACAGATTTCTCCTGGTTCTGCTCATTTCACTCTGCATTAGTTCATGGAAGTCTTTCCAGTTCTTATAGAAATCCATTGATTCATCATTCTTTATAGCACAATAATATTCCATCACCATCAGATACCACAATTTGTTCAGCCATTCCCCTATCAAGGGACATCCCCCCATTTTCCAATTTTTTGCCACCCCAAAAAGCACAGCTATAAATATTTTTGTACAAATAGATGCTTTCTCATTTTTTTTTATCTCTTTGGGATATAAACCTAGTAGTGGTATTTCTGGATCAAAGGGCATGCATTCTTTTTTTTTTTTTTAAACCCTTCCCTTCCCTCTTAGAATCAATACTGTGTATTGGTTCCAAGGCAGAGGAGTGGTTAGGGCTAGGCAATAGGAGTCAAGTGACTTGCCAAGGGTCACACAGCTAGGAAGTGTCTGAAGTCATATTTGAACCCAGGACCTCCCATCTGTAGGCCTGGCTCTCTATTCACTGAGCTACCCTGCTGCCCTCCCATGTATTCTTTTAAAGCCCTTTGGACATAATTCCAAATTGCCTTCCACAATGGTTAGATCAATTTACAACTCCACCAGCAATGCATTAGGGTCCCAATTTTGCCACATCCCTTCCAACATTTATTATTTTCCTTTACTGTCATATTGACCAATCTGCTAGGTGTGAGGTAGTACCTCAGAGTTGTTTTAATTTGCATTTCTCTAATCAGGAGAGATTTAGAACATTTTTTCCTATGATTATTGATAGCTTTGATTTCTTCATCTAAAACTGCCTATTCATATCCCTTGTTCATTTGTCAATTGGGGAATGATTTGATTTCTTATACATTTGACTTAGCTCTTTATATATTTGAGAAATTAGATCTTTGTCAGAAATTTTTATTATAAAAAATTTTTCCCAGTCTGTTGCTTCCCTTCTAACTTTGGTTGCATTGGTTTTGTTTGTACAACCCCTTTTTAATTTAATATAATCAAAATTATTCATTTTACATTTGTTATGTCCTCTGTAGTGCCTGGCATTAAATTCTTCCCTTCTTCATAGATGTGACAGGCATATTATTCCATATTCACCTAATTTTTATTTATAATATCACTCTTTATGTTCAGGTCATATAACCATTTTGAATTTATCTTGGTAGAGGGTGTAAGGTGTTGATCTAAACCTGATTTTTCCCATACTGTTTTCACATTTCCTCAGCAGTTTTTGTCAAATGGTGAGTTCTTATCCCCAAAGCTGGGATCTTAAGATTTATTGAACTCTAGCTTGCTGAGGTCATTTACCACCTCCCCTCCCTTCTATCTCTTAACCAGTGTCATATTGTTTGTTTTTTTTAAACCCTTACCTTCCGTCTTGGAGTCAATACTGTGTATTGGCTCCAAGGCAGAAGAGTGGTAAGGGTAGGCAATGGGAGTCAAGTGACTTGCCCAGGGTCACACAGCTGGGAAGTGTCTGAGGTCAGATTTGAACCTAGGACCTCCCATCTCTAGGCCTGGCTCTCAATCCACTGAGCTACCCAGCTGCACCCCCTGTCATATTGTTTTGATGACCACTGCATGTATTTTTGAAACTATAAAGTACTACCTAACTATGAGTTATTTATTTAATACTTGCTCTGGGCGATCTCCCCAACTTAGTACTCACAGGTTTGTAGGTTCTGACCCTACTGGAATGACTACTATTGTCTTCAGTTCCGAGGTTATCCTGTGGGTCCATACTCCAAAACAGTATCTTGTAAACCCCAATCAGTGGGGGCAACTGGGTAGTCACTTGATGCCCATTGCCTAGCCCTTACCACTCTTCTGCCTTGGAACCAATGCACAGTGTTGACTCCAAGATGGAAGGTAAGGGTTTAAAAAAAACACAAAAAACACTCAATCATTGAGCTTACCTTTAATAGTCAGCTAATTGAAACAGGTAGCTCAAAGAAAAGGCATATTCCAGGATTTGTAGTATAAGCAGTAGCTATAAAACATAATGCCCCACTCACCCATAATGTGGGATACACTCTCCCACATATATACACAGCAACTCACACTTACAGTGCTGCAGAGCCCCATAACACTTTCTCCTTCTGTGTTAGATTCACACTTTGCTCCCTACTTCTATACCCTGAAGAGCTTTTCTTTATTTTTTTATTTTTTTATTCATTCATTCATTCATTCATTCATTTATTAAATATTTTAATTTTGAGTATTTTCCCCTAGTTACATGTTTCATGTTCTTTCCCTCTTCCGCAAACCCCCCTATCCACCCTTAGCCGACACATAATTCCACTGGGTTTTATATGTATCATTGATCAAGACCTAATTCCATATTATTGATAGTTGGACTGGAGTTATCATTTAGTGTCTACATCCCCAATAATATCCCCATCAGCCCATGTGTTCAAGCAGTTGTTTTTCTTCTGTGTTTCTCCTCCCACAGTTCTCAGGGAAGATCTTTTAAGTGGGGTCCTTGGTTCTACTTTTTTTTTTTATCTATTTCCACTCAAGGGCCATCATTCTCCTTTGAACCCACACTCAGCTCTCTTCAGTTATATGCCACAAATCCACTCCTTGCTTAATGCCTCAATGCCTCTGTTTCTATGTCTATCTGGAGAGACTGTGTCTCTGCTCCTTCCCAAATATGTTATCTCCTCCTGATTGAGCTGCTCTGCTGAGAGATGCTGTGGCAGATGGGGAAGAGGAGAGAAAAATCTCCTTCTCTGCTGCCATTTGGTATAGATGCAGAAGTTCCACTCTGTGTAGCTGCTCCCTGCCCTAACTAGACCTTGACTGCTTCTAGGGCTGGCAGGCTGACAGGGGTTTGGCCAATCTTCAAACATCCAGTGAAAAGCTGCCCTTCTAATTCCATCAGGGAGAGCTCCTTCATACTTCATAAAGGGATAATAGGATGTAGACATTTCTTGGCACTTTGTTTTGACATCAACAACTCATTATTTCCAAGGCTCTTTTTGTGATAACATAAAGTGAACTGGGAGAAAATGAAATAATTCCACTCCCCCGTTACATTTATTGTTGTTTTTGTTATTTCTGGCATTGAAAACTGATTATTTTGGGGCGGCTAAGTGGTTTAGTGGATAGAGAGCTAGACCTGGATACAGGAAGTCCTGGGTTCAAATTTGACCTCAGACACTTCTAGCTGTGTGACTCTGGACAAGTCACTTGACTCCCATTGCTCTTACAACTCTTCTGACTTGGAACTGATACACAGTATTGACCCTAAAACAGAAAGTTAGGGTTTAAAAAAAACGAAAGAAAACTGATCATTTTAAGAGAAATTTCTAGGGTTATAGCATCTTAGATTTGGAATAGGAGTGTCACCTAGTCTAATTCTCCCACTTTATAGATGAGTGCAGTGACTCAAGAGAAGTTAAATAGCTTTAACCAAAGTCATAAAAATAGTAGAACTGGGATTCAAACTCAGGTCCTATGACTTCATATCTAGCATCTTTTTCCGTGATGCTGTGCTATCTCCCCAGACATAGGAGAGGGCGTAGACCTTATCACGACGAGGTTATATTCTTTCCATGGCTGAGCGTGCTTCAAACACAGGCATGCCCTTCCTCTTCAAGTATAGGAAAGGGAAAAATCAGACCCCAGCATCAATCAAAGGGTCAGGCATGAGCTTAGTCCAGATCAAGGGATGCAAAAGGGAGTATCTAGCTGAGTGTGGCAGATTCCAGCTGGGGAGCCAACTTGGGGCGGACCAATGAGAAAGCAAGTCTGAGATGCTGCTCAGTTTGTTTGGATGTCAGCAGCCAGGGGAGAGGTCAGTCCTGCTAGAGGCAGGGGGATGGCCTAAATGACCTATCAAGGTTCTTTCCAGGATATTTTCCGGTCAGGGTCTGTTGTGATGATTCTCTCCATCGTGAGGTGGACGGGGCCTTGGGGCAGATGGTAATAATTATCCAGACCCCAGGGCATGGATCCAGGTTGTTAGGACTCTTGTTTATACTGCAGGCCTGGACGCCCCATATGCGTATGGACCTTTCTGGAGAAAGGGCCTGAAACAAGATCTAACCATTTCACAGGGGTGTGGAAATGTATTGGAAAGATTTAGATCCCTCAGGCTGGTATAAACCAACAGATGAGTTTCAGTCATTCAGTACCATCTATTTGGTTTTTATTGAGCACCTATGGGCCATGTTTCCTGTACTCTGAAGGATACAAAGAAGTAGAAAATAGTCTCCTTGCCTTGGAATAATAACTGACTTTTTATATAGTGTTTCAACATTTGCAAAGTATATTCCATCCATTGTTTCCTTTGATCTTCAACATCACCCTGTGAGGAAAGTACTATAGATATTATTATTATTTCCATTTTACCAAAGAATAAAACCGAAGCCAAGAGAGGTTAGATGACTTACCCAAGGTCATACACCCAGTGTGTGGGATTTTACATGCTAATGTGAGATTTCATCCCATGTCTTCCTGACTTTAATTCTAGTATTTTTTTATCTTTATCTTCTATCTTAGAAACAATACTATATATTGGTTCCAAAGCAGAAAAGTGGTAAGGGCTAGGCAAGCTCCAAGGCAGAAGAGTGGTAAGGGCTAGGCAATGGGGGTCAAGTGACTTGCCCAGGGTCACACAGCTAGGAAGTGTCTGAGGTCAGATTTGAACCTAGGACCTCCCTTCTCTAGGCCTGGCTTTCAATCCACTGAGCTACCCAGCTGCCCCCAACACAGATAAAGTCTTAATTGAGATTTTATTTTTTTAAACATTTGCCTTTTATCTTAGAAATAATACTGTGTATTGGTTCCAAAGCAGAAAAGTGGTAAGAACTAGGCAATGGGACTTGCCTAGTGACTTTCCCAGGGCCATACAACTAGGAAGTGTCTGAGGTCAGATTTGAACCCAGGATCTCCCATCTTTAGGCCTGGCTCTCCATCCACTGAGCCACCCGGCTGACCCCCAAGTCTAATATTCTTAGCTACCACCAATTACATTGGAGATACAAGGCTCAACCATCAAGGGCTAAACTATGTGGCATCGATGATATAGTCATAGGCCAGAAAATAGAAAGATCCGAGGGACCTTGAGCAGTCAGAGACCTTGACCTCAAGAGCAATGACTTGTCCTCTGACTTTATTCTTTTCTGCTGGGTTTATCTGGAGAAACTGTTATGGAAGTGAGGGAAACAGGCAAAAGTACTTAGAAGAGAAGGTTAGACTGTCCCTTCCCACCTCATCTCTGAGTCCCCTCCTCGTTCCCTCTAAGTTCTTCTTGGAGGAGGAGAGGCTGAATTTTAATCTTGGAGAATGACTAGAATCTGCAAAGGAAGAGAATGTTTAGGGGCACTTCAAGCTGGAATGGGGGTGGGTGTACATGAGCAAAGGTGTGCTCTGAAGGGCAAAAGACAGTCACTGGTGAAAGGTCTGTCTCAAGGTTGGCAAAGGAAGGTGGGACCAATCTAGGAAAGGCTTTGGAGGTCAGATCGAGACGCTGGCTTTATGCTGCTGTTGCACCCATGGATCTCCCATCTTCAGATCTGGCTCTCTATTCACTGATCCACCTTGTTGCCCTCAAGGGGCTAGCATTCTAGTGGAGGAGAAGACATGCAAACAATTATGTACAGACCAGATACATACAGGATAAACTGGGGAAATTTTTGGAGGGAAGTCACCAAGATTAAGGATGTCTAGGAGAGGCTTCTTTTAGAAGGTGGCCTTTGGCTGAGGGTTTAAGGAACCCAGGAGGAGGAGGAGGAGGTGGAGAGAGAGAGAGAGAGAGAGAGAGAGAGAGAGAGAGAGAGAGGAGAGAGAGAGTTCCAGTATGGGCACAGCCCAGGAAAACATCCAGAATGGGAAGATAGAATATTTTGTGCAAAGATCACACTGTATTGTATAGTATGTGAAGGAAAATAAAGTATAAGAACACTGGAAAGGTAGATATTATTAAGAGTCAAGTTATGGACAAGGAGTACAACCCCCCTCGTTTTGTAGATGAAGAAACAAAGGCTCATGGAGGACAAATGCCCAGGGTGACACAGGGGGTGATCTGCCAAGTCAGGAATTGAACCCAGGTCTTCTGACTCCTGAGCTGGTGATCTTTCCACCGTATCACAGATACTCCTGGCTTGGAATAAGATATTGTGTGCTGCTGTGGGTAGATTAGGCAGGATCTGTTTCCCTCTAACTTTCTCTTTTTTTCCTTTCCTGTTCAGGGTGCCCCTGGGCCTCATGGAAACCCTGGTCCTCCTGGTCCTCCTGGTGCAAAGGTAGGTATTTGTATCTAGGTAGATTTGATTATCCTCTTCATTTGGGGGTATGGGAGAATGGAAGGAGCCAATCTAGGCCATGGCATCCAAGGTCTGCTAGCATTGGACTGTATAGTCCAAAGTTTATATTTGTCAACCTTCAGGAATCTTTTACAATTTTTCTTTGGTCCAAGTCTATCGACATGGCCCCAGTGACAGACACATGATTTAGATCTCCTCATTCATGTATGTCATTTGTTCTAGTAAATTAATTAGATGAATTTTGGGGGTTTGTTAAAAAAAAACCCTAAGATGACTGGCATCACCTGCTTGGGTAGGTGAACTACATTTGACTTGTAGGCTGCATGTCCAGGGCAGAGGGTAAGAGTCCTTAATCTGGGATCTGTGAACTTGAAAAAATGTACATATATATTCTGATATATTAATATAATTGGTTTTCTTTGTAACTCTTATATCTTATGCATTATACAATGTGTATTGTATTTTATGTGTTTAAAAGCAATTTTCTGAGGGCAGCTAACACAATGACTAGAGCACCAGGGGGTCCTGGGTTCAAATCTGACCTCAGATATTTCCTAGCTGTGTGACCCTGGGTAAATCACCTAACCCCTATTGCCTAGTCCTTGCTGCTCTTCTTAGAATTGACACTAAGACAGAAGGTAAGGGTTTAAAAAATAAAATAATAAAAGCAGTATTCTGAGAAGAGGTCTTTAGGCTTCACTAGACTGCCAGAGGGATTCATGACACAAGCATGGATAAGAACTCCTGATGTAGGATGAGGACCCAAAGGGTCAGGGGCCGGGATTCAGAAGGAGCCCTGGGAAAACTGGCCCTTTGGTTTGGAAGTACGTTGTGTCTCAAGATCACAGATTTCGATGAGACTTTAATGGTCCTGGGTTACCCAACTGAGGTGGGATTCGAACCTGAGTTTTCCTGACTTCCAGGGTCGTTCTCCTTGTGTTACATCAGTTTTGTCTCGGTTAAAATGACTTCCATCTGGGGCAGCATACTATTCTTCATCAGTAATGTGGCCATCCCCGAGGGGTTGGCAAATTGTTGGTAGTCTGAACTTTGGAGTCAGTCAGGAAACATTTAGTAATCTCTTGTCAGGTACTACGCTACCTGCGGATAAAAAGAAGGGCAAAAGACAATCTCTGCGCCCAGGGATCTCACTATCGAATGGGGAGTTCAGTGGCCTGAATGAGTAGCCCCTAATGAGAGGCCGCTTGTTACCGGCAGCTTCTTGATTGCCTGTGAGTGGGGGCTACTGTCTGCACTGGAGGCATCAGCTAGGAATATTTATCACAGATCCTGACCTGTCCATTAACTCCTGCTCGGAGGCACCATGGGGTCAGGAGGTACAAGCTGCAGCCTTTTGAAGCAAATAGCAGATGCCCTCAGAGCCGTAGAGCATCTCTAGTAGCACCTGCTAGGACTGGAGTGGGGTGAGTCTGGCAGCTAGTGCCAGCTGAACATTTGCTAGGGGCTAGAGGAGAAAGGTAGCTTAGTTTGGGCACCGGACACTTTACAGCATCCAGGGAAGTTCAAAGTGGCAATGCCACCTTGGGAACTGGACTGATGCCCCTTCCAGCTTGAAAAGAAATCAGCTTCTCTGAGCTGGGGCATCTGTTTTGAATTGGAAAGGCACAGAGGAAGGTTCTCCCTGTGAACATTACATCCTAGTGTGGCCCAGTGTTGCCTCATCACTGCTTTCCAGATGACGTTTAGAGGGCAAATCTAGTTGTTTCTGGTCTTTCAGAATTAGAAACACACAGGTATGCACATAGACAGATACAGGGGTTAGACTTTCTCTCTGTCTCTGTCTCTGTCTGTCTCTGTCTGTCTCTGTCTCTGTCTCTGTCTGTCTCTGTCTGTTTCTGTCTGTCTCTGTCTCTCTGTCTCTCTGTCTCTCTGTCTCTCTCTCTTTCTCTTCCCTTCCCTCCCCCTTATCTCCCTCTGTTTCTGACTCTCTCTTTGTCTCTCTTGTCTCTGTTTCTTTCTCTTTGTTCTGTCTCTCTCTCCTCCCCTGTCTGTCTCTGTCTGTCTCTCTAACACACACACACTCTCTCTCTTTCTTTCTCTTTCTCTCCCTCTCTGTCTCCCTCAATATATCTCTCTCTGTCTCCCTCAGTATCTTTGTCTCTCTCCCTCTCTTCTCTCTTTCTTCTCTCTCTCTCTGTTTCTCTCTCCCTTTCTTCTCTCTCTGCCTCTCTCTCTCTTCTCTCTTTCTCTCTCTCCCTCCCTCTCATACTCTCTCCTTCTCTGTCTCCCTCCCTCACCCCCTGGCTCTGTCTCTCTCTTTCCCTTCCTCCCCCTTTCTGTCTCCCTGTCTCTGTCTCTCTCTCCCCCCACTCACCTCTCTGTCTCTGTCTTCTTTCACTTTCTCTCACTCCTCTTTCTCTTCCTCTCCCCTCCCTTTGTTCCTCCTCTTTCTTGCCCTGCCTCTCTCCTCCCTATTCTTTCCTCCTTCCTTCTCCCTCTTTCCCCATCCTTTTGGCTATGTTGCTTCCAGATTGCTGATGGAAGGGAAAGATCAGACTGACTCATTTGGAGCTCTCCTCTTTCTGTCTGTTCTGCAGAAAGGGGCTTCAGAGATCTCTTTCCTTTGGATGGGCAGGTGACCAAGCAGTCTTTGCTTCAAGGTCTGCTTTTTGCTTTTGTGTTTCCCTGAGCCCAAGTTTCCTGGCCACATTTTAGAGTGAGATAAAACTGTGCCATACTTAGGAGGGGAAAAAAAGAATGTTTTGTCTTTGATTCAATTCTGGTGGTATCTGGGACTGTAATAGTGTAGTGGAAAGGGCACTGCATTTGGAGTCAGAGGATTGGTTAAAATCCTGTCTAATTACTATGGGCATATCCATCAAAAATCAGAGTTAAAAAGAACAGTGGGTTTGGAATCAAAGAAAGTGGGTTCAAATTCTAACTCTCTTCCTTATTACTTATATTACTTTGGCAGGTCCCCTCAGTTTCCTCATCTGTAAAATGTGGGGGAGGACTAGATGGTTTCAAAGGTACTTTTCAGTTCTGATATTCTCTATCTTATTCTGGTGACCATCCCAAGGGTCATGACAGGTGTGGTAGTCTTTTTTTTAAACCCTTATGTTCTGTCTTAGAGTCAATAGTGGGTATTGGTTCCAAGGCAGAAGAGTGCTAAGGTGCTGAGCAATGGGGTTAAGTGACTTGCCCAGGCTCACACCACTAGGAAGTATCTGAGATTAGATTTGAACCCAGAGCTGGAAGGGACCTTGAGAAATCATTGAGTTTTTCTCATTTTATAGAAGAGGTCCAGTAAGAGAAAGCAACTAAACCCAAGATTCTTCAGTGAGGAAATGGAGAGGCTGGTGCTAGACTCCAGCATCCTTTCCCTTATCTCTCTCCTCACTTAGTGTATTACCTCCCTATCCTTGTATTCTTCCATTCTAAAAGCTGAATATTAAGTTTGGGCCATTTTGGGGGGGTAGGTGGGAGAGTGAAAAGGTATGTTTTATACGCACTTAGAGAGAAACATGGTATTGATCAGGAAGGAATGCTTAGAGACAAGAGGAGGGGTGATATGACTCTGATGAGAACATCACAAGACTGAGAGCGTGAAGCAACCCTGGAGGTCATTTCTCCCTATCACCTCGCTTTATAAATGAAAAAATGGAGGCCTAGAGGAGGGAACTGACTTGCCTGAGGTTCTTGCAAGCTGGATTTGAGCCCAGGTCCTCTGGCTGGAGATCCAGAGGTTTTTTTTTTTTTTTTTAAAACTACTATACCATGCTAGTAAATCGAGTTTTCTTCTTGATGAGTGTCCTGTAGCTTTTGCTTTGCAAAGCTTGTTTCCTGGGCCAGAGATTCCCCCCATTGCTACACCCTCCTCCCCCGCTTCCTCCTCCCCCACCCAGCTGTGCACTTCTCCTCAAATAATGCCATTCGCTTGGGCCCCTGACCTACAGCCTCACCACACTGGCGGGCAGGCTCGCTTTGCCTCACCCCAGCAGCATATGTGGCTGATGGGGGAAGCCAAGGCAAGGCTGGGGCTGGGCAGCCGCTCAGCAATCAGTGTTGGAAAGTGGCTGGCTGGGGAGGTGGGGGAGGCGGGATAGGAGTGGGTGGGGACCAACTGGGGAATTGCTGCTAATAACTGAAAGTGAGTCCAAATGGCCCGGCTTAAAGTCCTGTGCCTGTGTACTTTGGACTGCCAGGCAAGAAGACTTCAGCCCTTTCTAATTTTTAATAGATAAGGGTGCGGATTCTGGGAACGAAAGCGTAGGAGGTGTTTCTCCCACCGGGATGTGTCTCAAGCCAAAGGGAGCTGTGTTGCTCTCCTGCTGGGGTCAGCCAATGAACTTAGCCTTAATAATCAGAGCTCACATTTATATGGCGCTTCACAGTTTACAAAGCAGACTGCATGCATTGTTTCATGGATGCTTCATAGTAGCCCTGTCTGACAGGTTGGGAAATGTTATTATTCCCATTTTACAGATTTCAGAAGGGTTAAATAAAAGACCCAAAGTCCCACCAAATCTGCATTCACCCGAGCAGGGCCAGAATTTTGACTTAGCCAGTGGTATAACTGGGACTCGGATCCAAGTCTTTTGTCTCCAAATGCGATGGATTTTTTTTTTTAAAACCTTGACTTCAGATTAAGAAGCTTAGATGCTGGCTTAAGGGCTCACAAGTTGTGACAATTCGCCCTTTGCTCCTACAGCTGCTTCTGGCCTCTAGCTTGGAGGGAGGGAGGTTAAAGCCATCCTGGATCAGGAGAAAAAGCTCAGCAGATGGACTAATGAGCTTAACTGAACCTCCGGGGCTAGAGGGGGAGCTACCTCTTCCAGGGAACAATCTATAGTCCCCAAACTCCTAGTAGAACTTAGCTACAGCAGCATATCTGGAGCTGGGGTGAGCACCGGCACTGACACCACCCGACAAATGTCCATGATCATGTCATGTCACTGTGGTGTGATGAATGGGAGCCTTCCAGCAAAGAGCTTGGAGGACATGATAAGGAAGGGGGTGGACCTGGATTTTGATGGGGAGTCACAGCCCACCACGCGTAGTCCCTTGGACTACTAAGGGAGGCGACATGGCCACAGCTTTGGGGAGCCACAGTTCTGATAGAAAAGGCATGGTCCCTGCTCTGGGAGTGGGCACCTAGACTTACAGCAGACATAGCCCTTTCTTTCAGGAAACTCTCATTCTGATGGGGGAAACATGGTTAGGGAGGCAGGGAGGTCATGGAAAGATACCCAGGTTTAAATGTAGAGTACCAACATTTCCAATCTGGTGTGACCAGGAGCAAGTTAACCTTCCTTCCTGAGGCCTTGATTTCCTTCTCTGTAAAATACAGTATGTGTAGAGGGTAGAATTAGACTAGATTATTGCTGAGGTTCCTTCTAATTCTAGATTCCAGGTTCTGAAAGGATCCAGCAGTGGAGGTTGAATTCCCTGCAGGCCCATCTTCATGCATGCTCCCATTGGGTTCAACCCTCACTCCAATCCTATTTATTTATTCATTCATTCATTCATTCATTCATTCATTTATTTATTTATTTAGTCTCACTTCATTTACTTATTTGTTTGTTTACTTATTTAACCTCCCTAAGCCTCAGTTTACTCATCTGTAAAATGAAGATAGCAATGTCTGTAATATCATCTTCACATGGCTGTTGTGAGGATGGTGCTTTATAATTCTCTAAGATACTATCTAAATATGAATTGTTAGAGTCACTTCTCTTCTTAGCTCAGTTGGTTTAGTTTAGCTCCAGTAGAGGCTCCCTATAGAAAAAGACTATTGTTTTGGGGAGCTGTGAGAGGAGGAGAGGACATTGGTGTTGTCCTCTGTTCTCTACATTTTTGGGGGGGAGCACTGACATTTTGGCATCCCTCTGGATATTTGCAGAGATGGCCAATTTTAAATCCAGGTTCTGAGAAGATAATGTGGATTTGCTTTAAGAACTTCTATAACCTGGTTCTTTAAAAAAACAACAACAACCACCACAACAACAACCTTATCTTCCTTCTTAGAATCAGTACTGTGATTTGGTTCCAAGGCAGAAGAATGGTAAGGGCTAGGCAATTGGGGTCAAGTGACTTCCCAGGGTCACACAACTAGGAGGTGTCTGAGATCAGATTTGAACCTAGAGTCTCATGCCTTTGGGCCTGGCTCTGAATCCACTAGGTCACCTAGTTGCCCCTTGTAGTCTGGCTCTGATTTGATCTTCCATTGAATTTCCATGTAGATGCTGCCATTTTAGTTTGGTAGCCATATTGTCTTTTTTTTTTTCTGTATAAATGGTTACATCCACAACCAAACTGAGATGATAGTTGGAAAGACTACCACCCAAATGGATTTAGATCCACATTACTAGACCCAGATAGAGGAAAGAGGGCAGCACTTTTGCTAAGGTACAAGAGGATGGAAAACAATAGAATAGATATTCATTAAGTATAGTGTTGTGCTTGGTGAGATGATTGATACAGAGTTAGATAAGACAAGGTCTCTGTTTCTCAAGGAGTTTACAGAAAGAAAAAATTACTAAATGTTTCTAAGCCTAAGTTTCTCCCTCTGAAAAATAAAGAGGTCAAACTAATGGATGCCCAAGTTACCTTCTTTAGCTCTAGTCCTTTCCATTCTGAAGTTCTTTTTGGCTCTGAAATTCTGTGACTCAATATCCCCTCTGCTTGCTTAGAGATTAATCTAATAATTAATAAATAATTAATTATTTAGTGTCTGCATTTTGTTTCTTACTTCAAAATTGTGTCTATAGCTCTTTTCTCCCAGGGGTTGTACCCTACTCCAAAGGTCATATTTCTTTCCCATCCATCACTTTTGTGAAATATCAGAGAACTGTAGAACCCACATTTCTACTTTGTACTATCGTCACATTTGGTAACAGACTCCCGGGCTGAATTTAGCAGTTTGGAGCAAGATGTTAATCAGACAGCTTGATGTACCCACACAGAGAGAGTCCTTTAATCTTGGACTGAGGATGGGTTGAGCCAGGCCCAAGTTTTTGATCATGGAAAGTATTACCTGGCATTATTGCTGCTTTTCCGATCTCCTAGCAAACAAAATTATTTCAAGCCTGGAGAGTTTTCTTGCTACATCTCAGTATAGGGTCCTGGAAGAGTTGCCTTTCTCCATGGCTGGCTTCCACAGCTAAAATATTAGACTTTTTCCCAAAATGCAACCCAATTTCCTGGTCCATACTAGGGGAGGAGGGGGATTTTCCATGTTTCACTGGGGATTGTGGTTTGGCACTGTTAACAGTGGAGATGGAAAACTAGCATCAGGCAGGGAACTAGATGGCAAAGGTTTGGAATAGACAGATACCCAGGGCCCCGGATTCCTGGACACATCTCCAGTCTTGGCTTTGGCTGGATTAGGGTGCTATGCCCAGGGATGGTTGAGAGAACTAGAATTGGGGGTGGGGAGGCATGGGACCATCCGGTTACCTGGGCAGACCCCCTAGAGAATCCAGAAAGAGGATGCCCTCGGAGCAGAACCCGACTCTGATAAGGGCTGTGTGCATAGGAAGATTAGCTGCATGACTTCACTTACTATTTGGCAGTTCTTGCCGGCCTTCATTCACAATTTGCCCCGATACATCTGTAATGAATCAGTGGCGTTCCATGCCGCCGGCCGCCAAGAACACGTTCCCCTGCTGGAGAAATCTGGAGAGAATGGAGAAATTAGGCTGGAGGGCTGGGCTAGAGGGATAAATGAGGGAGGAGGGAGGACGGACTAGGCTTGGGGAGGAGGGGGCTGGGACAGGAACAGTTATGACTCAAGAAGGTTCTGCTGCCTGTCTTGGGAAGTGGCATTCCCTCTGAGATGTGCCCTGTCACCCCAGAGCCAGAAAAGGCCTTTTCACCGAATGGCCCCTTAAGCGAACTTGGCTGAGCACTCTTTGATGATGCTGAGGATGCACAAAGTTCATTAATGATGGCCACATGCTGGTGGCAGCAGAAAGGTCTTGGTCATACCAGGCCTTAAGGGATTCCAGCCTCGGAGGCCTTTTAAAGAGGGTTATAAGGGAAAGGGTCTAGTTCAAGTCAGGGCACAGCGGTTGCTCGGCATTCCCCAGGCCACAATCCCTCTTGGCATACCAGTTGTTTCTGGTACCTCCGGCGTCTCCTTCCTGCAGCCATTCCCTCCCCTGTGGTGCCCTTGTCTCCACTCCTTGGGCACTTGAGGTTTTCATGCCCATTTGCCAATTGTTCCATCTCGGAAAAAGCTTCTGGATATACTCCCACTGAATTGCACCTGATGGATAAGACAATGTGGTGTCTCTTTCCCAGGTGCATTCCCATGAGAGGGTGAAATGAATCTCTAATGATAGAATTTCAAGAGGCAGCTGGGGGAGGGCTTTTGGAGGAACAGAACATGTTCTTAAAATGCTGCATGAGTCCTTGTTAGTAATGGTAATCAGAGATTTTAGAGCTGGAAGATAGAGATCTTTTCTTGCCCATAAAAAAAAAAACAAAGTCATTTGCCTAAGGTCATATAAAGTAAATAACAGAGCCAGGATTCTTCTTATTCTTCTTATTTAACAAGATGTGGAGAGTCTAAATGACTTGTCCAAATTCACTTGGCTCTAAAGTAGTGGAAAGGGACCACCTTGAACTTGGGTCTTCTGATGCTAAGCCTAGTGCTTTTTCTGCTACTCTGTGCCTTTCAGAAGACTACCAGGAGGGAGCCTTTGCTCCAGTGCTCCCCATTGATCTCAGTGCTTTCTCTTTGCCTGTTCTCTCTTCTCTTTCTCATATCCTGCTTTCCTTTTCCTTCCCTGAATATGCCTAGGGAACACCCTGGTCGACTCCTTGGAGTGCTCTCTTGGGACCAGGGTATCCTAGTGGTGCAGAAAATCCTCCCTTAGCTGGCAAGAGGAGGATGTGTGTGTGTGTGTGTGTGTGTGTGTGTGTGTGTGTGTGTGTGTGTGTGTGTGTGTGTGTGGAGAACCTGGCGTCCTTTTTTGGCCATTAATAAATCTTCAGTAGCACAGGGGCAAGTTTTCTGAGATCTGAACATAAAAGGCATTGGAACTGTACGTAGGTGGAAACAGCCAAAGGGAGCAGACTTCGGGGTAGGGGTAGGAGTGGAAAGCAGTTTTAGGTAGCTATGCAGAAGGATCCAAAATGCCAAGGTTCAGCAGAAACAAGTAACCTGGAATGAATCAGTGTAAAGGGCCTGGGAGTTAATAGGGACTGGGCAAGGAGGTTTGAGCCTGTAACCTGATCCAGCTATATCCAAAGGAAGGTGAAGCTCTGGGTGTTGGGGTGGAGGAAGAAGGGAGTAATGGGGAATCAGTCTGGGGGGAGGGGAGAGAAGGGGTGGAAGAGGAGAGAGAGGTACTTTTTCTTCCTCCTAGGGCACGTTGTGAAGAACATCTGGCATCCTGCATTCGGCTCTGGGCATCTCATTACTAGAAACATAAAGGCCATCTGGAGGGAAGACTGAGCAGAGGGAACTGTCAGGACATCTGGGTTCTAATCCCGGCTCTGTTGTGTGATCTCATTCAAGTCCCTTCTGATCAATGGCCCTCAGTTTCCTTACCTGTAATATGAAAAGATTGGACTTTGTCTGTAATATGAAAAGCTTTGGCATTCTCTAATTTTCTTCAAGTAAATGATAGTAACATTTATACAGCCTCTCAACATTTTAAAAACAGATTTTTTTCTGCTTTTTTTACAGATATTTTCTCATTAGATCCTCACAATAACTATGTGAGGTAGATAATACCATTATTTCCATTTTACAAATGGGAAAAATGAAACTAATGGAGGTTAGATGACTTGCCCAGGGTCATACAGCTAAGTTAATATCTAAGGTAGAATTTGAATTCATATCTTCTGAATGAATCTAGCTTTCTATCCACTGTACTGCCTAGATGAGACATTGGAGTGACTGAGCTCAGAAGGTGGAAGATAAACTCTTATTTTTGACTTGAGATAAAGTAGAGAATGCTGGACATGACTTTTTAAAAAATTAATTTTTATTGATATCTTTTGTTATTATACCATGTGAATTTCTCATCATATTCTCCACTGCCCTTTCCAAAAGAGCCATCCCTTATGACAAAGAACAAAAAGACAGGTGGGAGAGGGTGGAGAATCAGTTCAGTGGTCAGCCACTCTGTAAGTATTTTTTAAGCACTATGTGCCAGACACTGGAAATACAAAAAAAGAGCAAAAACAATCCTTTCCCCCAAATAGCTTGTGTCCAAGAAATAGAATATTCCATATTTTATTCCACATCCTTTATTTCTACCTCTGCAATCAAAGCTGGAATCATACCTTCTTGAGTATCTTCTTTGGTGATTTCAGTCATTAGGATTTCACAGCATTCATTTTCAATTGTTTTGTTGTTCTTCCCATTAATATCGTTGTGTTTATCACATATATTTTTTTTCTGACTCTGCTCACTCCACTCTGCATCATTTATTTGCTAGAACAATAAGAGTTGCTTTAAATATTTTGGTGATTGTGGGATCTTTCTTCCCTCTCCCCAGTTCTGCTTATTACTTCATATTACATCAGTTGATTTAAATCTTCCCATGCTTTTTTGTATTCATCATATTATTTGTTACTTAGAGGATAATCATGTTCCATTAGATTCATGTGCCACTGCTTGTTAGCTCATCCCCAAAGTTATGGTCATCTGCTTTGTTTCTAATACTTTGCTTCTACAGAAAGTGCTTCTACAAATATTTTGATGGCTATGTAGCCTTTCTCCTTATTAGTGACTTCTTAACCCTAGGATATAAACATCTTTGGGTAGATTTAGTCACTTAAAAAATAAGTTTTGTTGATGTCTTTTGTTCTTTAACATCACCATAGTTGCCCCCTCCATATCTTTCCCTTTTCCCCTCCCAGAGATCTGTGCAATATAACAAATAGTATATACATAAAAAAGCAAACAGTGAAAAAGAAGAAAAATTAACATAACTTAATACATAGAAAAAAATCTGAAAACATATGCAAGGTGCAACTCTTGTAGACCTCCAACCCTCTCCAAAGGGGAGGGGTGGGAGTGTCTTCTCATATGTCTTCTTTCAAGTCATGTTTGGTCTTTATAATTTTGCCACACTTCTGATTTTTAAAATGTGATTGTTCTTTCCATTTACATTGTTGAAGTCATTGTGTATATTTTTTCTATCTGCTTACTTCACTCTGCATCAGTTCATATAGGTCTTTCCATGCTTCTCTGTATATATCAGTCATCATTTCTTACAGCAAAGTAATATTCAGGTGCCATGGTTTGTTTAGCTAATCCCCAATTAATAGGCAGATACCTTATTTCCAGTTCTTTACTATCACAAAAAAGGTGCTACAAAATGTTTGATATATATGGGGACTTTCAATGGCATCCTTGAGGTATCAGCCCTTGGGGTATAAATGGAATCTCTGGTTGACCCAGATATATGGATATTTTAGTCATCTTCTTTACATAGTTCCAAATTGTTTTTTTTAAATGGCCATTTTTGTTCTTAGCTTCACTAAAAATGCAGCAGTGTGCTTATATTCCCACAATTTTCCCAACAATGACTTTTCATCTTTTGTCATCTTTGCCAATTTGCAGGAAGGGGGTTATAACTTCGGGGTTATTTTGACTTGCATTTCTTTTATTATTACTGATTTGGAGCATACTTACACAACAACATAAGGTTGTTAATGGTTTGCAGTTTTCCTTTTGAGAATGATTCACATTCTTTGGTGACATATCTATTGGGCAATGGCTTTGGGTCATACGTATATAGACATAGCATATATAATATTGTATATGTTAATTGTGACTCCTCAGTTCTCTTCCAGGACATCTCTCCTGCAATAACCACTATCTCCCCTTTTCCCAGCCTGACCCTTTGGTAAACCAGTTCAACCCTATATTGTCTTTTTTCTTGACTATCTAGTTTATCATTCTACCAATTATACCCTGTCAAGCCTCAACTTTGGATCATTTCCACTATTTACACCATGCTACAGAAGAAAGGTGAGAAAATCATGGAAGTGTTCTGACTGTATCTTCTACAAATTTGTTGCATAGCTTCAACTGGGCTCTCCCTGCTACTAGGTAATCCTTCTATTCCTCTCTTAATAATTCATTATCCCACTTTCCACAGAGACTTGTGTAGACCACTTCATCCTTAGATCTCACCTAGCTCTTCCTTTCCTCCTGCCTCAGCTGAGAACCTTGCCTCATATTTTACAAATAATCATTGAAGCCATTCCCCATGAACTCCTCTCCCATCTTTCCCATCTCATATTACTTCTGTCATTCAGTTGTCTTCTACCACTCTTTCCTCATTACCTCTGTCTCACAGAATTAAATGGCCTTACCCCTTACTGAGGCTAAATTCTCTACCTGTTTAAGTAATTCCATTTCATCTCATTTCCTCCAACAGATTGCCCCCTCTGTTGTCCCTTCTCTTTCACTTATTTTCAATCCCTCTTCCTCTACTGGTTCATTCCCGACTGCCTATAAGCATGCCCATATCTCCCTTATCCTCAAAAACACTCACTTGATTTTCCCATCCCCATTAATCATCATTCTATTTCTTTGCTGTGGTTTGTAGCTAAACTCCTCTTAAAGACCATCTATAGTAGAGTTCTCTACTTCCTCTCTTTTCATTCTTTTTTTTATGCCTTACAGTCTGGTTTCCAACCTTATCATTCCACTGAAACTGCTCTCTCCAAAATATTGACCTCCTAATTGCCAAATCCAATGGCTTTTTCTCAGTTCCCATTCTCCTCAACCTCTCTGCAGCCTTCAACACTGCTGATCACTTTTTCCACCTTGATGTCCTTTTGTCTCTAAGTTTTCAAGATACCACTTTCTCCTTATTATCCTAGCTATCTGACTGCTCCTCCGCTGGCTCCTTTGCTAGATCCTCCTTCAGATTATTCTTCCTAGCCGTAGGTGACCCATAGGGTTCTCTCCTGGGCCCTCTATTCTACTTCATTTGGTGATCTCTTTAGCTCCTATGTATTTAGCATAGAGATGATAATGAATGATTCTTAAATCTGCATTTTCTGCCCCAATCTCTTTGCTGACCTCCAGTCTTACATCTCCAACTGCCTTTTAGACTTCTTGAAATGAATGTCCAGAAGACATATCAAATTCAATATTTCAAAAACAGAACTCATCATCTTTTCCCCCTAAACTATCCCACCCCCTCCACCTTGAGGGCTACATCATCCTCCTAGTCCCTCAGGTTCCCAACATAGGAGTCATCCTGGATTCCTCACTATCTCTCACTCTCCATAGCCAAAGCCATCACCCAGATCTTTCAATTTCAACTTTGCATCATCTCTCCAATATCCATCACCTTCTCTTCTCTGACATTTCCATCACCTCATCCCTGGATTATCACACCAGTCTGCTGGTGGGTCTGCCTTCCTCAAGTCTTTCCCCACTCCAATCCATCATCCATTCAGCCACTAAAGTGTTTTTCCTAAAGTACAGGTTTGATCATGTCACACACACCTCCAGCCTCCTATCCCTCACTCATTAAACTCCAGTGGCTTCCTTTTGCCTCCTGGATCAGTTACCAAATGTTCTTTTTGGCGTTCAAAACCCTTCATAACCTAGCTCTTCCTACTTTTCCAGTCTTCTTACACCTCAATCCCCAACACATGCTCTTCAGTCCATTGACACTGACCTCCTGGCTGTTCCAGAAACAAGATACCCCATCTCTCAGTTCAGGGCATTCTCTTTGGTTGTCTTCCATGCTTGGAATGCTCTCCCTCTTCATCTCTGCTTGCTGCCTTCTGCCTTTCCTGGCTTCCTTTAAGTGCAAGCTAAAATACCATGTTCTACAGGAAATCTTTACTTACCCCATTTAATTCTAGTGTCTTCCCTTTGTTAATGACTTCCTATTTATCTTGTATGTAGTTTGCTTTGTACATATTTATTTGCATGGTGGCTCCCTTGTTACATTGTAAGCTCCTTGAAGGCAGGGACAGTCTTCTGCCTCTTTTGAATCCCCAGTGCTTAGCATAGTGCCTTGTACATAGTAAGTACTTAATAAATGTTTACTAATGAACTGGTTGATCCTCTCCATAGAAAAGTATATGATCTATTTCTCTTCTACTTTTTAATAGTATGGTCTTTAATATTAAGGTCACGTATCCATTGAGACTGTATTGTGAAATATGGGGCAAGGCATTAATTTAAGTCTAATTTCTGCTAGAATGCTTTCCAATTTTTCTAGCAGTTATCCTCAGATAGGGAGCTCTTTCTTTTCTAAGTAAGTTATGTTTTCTGGATTATTAAATGATAGGTTATTTAACTCCATTATTGCTTATTCTCTCTCATCTAGTTTGTTCCATTGCTTGTTCCATTTTAAAACCAATAACAAAAGATTTTTTTATGACTGGAGCTTTATAATATAATTTGAGATCATTACGTGCTATTCTCCTTTTGTTCTTACCTTTTCCTTTCATTTCCTTTGATTTTCTAGATCTTTCATTTTTCCAAATAAGTTTTATTATTTTTATAAAGTTCTACTAAGAATCCTTTTGATAAATGTTATAACATTAAAAGCATTAATTAACTTTGGTAGTATTGTCATTTTTATTATAGTGGCATGACCAGGTAAACTGAATATTCCTCCAGGAATATATTTCTTTCTAAATTTGTTTTTTATTTCTTTAAGGAACCTGTCTTTTGTGTTCTTTGATTGATCTCCAGATATTTTGTGCATTTTGTAGTTGCTTATAATGGGATTTCCCTTTCTATTATTGTCTCTTGGATTTTGTTATTATATAGAAATGCAGTTGATTTGGGAGTGGCTAAGTGGCTCAGTGGATTGAGAGCAAGACCTAGAGAGTCCTAAATTCAAATATGGTCTCAGATACTTCCTAGCTGTGTGACACTGGACAAATCATTTAACCCCCATTGCCTAGCCCTTGCTGCTTGCTCTTCTGCCTTGGAACTAATGTATGGTATTCATTCTAAGATGGAAGGAAAGGGCTTTTGTAAAAAGAAAAATACAGTTGATTTTTGACAATTTGTTTTGTAGCCTACAACTTTGCTAAAGCTTTTAATTGTCTCAACTCACTAGAATTTTCATATCATCAGCAATGAGGGATAGTTTTATCTCCTCTTTACCTATTTCTATGACTTTAGTTTCTTTCTCTTGTCTTGTTATTGCCAGTATTTCAAGAACTACATAAATAATAGTAAAGAGAGTGAGCACCTTTGCTTTATTCCTGACTTTACTGCTTGCTTTAATATAGTTACTTTTTTAAAATTTTCTTTGCATAATTCCAAATTATTTGTACAAGAATTTTTATCCAGGAGGATAAAGAATACTAAAAATCAAAGTGGATGAGGCTAAGGCCCAGTGGGTAATACTAGAGGGATAGGGATTAGGCTTGTTATTAGAAAACAAATTTTTCTAATAAGAAAATCTTTGTAGCAATGAGTATTCCAAGAAATTGTAGACTTTATGTCCCTAGGATCTCTTCAGATGAGCTGGGTACAACCAAAAGAGATATCATTAGGGAAAGACTCTTATCCAATCCATCTAAGGCGTATCTAGTTCTTTTCCCTTTCTGGGCTCCCTGCTCTCCTATGTGTTTAATGTGCTGTTGGAACATCTTCCTCTTTGGGGATGCTCAGCCAACCAGTGAGGCTGTTTGATTTTACATTCTTGCTCATTATTCCCAGAAGGTGTTGGGCCAGTCTGTAAAAGGGGACAGGTATTCCCTTCCAACTCAGAGACTGTCTACTTCTTAACTATTTCTTTGCTTCACAGACTCTGTGCTATTGATCATGCAACACAACATCAGATTTCTTAGAATCTGGACTCTGTTTATTGATAAATCATCTTAGAGGTGATTGATCAACTAGCATTTATCGAGCACTATTTATGTGCTAGGCACCAAGCTAGGCTCTGGTGATACAAAGACAAAAATGGAGCTTCCATCCTATAGAGTAGTGATGGTGAACCTATGGCATGGGTGCCAAAGATGGCACACAGAGCGCTCTCTGTGGGTACTTGGCCACCCAGCCTGCCCCCCCCCAAAGCTCCTTACTAGAAAGGTAGAGGGACTCAGGCAGAGCTGCTCCCCTCCCCCTCTCAATATGCCTAACAACATTGTTTCACATCCCCCACCCCTCTGCCCAGTAACAATAGCAGTGCACAGGGGGTAAGGTGGCAGAGTTGGAGGGGAGCAGAGTGCTTGGTCCACTTCCCTCCCCCTCTTCACCTGCACTGAAGACATTTCTCAAATGCTGCCTGGCAGCTCAATGGAGTGCTTTCTCCCTCCCCTGTGTGGGGTAAGGAGGGGGGTAAGGGCATACCCAGCAAGTGGTAGTAGGGAGGGGCAAGGTGCTTGGTTGTGAGTGGGGGAGGGGGAGGGACCTGACACTGTCTCTAAAAGGTTCACTATCATTGCTACAGGGGGAAGCAAGTACACACACACATACACGCGCACATATGTACTCACGTGCTATCTACATTGAGGTCTATACCTATCGACACACATGTATACATATATGTACACATACACACATATGTGTATCTATATATGTATTTAGCTATGTTAAGGTATATATGTATATACTATAATGTACATTCTATGTATTATATATTCAAAATAAATTAAAGGCAATTTGGGGAAACAAAAAAGGGTTAGAGAGGAATGAGTCCTAGATTTGAGGTCAGGAGCTTTGGGTTTGTATCCCATCTCTGAAACATAATGTGTGACTTCTTGAGGTAGTCACATAACTTCTTTGAACCTTAGTTTCCTAATTCATAGAACAAGTTTCATTTAGTTGTATTATTGAGTCATTTTTTTAAACCCTTAACTTCTGTGTATTGGCTCCTAGGTGGAAGAGTGGTAAGGGTGGGCAATGGGGGTCAAGTGACTTGCCCAGGGTCACACAGCTGGGAAGCATCTGAGGCCAGATTTGAACCTAGGACCTCCCATCTCTAGGCTTATTGAGTCATTTTTGAGTCATATTCAACTCTGTGACCTGATTTGATGTTTTCTTGACAAAGATACTGGAGTGGTTTCCCATTTTACTTTTCTAGCTCACTTGACAAATGAGGAAACTGAGGTAAATTAAGTGACCTACTCAGGACCACACAGCTACTAAGTTTCCATGGCTGGATTTGAATTTAGGAAGTGAAGTCTTCCTAACTCCAGGCCTGGCATTCTTAAATACTGTGCCACCTAACTGCCTATATAATTGTATTACTTCATGGGATTAATATTATATTTTTAGTTCTGTAATAAGTTTTTTAATTTTAATTTTAAAATATTTTCCCATGTTTCCATGATTCCCTCCCCCCTCCCAGAGCCGACAAGCCATTCCACTGAGTTGTACAAATGTTATCACCTTTTGCCATAATATTCATTTTTACTATAGAGCGATCTTTTAAAGATCATGGGATTATTATGAGGAAAATAACGTATATATTTTAATTGCTGTAGAAGTGTCGGATTTTAGTAATATAAATCTGTTTGAAGGAGTATTAACTTGCTGGGTGAGGGTGCCAAAAAGCTGAAAGTCAATCAGGTCATGTAGACTGGGGCAATGTCTGCTAGAAAGCCACTCAAGGGGAGGATCAGAAGGAGTTTCCTAACTCCCACAGGACTCCTGACTGAGAATGAACAAGGGAGATGAAGCCAGAGGAAGGTCCTAGGAATGAGTAGTTGTGGATCGAGGTGAAGGAAAAGTGGGTTGAGAGCTGGCAGCTGACAACAGATAGGAGGCTAATCAGAAGTCAGGGGGAACTCGAGGTCCTTCCAAACAGAAGAAGGATGTGGGAGGGTGGCCATTTGGGGGAAGACTTCACCTTCTGGGAGCAGTGAACATCTTAAGGCAAAGTCACAGTGAGGAAATCTTTTCTAACATGGTCACAAATTGGATTTTTTTCTGTTGTTGTAGGGACAAAAAGGAGATCCTGGGCTATCCCCTGGAAAGGCCTATGATGGTGAAAAGGTAGGTTTCTCAGAGGGGAGTATTGGCATGAACTGACATTAACAGGGCTTCAGGTTTTTTTTTTTTACTGTTTTACTCAGTGGCTTCAAATCCCACCAGTGCCCAAGAGTTAGGAGGAGCCTTAGTGCCACCAACTTAGGGACCTTCAAACCACTAAAAAAACTGGGAAATGCTGCAATGGTCTTCAGCTTTACAACATCTTAGTTTCCTTAGTGAGCTATATTCACCTCAATTTGGGTCAGTGATGATTTATGTTAAGGGAGTGAAAGAAAATATTGATTACACCAACTCTACCTAGATTCTTCCTGGGCAGGCTGTTACATGGAGGTGATAGGATCGCCTATCCCAGTGATGGGCAAACTTTTTAAAGAGGGGGCCAAAGGAAAGGCAACTCTTTCGAAGTTTCATTGTATTGTATCCTACTCATTGTATACGTCAGATTAGGAATAATGTCTCGCAGGTGGATAGAACATTTCAGGGGGCTGCATCTGGCCCGCAGGCCGTAGTTTGCCCATCGCTGGCCTAGTCATTTGTAAGACTGTCAGAAAATGTAGTTACCCAGTGGGACCCTGGATTTGGTGCTGGAGGACCTGGGTTTGAATCTTGGCCTCAGAACATGTGTTTCTTTACTTCTCTCACCTGGGATTTTTACATCTTTAAAATCGAGAGGTTGGACTAAGCGATGAGAAGGGATCACTAAGGTCTTTCCCAGTGATTTCCTATGATCCCAGTGCTAGACATTCTAGGCATGGCTCCCAGCCCCTTTCTCCTTCTTGTGATCCCTAGTGAATAAATTTTGGTGTGGTTTCCTTTTTCCTTTGCACCCTGTTTCCCTGATACTTAAGTCAGGGAAGCCAAAGAGTCCCTGGGCCCCTTTTCCCTAGGTGCCCCCAGGAATACTGTGCTCCCAGCTGCAGTGGGGAACCCCACCCCATGCTCTGGCTCTCCACTCTCGTCCGTTATTAGAGATGTGTGTTGTTTGCCTTTATGTAGGAAAAGGCAGCCATGAGTCCAATCACTTAAATCACATAATAAAGGGCTCTATGATGCTGGAAAGCCAGGAGGCTTGGGATTCTGTATGTTGAAGTCATAAAATAGAAACGACTTGTGCCAGAGGACTTAATCCATCCCTACAGAGTCCCCAATAAACCAAGGGAATTGGAGGGTGGTAATCACCCAGAAGCACCGGAAACCTGTAAATCCACCCCCCGCCCAACCTTCCTCCTAAATAGCCAAGAACAAGATCCCTCAGCATCTCACATACAAGGGAAAGAACTTTACAGTTAGTTAGTCTGGCTTCCCTCTGGATACTACCCAGAAACTCTTCCAAGATGTCAAGCTAGCGGAGTTTTTGCTTAAAATCCCAACCCCAAGGACTCCATGGGGACTGGAGGCAGCTAAACACTTCTTTTCCACACTGGGTGTCATTATAAGATAGAGAATTTAGCCAATGTTAGAGAAACCATAGTCTGGTACCTAGAATTCCCAGTCTAAGGAGAGAACTGTTGTTGGAGTCCTGCATGTTCATGCTTTGAGGAATGTGGGAAGTAATTCGGTTCCCAGGACACTCATGAGATGAAAAAGTGACCTGTATCTGGTACGAAGGATGAGACCTTCCTAAAAGAAGAAAGGAGCCTAAAGAACAAAAAGCAAATGGCAGCATGGGAGGTGTGATGACCTTCAAGGTGATTCCTTGCCCTCATGCAGTCCAGAGCTGGTCAGAAGAGCTGTCATAGCATCATTCCCTTTTTGTGTTTTCAGGGAGACATAGGCTTACCTGGACTGACTGGGACTCTAGGACCCACTGGCCGAAAGGTAGGATGTTTGGATTTTTTTCTTTGGGTTATTAGATGGACTGATTACTTGGGGTGGGATATACCAGCAAATGTTGATATCACATGTTTTCCAACAGCCCTTGGATTTAGATGAGGGAATATTGAGACAAGAGGCAGCATGGAATAGAGCTAAGAAAGTTGGACCGGTATTTTAGAACTTCAGGTTCAGGTTCTTATACTGCAACTGTCTAGCTGCGTGATCATGAACCAATCACTTGCCCCTTGGGTCTTGGTTTCCTCTTCTAGAAAGTAATAGCTTCTGCCCAATTCCCTCCAGTTCCCTTGCTTCGAATGCCGTTTCCTCTCCTTTCTGCCTATCCGGGTCTGTCCCTTTTCAAGGCCAGGCTCAAGTTCTCCCTCCTTCACGAAGCCTTCTTTGTATTGTTGTCAACCTCCTATCTACTGTCCCCCATGTTCCTACCAATCCTGAGTGCCTCTTGCGAGCAGCATGCCCTCCATCATGTAGGTGCTTCATACATATTTGTTGATGATCACGATGATGTCCAGACACTTCTTCAGGCTAGGCCATCGACTTAAAAAATGATAATAATAATAATAATGGGCATGTCCAGTGATGACATCAGACAAAGAGCCATTTCTTAGGGTTGGGGCCTCAACTCCCAGCTGTGGTTACAGCTGCCTTTGCATTCAAGATCATCTGTTACCCTTCATGGCCAGCTGTGATTTTGGCCGTTGTCATCCCAGCCAGGTCCTCCTTTAGTTTGCAGCATTTCAGCTCTGGGCTTCCTTTGGGGTTGCATGCATGTGTGATGGGGAGGGAGGGAATCATATCTCCCAAATTCTCTTGCTCTATGTGAATTTAGAAAGAGAAAAATGGGGACTTAGTCTTGGAGGGTAAAGCAGTCAAACAGGCCAATTCCAGGCCCCTTAATACAAACCTGGAGGGGACAGACTCAGACAAAAAGCTGAGGTTGTCTGCAGGCTGTGGGGGAACACTGATTTTTTTGGCCCACAGAAATATTGTGAGTCTCTCTCCTCCTGGGCTGCAGCCCTGTTCTAATGGATGAAGTGTGAGTTACACAGTTTTCCTACACTAGCAGCTTATAAAGCACAGGGTGGTGGTTTTGATCTGCTGAGCTCTGAATCAGAACTGGAAAATCGACAGATGATGGAGAGAACTCTCTCAGTTTGCCCCAAAGATCCATGTTAACCCACGGAGGATTCTCTCATTGCCTTGTTGGAGGGCAGGCCTTTCTTCAGGTAGAAGGAGGCTCCTGACTCTAAACCAAGAAGATAAACCTGTTCACCTTGGTGCAGCATGACTTGCCTTTCTAAATTAAGAAAAGATCTCTGTGGTTGGAAAAATACTTGGCAAAGCAACATACATTTTTAATTCCCTGCTGGCTCCAATCCAATCTAAATATCATGGAACTTGGTCTACCAGGGAGAGAGTATCTCCTATTCCGAGTGGACACAGAGAGAGAGTTTAGGAGAGCTTAAATCTAGGATGAGGATTGTACCAGTTTGGGCAGAGTGAATGGAAAAGAGTCAGCTGGGCATAACAGGAAATTCTCACGTAGCTTTTCTCTAATTAAACTTTCCAGCTGCAAGACAGTTTCTCTTCTGGGTTTTTCTCCATCCACCACAAACATTTTTTCTTTGTGAGAATAGATGATTCTTCTCTTTTCCTTCAACCAGAGTCTCCTGTAGTGGTGTCTTCTCTTTGCCTGGCATGGTGGATAGCATGCAGGGGCAGTATCTTCTTGGTGGGTTTCTGAGTTGGCCATATGTTTAACTGTCCTATTCTTTGTTCTCTACCAGTTTGATTGCTCTCTCTTCCTCTGGTTGTTCTCTTTGGTTAAAGAAAGCCTGGTCTCAAATTGGCCTCAGATGGATTTGATTTGATTTTTACCCTGAGCATTAATCTTTAGGAACTAATATCTCCCTCAACCTGAATCTATGACCTGATTAGTACTTTGGACACTTAGAGGGTTCTTTTAGATGAAAATAAAACTGCTTCTCTCTTTGCAAGTCACTGAAGGAATTAATTTTCAAGGAAACTGCCAAGGCCTGAGTGCTTACTTGCTGATGTCTGGAAGGTAGCTCTGTGCCCTCAGAGGCCCTTTGAGAACAAGCCTTCTAAAGTCACCTGGAACAGAGAGAATCTAAGGAGAATCAACCAACCCAAGCCATAGTTTTTCTGATTCTTTGGGATTCTAGAGATGGAAATCCAAATAATACTGCAACCCCTCCTCATGATGGCAGTGAACTCCTCTGGAGAGAATGAATGTGCTATCAGTCTGGGTTTCAATGCCCAGCACTGCTTCCCCAGATCAGAAACTTATATGACAAGGACCTAGTTGGCACAGCCACTGGGGTGCCACCTTTGGTTTCCCATCTCTTTGCTCTTTGTGAGATCTCTAGTCTCAAAGATCCACTGACTTAGACACTGCTTTCCTGTGCCAAGCATCTGACATTTCCCCGCGGTCAGCCTCCATATCCTTTCAGTGATTGGTACCATTGTTGTTCAAGGCTCATATTTCCTTGGCAGCCTCTGGAGTGTATCCCTTGTTTCTCTCCAGGAAGCTCTGCCTTTCAGCTGGTTGGCTCACTTTTCTATCCTAGAAGTAGGTGAACTGAGGTTTCTTCTTCTAACCAGTAATTAGACAGAAGAAGTCCTTTTACTTGGAGAGCCTTCTACCAAAAAGACCGTCAAGATCCCACCTGTAGCTGATGCTCTCTGCATTTTTTCCTTGTACAGGCTATATCTATGTATTCACAAAATGCTGTTAGGAGTTATAAGCACTGGATTCTAGTCTTAGGTCTGTTATTTAACTTGCTGGGTATTCTCAGAGGAGTCTAGTTCCATCCTAGCCAATTTATTTATTTTTATTTTATTTTGAATTTTTTTCCCATTGTTACATGATACTTGTTGTCTCCCTCTCCTCTTCCCTACTCCCTCCCAGAGTTGACAAGCAATTCCATTGGGTTATACAAATATCACTCAAAATCTATTTCTACAATATTTATTTTTATAATAGAATAATATTTTAAAACCAGAACCCAAATCACATACCCATATAAACAAGTGATAAATCATATGTTTTCTTTTAGATTTCTACTCCCACATTTCTTTTTCTAGATGTGGATAGCATTCTTTTTCATAAGTCCCTCAGAATTGTCCTGGATCATTGCTTTGCTTTTAGTAGCAAAGTCATTTACATTTGATCATCCCACAGTGTTTCAGTTTCTGTGTATAATGTTCTCCTGGTTCTGTTCATTTCACTCTGCATCAGTTCATGTAGGTCTTTCCAGTTCTTATAGAAATCCACTGATTCATCATTCTTTTGAGCACAATAGTATTCCATCACCATCAGATACCACAATTTGTTCAGCCATTCCGCAATCGAAGGACATCCCCTCATTTTCCAATTTTTGTCACCCCCAAAAGCACAGCTATAGATATTTTTGTACAAACAGATCCTTTTCCATTTTTTTAATCTCTGGGATAAAAACCTAGTAGTGGTATTACTGGAACAAAGGGTATGCATTCTTTTATTGTACTTTGGGCATAATTCAAAATTGCCTTCCAGAATGGTTGGATCAGTTCACAACTCCACCAGCAATGCATTAGTGTCCTAATTTTGCCACATCCCCTCCAACATTTATTATTTGCCTTTATTGTCATATTGGGCACTCTGCTAGGTGTAAGGTGTTACCTCAGAGTTGTTTTGATTTGCATTTCTCTAATCAGGAGAGATTTAGAACATTTTTTCATATGATGATTGATAGTTTTTATTTCTTCATCTAAAAACTGCCTATTCATATCCCTTGATTATTTGTCAATTGGGAAATGATTTGATCTACTACTTTATTTCTAACATGGACAGAATCACCTCTCCTGAGGCAACCTGGTGGACTCTCTCTGCCCTTGCTCCTAGGGTCTCACCATTTTTATAACAAACTTAGTAAGACACTCAATCAGCCTAGCCCATTGCACCTCAGAACTTCTGAACACATCAGTTGTGGCCTTCCTGGCCATAGATATATAGCACAATACCTGGCCTCAGTTAAATTCAGTTTAACAGACATTTAATAATCATTTAGTTTGTGCCAAGCACTGTGTTAAGAACTGGAAATACAAAGACAAAAAAATGAAAATGACCCCTGCCCTAAGGAGCTGACATTCTCCTAAGATCAAGCAATATATAACACAAATGAAGAGATGCAAAATATGTACAGAACAATTTCAGAGGGGATGCAGGAGGGGTAAAATCAAAGAATTTAGGTTCGCCTGTTGTCTGAGCTGGAAAGGACCTTAGAACACAGAAATTTAAAAATAAATTTCATTGATGCCTTCTTGACTCCAAGTCAAGCCCTATTTACTGTATTACATAGATGTGTCTGGTGAATAATAATGGTTCCAGAGAAAAGATGAGAATATACCTTGTTCCTCTTAACAGATGATGATGGTTTTGTTTATATGTAGTTTATATTTGTTTCTATGTAGTGCTATATAAATATTTATGATTATGATTATCATGGTTTTGTCTTCTTTACTCAGCAACATTCATTCAAGACTTCCAGTTTTTCTCTTAATTCCTCATCATCTCAATTTCCTATGATGTAATGGTATCCCACTAGTCATGTATTATATAATTTGTTGAATCATTCCTCAGTAATCAATAGGGAATGTTTGTTTGTTTCTAGTTTTCTGCTAATTATGACCCAAAGTGCTGCAAAGTGCTGGCTGTATATGCCTCTAAGGCATATATAGAGCCTTTTGGTTTTTCACCTCCTTGGGGTATATGCCCAGTAGTGGGGAATCACAGGTCAAAGGATCTGAAGAGCTTAGTCACCCTTTCCCCAAATAATTCCACATCAGAACATAGAATGTTGCTCTTGGGTCAAAAGATATGAACGGTTTAGTAACACTTTTCCCAGATGATCTAGATCAGAACATAGAGTGTTACACTTGGAAGGGACTGGAGAGATCATCTGGTCCAGACTCTTTGTTTTCCAGATGATGAAACTCTGACCAAGAGAGACAAAGGTTACACAGAGCAGCACATAAGCACCTAGTGTCTGTTTCCTAGTCTGTAAGATAGGAATAATGAAACCTTTTCCACCTACTTCTTAATGGATTATGAGGAACCTACAGTACTACGTATGTAAGTGATAAATGTAAAGAGGTATATGTTACATTCAATAAATATTTATTAAGCCCCATCCTATGTCCAAGGCACCATTCTTTATTAGGTGATATTATCAAGGACATCTTACTTGTATCTCTAGCTCCTGGGCTAGACGCTGGCACATAGTAGGTGATTAATAAACACTTCTCGATTAATTGGTTCTATTGGAGGAAACACCATGAACACATATTAAAGTGGCGGAGGGCTCTAGGATCTGGAGCAATCAAAAAAGTCATCATATAGGAGGTGATGTTCATTCTGTGTTTTGGGGGAAACTCAGGAGCCTAAGAGACAGGAGTGAGAAGGAAATACATTCTGGCAAGAAGGAAGGTCTTTGTAAAGACCCAGAAATGGGAGATGGGAGGTCATGTGGGAATAACAGCAAGAAGACCAGTATGGCTGGTCTAAGAAGTCTGGGAAAGGGAGGAATATATTATTATTTTTTATTTTTTTTAGAAAAATTTTCCATGGTTACATGATTCATGTTCTTTCTCTCCTCTCCACCCCTAATCCCCCCTCCCCCATAGCTGACATGCATTTCCACTGGGTTTTACATGTGTCATTGATCAAGAACTATTTCCATATTATTGATAGTTGCACTGGGGTGGTCGTTTAGAGTCTACATCCCAAATCATGTCCGCATCAACCCATGTGTTCAAGCAGTTGTTTTTCTTCTGTGTTTCTACTCCCACAGTTCTTTCTCTGGATGTGGAAAGCGTTTTTTCTCATAAGTCCCTCAGAATTGTCCTGGGTCATTGCACTGCTGCTAGTTGAGAAGTCCATTACATTTGATTTTACCACAGTGGCAAGGGAGGAGTATAGAATAAGGATGAAAAGGCATGCTGGAGCCAGGTTGTGAAGGGCTTCAAAGCCAAACAGCAGACTTTGTATCTGACCCTACGGGTAATAGGGAGCCGTCTATAGACCAGTTAGGATACCTTTGGAACTGAGAGCATTGATGTCTAAACCTGGAAAAATTCTAGGGTCTTTCAGATTGTATGAACCACATGGATTTTCTGTTAAAGTCACTGCATATAAAAGGAAATGTTGCTTGGGCTTAAAATTTGAGTTTCGAAGCTGGAGTCATGTTGTCACACTGACAGTGACATGAAAATGGATTTGGCCTGATCCTTGTCCTAGAGTTGCGGCCCCTTATATACAGTGTTAAAGGCGATGTTTCTGGGGTGCAGGACAAACAGGTGTATTTTGGGAATTTGCTCAAAAGTTGTGCTTGGCGCAGTGTTTGCCAAGTTTGTCAGATCCCTGGCCCGTGTGGGTGGAGGCATGAGACTGTGTGTCTGCTAAGCACAGCAGAGATAACCTCCTTTGGCTGGAAGGGGAGATGGGGTGCTGCTTCGGATATAATACCAATGAGGCGATGTCTGGTTTTTCCTGAATGTCTTAAGTAAATTATTAATTCAGGCCAGAAACTGAAGTATAGACTTTGTCATATTATAAACATTAATTCTACTAGAGACCTCTCGAGGGGCCCTGCGTAGACTGTCACTGACCCCCAGATCCCATGAGTCTAATGTTGCATTTCTACATGGGACCTCTGACCACCAATGGGACAGTCAAAACAACCCTGGCTTGAGAGGGGTACCCGTCACTTACTAGGAAATGACTGCCCTGTGACCAGCCTTGTGGCTCCTGACCTGTAATCTCCAGGCAACGTCTGCAGGAAATAATGACCCTCCTGCTCACGGCCATTGTCCCCTGTCATTTGAGGCTGTTTGAAGATGGACACAAAACAGTAAACACTCCGTGCTTGAATGAGTTTCCGGAGACCGATCGTGTTCCTTCATTGAGTGACAGAGCTGTCATCAGATCGGGGTTACTCATAGCCTACTGGAAAATCCCTGTGATTTATACTTTCTTGTGCAGACAGTTATAATGATTATGTGCCACATTTAACAGAAGGACTTTAGTTTAATAGAGATGGCACAGCCTTGAATCAGGAAGACCTGAGTGCAAATCCAACTTCAGACACATACTAGCTGGGAAACCCAAGGCAAGTCTCAGTTTCCTCATCTGCAAAAAGGAGTTGGAGAAGGAAATGAAAAACCTCTGTAGTGTCCTTGCCAAGAAAACTCCAAATGGGGTCCCAAAGAGCTGGACACGACCGAACAAGTTTAATGGACGGAGCGCTAGACAGGGACACTTGGGTTCTTGTCCTATCCCTGCCACTTAAACTGGTCTTTATGACTTTGAGCAAGTTGTTTCCTTATTCTGGGTCTCAGTTTCCTCCTCCGCAAAAGGGAATGGTTGGACTTTATGGCTAGCTTTTAAAGTTAGGTAGGGACAGTTACGGTGGCCTGGCTATCTCGTTGCTTGACTCACTGAAGTGGTCTGCCCAGTTTAAAAAAAAAAAAAAAAAAAGCATGGACATGTTGGTTGGGGGCAAAAAAAAAAAAAAAAAAAAAAAAAAGGCTGATGCTTGTTACTGTTAAAAAAAATGTTTTCCTTTCTCATTCTGAGTCCAATGCACCAAAATCAGATTCCTTTCTGGGCCCTGGTTTGCCCATCAAATGGAAGTGTCTGTGGCCACCAGGCCTACTAAGTGTTGGCCATGTTTTCTTCGACTGACCACAGGGATTTCCGAGACAAACATAGCACTCAGCAGTCTGAGAAGTGAGTAGGTATAGAAGGAATGCTTGTAAAATAACCCAATTGACTTGGATCTCACTGCCTGTTCTGTTTGTAATTAAGAGTTCCAGTTTCCCGGGGTCGTATATGTGAGAATCTTTGTGTGCGCGCGTCTGTGGGTGTTTAGAAAGGCTTGGTGAGGACAAAAAGTTTCCTCTTGTTATTGCAAATGCACTCTGGGGAGTCTCAAACCCCCAGAATCTCAGAAAGTTAACATTAGAAAAGACCACTGTGGTCATCTAGCCTGACTCCCTCATTTTAGAAATGGGGAAACAGAGGACAGAGTGAGGAAGTGAATTGCCCGAGATCACACAGTGCTTCGTGGGTGATGGCAGAACCAGAACCCAAGTCTCTTGACTTCCATTCATATTAGAGCATAATATAAGGGAGCCACTCTTCAACTGGAGTGCAGCTTCTAGAAAATTCTAGAATCCAAATTGATTTTCATCCCTGCCTATTGACTAGCATGCAGCCATGCTTCTTCCCATTTTTTTCCTTTCTCATAGTAAAATCTAGGGATGTGCACTCATGTGCCAAGCAACCAACTAAAAAATGAGGGGGCTGTTCTCTTGGGTCTCTTGTAGCCCTAAAATCTTATGAGATCAATGGGAAATGGGAGTATTTGTATTTATTAAGTACTTATTATGTGCAAGGTAGTATCCTAGGCCCAAAGAGGTTAAGTGTCTCCCCCAAGATAACACAACATACCTAAAATTAGGTCTTGGGAAGACCACTGGATTTTAAGTCAAAAGAACTGAGTTCAAAGGGGGCAGCTGGGTAGCTCAGTGGATTGAGAGCCAGGCCTAGAGATGGGAGGTCCTAGATTCAAATCTGACCTCAGACACTTCCCAGCTGTGTGACCCTGGGCAAGTCACTTAACCCCCATTGCTTTAGCCCTTACCACTCTTCTGCCTTGGAACTAATACATAGTATTGATTCCAAGCCAGAAGGTAAGGATTAAAAAAAAAAGAACTGAGTGAAAATCCCACTTCTTTCAACCTGTCAAGTTATCTTGAGTAACTCAAGTCAAGTTGACAAGAATTTATTAATAGGTAGCCCAATGGTCAGAGCAACAGGCTTGGAGTTGGAAAGATCTGGGTTTAAATATGAGTCCAGATACTTCCTAGCTATGTGACTCTGGGCAAGTCACTTAACCCCAATTGCCCAGCCCTTATTACTCTTCTGTCTTAGAATTGATACTTAGTCTTGATTCTAAGTCAAAGGTCAAGGCTTTTTTAAAAGAATTTATTAAATGCTTACTATGTGCCAGGCATTGTGTAAGTGGCTCCTGTCCCCTCTAGGATAAAATATAAAAATCTCTGTTTGGCTTAGTATTCAAAGACCTTCGTAGTCTGGCCATCCCCTTCCTCTCCACCCAACCTTTCTGGGCTTTCTGTCTTACACCCCCCTCACAGCCTACCCCATCACCCAGTGACACTGGTCTCCTTGCTGTTTCTCAAACAAGACCTTCCAAGCCCTGGCCCCGGGCATTGTCTCTGGGCTGTGCCTCCATGCTTGGGATGCTCCTCTTCCTCACCTCCTCCTCCTGGCTCCCCCGGCTTCCTTCAGGTCCCAGCTGCAGTCCCACCTTCTGCAGGAAGCCTTTTCCAGTCCCCATTAATGCTAGTGCCTTCTCCTTGTTCGTTATGTCCTGTTTATCTTGTATAGATCTTGTTTGTACATAGTAGGCTGTGTTATTTCCAACATTACACTGGGAGCTCCTTGAGGGCAGGAGCTGTGTTTTGCCTTTCCTTTGTACCCCAAACGTGCATAGTGCCTGGCACAGAGTAAGTGTTTATTGAGAAGCAGCCAGTTGGCTCAGTGGATTGATGGGAGATCCTGGGTTCAGATCTAGCCTCAGATAGGTCTTGATCAATGACACATGTAAAACCCAGTGAAATTGCTTGTTGGCAACGGGAGGGGGGTGGGAAGAGGGGAGGGAAAGAACATGAATCATGTAAACATGAGAAAATATTCTAAATTAATTAAATAAAAAGTTTTTTTTTTAAAAAGAAAAGATCTAGCCTCAGACTCTTCCTAGCTGTGTGACTCTGGATAAGTCACTTAACTCCAATTACCTAGCCCTTACTGCTCTTTTGCCTTGGAACCCATGCACAATATTGATTCTAAGATGGAAGGTAACGATTTAAAAAAGAAAAGAAAAGAAAAGAATGGCATCTACATTCTACTGTTGTGAAAATCAAAGGAGATGATATTTGCAGAGTACTGAGCAGTGCCTGACACGTAGGTGCATCATAAATGCTAATCTTCTCTCCTCCTTTCTCTATCCAGCAAACTCCAGTGGCTCCCTATTGCCTTGAGGACCAAATATAAACTCAATTATTTGGCTATTAAAACCCTTCATAGCCTCATTTAAGCTTCTATTTCCAGCCTCCTTGTGGGTTACTCCTCTTCCTCAACCCTGCAATCCAGTCAAACGGATCCTGTAGTCTTCACACAGGTCAATCTATTGACCTGTCTCCAGATCTTTGCTCTGGCTGTGCCTCATGCCTAGAATTCACTCTTTCTTTACTTCTACCTCTCTTCCCTCAAAATGAAAATCAAGTACCATCTTCTTCATGAAACCTTTCTCTCATCTCCTCCATGCATTGCTCTCCCTATCAAGCTGTTTAATATTTAGACACTTTGGATTTATTTGTATTTGGCTTTTTTTTCCTATTTATATATGTCCTTGTTGTTTTCCCTATTCAAATATGAGCTCCTTGCCAGTGGTGATTATTTCATTAATTGTAGTCATATCTCAAGAATCCAGCATGGTGCCTGGAACAGAGAAGGCACTTAGTAATTTCCAGCTTGGGACATTCAAAGGATCAGATTTAGAATGGTCAGGGACCTCTGAGATCATTCAGTCCAACCCTGCCATTTTATAGATGAGAAAACAAAGGCCAGAAGAATGAAGTCATTACCTAAGGTAGTAAATGCCAGACTGAGGATTTGAACTCAAGTCTTGGGGCCCCAAATCAAACACTCTTTCCATTGCTCCACCCAGCATTCTGCTGGAATGCTATTTATACTTAGGAAGAATCATCTTTATGAGGCTTCATTTTATAGTCTCAAGACACTAGGGTAATCGGCTTCAAAGTGATGGTTTCCAAGACAAAACGAGATGTATATAGGTCACTGGAATGAGCCATTCAATGAGGCAGTGAGCTCTCAATCACAAAGCAAGTATTCATGAAGAGACTGGGATGAGGTTGTTGGAAATCCTGTAAGAGGAGTTACTGCTTTGGGTGAAAAATTAGACTAAATAATCTGGTGGTAAGAAGCATGTTGATATATTGGATTGAGAATATTGTGGGGTGGGGTTGAAGGAGGAGCAGAAAACCTCATTTATATCCCATCTCTATCCTTTAATTACTTGGAAAAGTTTATTTCTCTTCTTTGGACCTCAGTTTACTTATTTGTAAAATAAATGTCTGGGCAGCTAAGGATGGAGAGTCAGGCCTGAAAATGTTTTCAATCTGGCCTCAGACACTTCCCAGCTGTGTGATCTGGGGCAAGTCACTTATCCTCAATTGTCTAGCCCCTACCACTTTACTTATATCAATTCTAAGATGGAAAGTAAAGGTTTAAAAAAAGTGTTGAACAAAATGACCCAAACAATTCTTTCTGACTCTAAATCTAATAATAGTTGGCATTTAGATGGCATTGTAAGGTTTGTAAAGCACTTTATTATTACCTCATTTTAATCTCACAGCAACCCTGGGTTGATGATGCTACTCTTATCCCCATTTTATAGATTAGGAAACTGAAAACGGGGTTATACTACTTTCCCAGGTTCACACCAAGTAAGAGTCTGACACCAGATTTGAATCCTGTTTTTCCTGTTCTTCTGCCAAGAGTCCTATCCACTATGATATTTAGCTGCCTAGCAAATCTGATACTAAACTCTCTACATTACTTTAATTTGTAAAATTCTATGATTTTCTCATGCTATTTTTCCAAGGCAGGTGTGATTCTCTCTCTAGGTTCCTTCTTTCTTCTCTCCTTCTCTCCTTCCTTCCTTCCTTCCTTCCTTCCTTCCTTCCTTCCTTCCCTCCCTCCCTCCCTCCCTCCCTCCCTCCCCTTCCATCTTAGAATCAGACCTGTGTTTTGGTTCCAAGGCAGAAGAATGATAAGGACTAGGCAATGAGGAATTAAGTGTCTTGCCTAGGGTCACACATTTAGGAAGTATCTGAAGTCATATTTGAACCCAAGAGCAGTCTCTAGTCCTGGCTCTCAATCCACTGAGCCACCTAGTTGCTAAGTCCCTCTAGGTTCTTTTTAACAACCTGTGATTTGCTGATTCTAATTGCTTCTTTAAAAAAAAAATCATACTCCAGCTTTTACTTAGTACTTGCCTAACTAAATGCACAAATTCCTGACTTACCTAAGACCCGAGAGAATCCCTAGAATCTTGAAATAGTAGGACTAGAAAGGAACCTCAAAAGTCTAGTTGACCCCTTTCAATTTATGGATGAAGAGGCAAAAACCTAGAGAGGGGGCTGACTTGCTCAGGGCCACACACTGAGTTTGTGGCAGGAACCTTGGCCTCCTAACGCCTCGTGTATTGCTCTTTCTACTCTGAATGATAATAATAACACATATTTATTTGGTGTGCTAAGATTTACAAAGCACTCTCCTCACTACAGCTCTGTGAGGTTTTTAGGTATTATTATTTCTATTTCAGGCGCTTCTTTGGAGCTTTATTTGGAAAGCGAATATAGGCTGTGGCTTGGATCCCACTGCTGTCCTCAAGGCAGTGGCATTCGAGTGGCTGGCTGTCCAGGACACTGGTGACAGGTTGGGTGGGCGTCACTACAGGACACAAGGACTCGGCATCCAAGCACTCCTTGGTGCCAAAGAGAACAGGATGCTGTCTCCTCCTTCTCCACCTTCTCTACCAGCCAACACCCCGTCCTTTAGGCCACTGCTTTCTGCTTTCCCACAGACAGAATGTCTCATTCAGGCCAGAGGGATGAAGGGAACTTATTGACTTGGGCCAAAGGATGAAGAGGCATGTTTTTTTTTTCCATGGAGCTCTATTTTGGGGGTGTTTGGAAAGCTGAGGCTGGCAAGAAGAAACTCCAGCCGTGGCAGGTCCTGGTTCTTGTCACCACCTCCTTCATACACAAAGAGCACCAAGAATTTGCCTTCTTCACTTTGAGACTCATGAGATAAGACATAGATGGAAGAAGGGAAGAGGGGAGGCTCCAACTGGTGGTGTCAAGGAAAGAGGCAGCCTCAATAGTTAGCCAAGGATGTTGAGTCCAGACTCCTCAGCTTGGACTTCAAGACCTTCTTCCATCCAATCTCTCCAATTGATCTTCTATTATTCCTTCACAGGAATTCTTGATTCCAACCAAATTAGTTATCTTGGTGTCTCCCAAACTTCAAGCCTTTGCTCTTAGATCATTCCCCTGTTGGAATGCCTGACCTTTCTTCTTTCTGCTTTTTCTATCTTTTTATCAGTTTCTGAACCAAGTTCCAACCTGTGAAGGCTCTCATGACCTCTTCAGGCCACAGTCCTTGATTCTTCCTTGAAATTCTTATAGCACTCATAGTATTCTTATAGAATACATGTTTATAGCTTATAAGTTTATAGTGCTTATAAGAATACTTATAGTACTCTAGAATACATGTGCTTATTTGTGTTGGGACTATCTGCTCCCTCTATTAATCATCTCTCCCCAGCTAATGTAAGATTGGGAGGCAGCCTCTTTTAAGATGATAAAAGAAATCATTGGACCATGTCCTTTGGGGTGGAGAAGTGCCATAAACTATAAAATTTTTGTGGCATCTGCTCTGTGGAACTTTAAAGTACTTTACAGGGGCAGTTGGTGGTTCTGTGGATTGAGAGCCAGACAAGAGGTCCTAGTTTCAAATCTGGCCACACATACTCCACACATACATACATCCTAGTTGTGTGACCCTGGGCAAGTCACTTAACCCCAAATACCTAATCCTTATCATTCTTCTGCCTTGGAACCAATACTTAATATTGATTCTGAGTTGTAAGGTAAGGGTTTAAAAAAAATAAAGCACTTTGCAATCTCAAATTAGTTTATATTCTCGAGATCCGTAAAGCTACAAGAGAGGAGGATCTTTGGCTATGCTGGTATCTTGTTTTGTTTCTGACAAAGTCATGGCAGCCTAGCATAGTGGATAGACAAGTGGTCTCAGAATTGGTCTATCCACTGTGGGAATTGGGGAGACCCCTTCATACCTACTGGCTGTGTGACCCTAGGCAAGTCCCTTAACTTCTCAGTAGCTCAGGTGCAGTTGCAGTTCTGGAGCAGGTGCCCATCTGAATTGGGAATTTCCTATACCAATGCATGTCCAAGTCCAATTTTTTTAAAAAAACAAATTGGTGTTAAGACCAGAGAAATGGAAGGGTTAATGTCAACCACATGTCTGACAACTAGCCCTCTGAGTCAAGAGTATGTGATGGCCTCTGGCCCATGTGAATAGTTGGGTTATTGAAGCAGTTTTACTCTCCTCCTACTCCCCCACCCCCCATAGGATTCCCTTCAAAGCATTCTCTAACTTAGCCCTGGCTATTTCTCCTTAACAGGGGCTGAAAGGCTATCCTGGACCACCTGGACATCCTGGAGACCAGGTAAGCCAGTATCCTGATCTTGTGGCAAGCTACAAGGCCTTGAGGGGGAGTTCTGGTCCAACCCTGACTGACCACAGCCTTGCCAGCTTTCTCTGTAGCGGCAGCCTGGCTCCTTAGGATCTCCCTTCCTGTCCGTATGTCCTGATTTATGCCTCCATTCACGTTCGTGGGCACAGAGCATGCCCTCTACCCCCAGCCCATCCTGTATGGATGCACCGCCAGCGAGTCCCCCCGCCATGCTTCCAGCCCCTTACTTGCCCCCTCTTCCAGCCGTTGGGCATTGAGCCCCACATCCTCCGGGCCAGCAGGGAAATAAGGAAGCTCTTGCCTTCTCGCTCGTCCCTTCTTTGCACTAAATTCGCCACTGGGTCCCCCCCCCCCCACCCCTTTCCCTGCTAACCACATCTTACTGAAAGAGGCAGTAATTCCCTCACGGAGTGTTTGGATAAGCCTGATGTTTGCAGTAAAAGCCATGAATAGCCGGGCTGTTCTGTTCGATGTTAAAGGATATTATACATGCATCCATCTAGTTTGCCAGAATCTTGGCAGCCTTGAACCAAGGAAAACAGTTCCATATGCCAGAGAGGGAATGACACCTTTACTTTTCTCCCTGTTTTCGGGGCTGGGGGCTTTGTGAAGAGCTGGTTGAGCCGGTTTCTGTGGGATGTGATAGGGGGAGGGGATTGAGAAGGTTGGGAGAAGAAGGCTTCCCTACCCCCACCCTCTTTTTTTTCCATCTCACTTTCCTTCCTCTGCTTTGTCCTTTTAATATCCCTTTGTCCATTGTAATTGAGATGCTCCCCTTCCCCCACTAGTTCTCTGCCCCCTAGCCTAGCTTAGAGTTCCCTGGGCTTAGCTTGAGTGGTCCCTCCTCTCCTGACCCATCTCTGGAGGCACTAATTCTCCTCTCCATTCCTTTACAGGGGCAGCCAGGACCGGAAGGGAGTCCAGGAGCCAAAGGTTATCCTGGCAGGCAGGTGCAGTAAATGGCTTCTCCGAGGCTCTCAAGGAGCTGTGTTTCTGCCAGAGGGGAGGGCAAGGGATGGAGAAGAGTACTGGTGGGAAGTGAACTGACACGGGCACATATATTGGATAGGATGTTAGATGCGGGTCACTATCACTGGTGGGTCACAGTCACAGGATCTGGGGATTGAGAGTCCTCTGAGCCAGTCCTGAGTGAAAGGAGGTGATCTTCCATGGTGAACTCCATTCAAATTACCCAAAGGCCAACACTGAGTAGAAAAGAGAATGATGAATAGAATACGTCTATGGTAGAGAAATACGTCATGGCCTCAAGCGATCTGTTCTAGCTATGAGGAATGCCACTACTCCAGGGATCTCACCTTATCTAATCTCTCTTATATCTATAAGTAACCCCTAAATTCTACTAGATTCTCCCCAGATTGGTTCCCTATCTGGAACTAGTTTCTCAGAATATGGATGGATATTTATTTGTATTTTGAACAATCTGTATCTTGGCAATTTTTGCCAAGTCAAGGAAGGAAGGAAGAAGCAGTCTCCTGGCGATCATGAGGATCTTGGCCAATTTGGTTCCCTTTTGACAGGGGTGTTTTCTTTGCTTCCCTATTCTAGTGGTCAGCTTTCATTCCAGGAGAAGCCTCCATCTTCTCATGGAGTGCCTTGGGGCCTTCCTCTGGCCTTTGGCCGTATCTTGCCTTCTTAGCGCTCTTCTGCTACTTCTATCCAGGGAGCCATTTTCAGGACTCTTTGGACCCCATGCTTTTCTTCTCTGAATTCAAAGGTTAATTCCGAAGGTAACAGCAATGTTCAGATGCTGTCAAACAGGAAAATGAGGGTAAGAAAAGTCCTGAACGCACCCTCAAAGAATGATCCCTTGGGATCCTAGTCCTGGCCACCACAGATGGGTGTGGGCCCTGCCCTTCACAATGGGTAATAATAGAACTGGCAGAGAGTTTTAACCAAATTCCCCTAAGACCCTAAGTCTGAGCTTATTTGACTACCTACCAATCTCTTTGGGTATCTTGAGGAATTAAAAATGTTTTTGCTCTGTCTACCTAGATCTTTCCCTAATACCTACAACATAGAATGTCAGAGCTGGAAGGAATCTTTTGAAGTAGAATGTTAGATTGTAGACTGTTAGAGCTGAAAGGAACTCTTGAACATAAATATTAGAAACATAGAATCACAGAGTTTAGAGTGAGAAGGGGCTTCATCTAGTCCAATTCATACTTGAAATAAGATCCTCACTATTACATATCCAACGAGCTAGATATCCATCTAGCCCCCAGCTCAGAGACCCCCAATAAAGTTGAAACCACTCTGGCAAAAGCAGCCTGAGCCCCTTTCGGATATTTCTAGCTGTTAGGAAGCTTTTTCTGCCCTAAGAATAAATTTCCTGGGGGCAGCTAGGAGAATAAGTAGGTAGAAAACCAGACCTAGAGATGGGAGGTCTTGTATTCAACTGTGGCCTCAAACATTTTGTAGCTGTGTGATCCTGGACAAGTCACTTAACCCCCATTGCCTAGCCCTTACCTCCCTTCTGCCTTAGAATCAATATTCTAAGATAGAAAATAAGAGTTAAGAAAAAGAAGAAGAAAATTTCCTGTCACATTTTTCATACAGTTTCTGGTTCTTTTCTTTGGGGCAAATTAGAACAAATCTAATTCCTTCTCCACAGAAGAGATCTTCAGAGACTTGAAAACAGTTTTAATTTGATTCTTTCCCCCCTTCTCAACACCTCCAACTTGGCATTTTCTTTAGCCTAAATACGTCACTTCCTTCAATTAATGTTCATATGACAGGAACATTCAACAAGTACAGGTTATCCTCTTCAAATGCTTTCTAGCTATATCAGTACCCTTTCTAAATTAGTTGGGCTGTAACTAAAGGTAGAGTAAATCAAGACTATCACCTAGTTTTTCCTGGAAATGATGCCTTTCTTAACATCACTTTGGCTCCCTGGATTTTTATATCATACTATTGATTTGTATTGAGCTTCTTGTTGTTTAATCATTTTTAGTTGTGTCTAATTCTTTGTGATTTGAGGTTTTCTTGGCAAAGATACTGAGGTGATTTGCCAGTTCCTTTTCCACTTCATTTTGAAGATAAGGAAAACTGAGACAAATAGGATTAAGTGACTTGACCAGGATCACACAGATAATAAGTGTCTGAGGTCAGATTGAAACCTGGGTCTTCCTGATTCCAAGTCTAGCACTCTAGCCACTATTCCACCTGGGCTTCCTCATATTGAACTTGCACCAGTCCACTAAAACCCTGGGGTCTTTTTCAGGCAAATTTCTATTTGAACATTCTTTGCCTATCTTATACTTGAAAAGGCGATTTTTGTAAGACTTGACAATTTTCAAGGTTAAGTTTCATCTCCTTAGATTCAACTCCATGTTCTAGTCTATCAAAACTCTCTTTGGATTCTAGTTTGTTACTTATTCTTTTAAATTTCATGTTGCGTTTAAGTTTATTAAACTTGACTTTTAAAAAATTATATTTCATTTATAATCAATGAAAATCTACCTTCTCTTCCTGTTCCTTTTCCTCTCCTCAATGAGAAAGAAAGGGAGGAAAAAAACCCTGTTGTAAATATTTATAGCTAACAAAACAAATTCCCATATTGACCTTGTCTAAAAATAAATATCAACCTATACTCTGAATCTATCTGTCAGAAGGTGGGGAGCACATTTTGCCAAGAATCTGGGAATTGTGGTTGGTCATTGAGTTATTCGGGAGTTCCCGGGCCTTTCAAAGTTGCTTGTCTTTACTATATTATTGTTATTATATATATTTTTCTCCTGGTTCTGCTTATTTTATTCTGCATCAGTTCATATAAGTCTTCCCAGATTTCTCTGAAACCACAGTCTTCATTGTTTCTTTTTTTTTTTTTTTTAAAAACCCTTACCTTTTGTCTTGGAGTTAATACTGTGTATTAGATCCAATGCAGAAGAGTGGTAAGGGCTAAGCAATGGGGGTCAAGTGACTTGCCCAGGGTCACACAGCTGAGAAGTATCTGAGGCCAGATTTGAACCTAGGACCTCCCCTCTCTAGGCCTGGCTCTCAATCCACTGAGCTACCCAGCTGCCCCCTTCATTGTTTCTTATAGCAAAACATTCCATCACATTCATATACCATAACTTGTTTAGCCATTCCCTACTTAATGGGTAGGCACTTCCCCAATTTCTAGTTCTATACCACTAAAAAAGAGCTTCAGCTTGACTTTTAGGCCTTATCCATGTCATCAATAAAAATGGTTAATAACATAGGGCCAAACATAGATCCTGGAGTCAATGACTCTTCTTTGAGTCCAACCATTCAGCCAGTTCTAAATCCACTTCACTGGACTATAGAATAGCCCACATCTCTCCATATGTTCCTTAAGAATAGCATGAAATGCCTAATCAAGTGCCATTTTAGAATCTAAACCAACTATATCAGTGGAACTCCCTGATATATCAGGTTAGGAAACTTGACCAAAAAGGAAATAAGGTTAGTCTGATGTGACTTGTTCTTGATGAAGTTTTGTAATCTCTGCTTTCTTTTCCAAATGTCACTATCCATTTCTTTAATAATCATTTCAAGAATTTTGCCAGAAATAGAAATTAATCTCATCAACCTCTAGCTTGCAAACTTCATTCTTTTTCCTTTTTTGAAAATTGGTGCAAAATTTGGCCTTTTCCAGTCCTTTGGTATCTCTTCTACTCTCCACAGTTGCTGATATGTCACTGACCTTGACTCAGCAACCATAGCTGCCATTTTTCTTAACACCTTTGTATGTGATTTCATCTGGGATTGAATTCATTCAGGACAGCTAAGGTGCTGTTTTTCTATCTTCTTGTTTAAATGGGCTTTGCCAATCCCACCCCCCACTCCCATCCTTTATCTTATTCTTTGGCAAAGAAAACGAAAGCAAAATGAGAAGTGAACAGGATAGCTTTCTCTCTGGTGCCCATTGTCATCATACCATCCACCCCAAGCAGTAATTCTATTCCTTTTGTTGTACCTCTTCCCACTGATGCTGTCAAGGATCTTAGAACCCAGAACCCCCAGTATCAGAGTAGGAATGACCTTAGGGGCTGGAGTCCGGGTTTACCTCCCATTTACACTGTACATATCATTGTTGCCTAGTTGTCAGCTTATCCCTAGCCCCCATTAGAATCTGAGGTCCTTGAGAAAAAGACTATTTTTTGCCTTTCTTTGTATGCTCAGGACTTAACACAGTGCCTGGCATATAGTAGGTATTCAATAAATATTTGTTGATTGACTGAATGAATGACCATAGAGTAGCCCAAGGGTTCTTAATCTTTTGTATGTCATAGACCCCTTCTCAATGCAATAAAACAAAATTCATAAGCTTTATAAATGAAAACAATTATTTTGAAATAATTTTCAAGATATTTTTAAGAAACAAATTCATGGACCCCATATTAAGAATTCTTGGTAGTCAACCATGTGAAACCCAGAATTAAGGTCCAGAGATGACAAATAGCATGACTAAAGTCATCCAGTGAGTTTACTCCTAGCTTCCTGTAGTCAATCCACTGGGCAACCTTAGACCATTTATAATCTTAAGGTTTTGAACAGTTTCTTTCCCTGTAAAATAAAGGTGACAGGGGGCAAGAGGCAGAGGAAGGGGAGGTGTTACATGATGATGCCTTCTACCTATCTCCTGATAGAAAGGTACAGATTGAGACATCTGTTTTTGAACATGGTCAATGTAGAAAGTTTATTTGTTTAATGATGCTTCTTTGTTGCAAAAATCTTCATCTCTCCCTCCTTTCTCTTTCTTTCTTTCTTTCTTTCTTTCTTTCTTTCTTTCTTTCTTTCTTTCTTTCTTTCTTTCTTTCTTTCTTCCTTCTTTACTTTTTTTTTCCCCTTTTTCAGTCTATGTTTCTTTCCATAAAATAAAAGGAAACAGAGATATTGATATCTAAGATACTCTTTACTTGGATCTTTTAAAGAGTCTCTGATATTTTTTTTCCCTTTGGAAAAGCTTATTTTGATTTAAGTCTAATGCTAATTAATAAGTTCATGCCCTATTCCATGGCATATGAGTGTTTATGTGTGTGTTGTGGAGATGACCCTGTAGTCTTGAAGACTATTCTTAGTGGGTAACAAGTTCTGGCAAATCTTTCCCCCACAAACTAGGACTTTAACTATGATCCTATAAAGTAACTATTGTCTTAGGACCAGTCCAGCTAAGTTTTAGTGTGGTTTATTGTGAAGTGATGAATTTTTTAGGGAGGGGGGGAGTATGGCAACTCAGGAAAGTGTCTACTAAGACATTGAGAGGCTGTGATCTTCACTGATTAAAGGAAATCCCTCATTGATTAAATTATAGGTCTTTTGAAAAAATGTAGGGGAACAGAACCTTATATAAAGTGTAGTCCAGGTGTCTGAATAGCTGGCCCATGCTCTTTGCTCATGTATGTAGATTCCAACTTCATCACTCAAATTAAACTATTCTCTAAAGTTACCAATGGTTTCTTATTTGCCAAATCTGATTATCTTCTCAAGCCTCATCTTTCTTGAAATCTTGATATTCAATAGCACTGGACCACCCACTTCCCCCTTGGCTACTCTCTCCTCTCTAGGCTCTTGTTACAGCACTTTCTTCTTGTTCTTCTATACTTATTCAGTATCTTTTTCTAGTTCATCATCTGTTTCATGATCTTGCCTATGGGTGTTTCCCAAGGATCTGTCCTGAACTGTTCTTTCCCTCTACATTATTCCTTTGTAATATCATCAACCCCTGGCTATAGATTTAACTATCATCTCTATGTAGATTTTATATACATATACACACACATATATGTGTGTATGGATATGCATTCATGTATGTATGTATGAGTGTGTGTGTATGTAGCCAGCTCCTGTCTGTCCCCTGAAGTTTGGTGACTTATCACTAAATTCCTATTGGACATTTCATGCTAGATGTCCTGCAGATGTATCAAATTCATTATGTTCAAAACTGAATTCATTATTGCTACACTTCTGCTAACCATATCCACTTCCTAAATTCCATTTCTGTTGAAGGCATTGCATTCCTTACAGCCTCCCCAGTTTATAACCATGGCATATACCATTCTCTCCCTCACTCTACATATTCAATTAGTTGCCAGATCTTGCTATTTCCACTGTCACAACATCTCTCACACCTTAGACATTCTTTCTACTCACATAGCTACCTCCTTGGTTCAGATCTTTATCACTTCTTAACTAGATTATTGCAACTGCCTAATTTGTCTCCAAGACTTAAGGCTCTGCTTATTCTAGTCCATCCTACATACTGCAGCCAAAGTAATTTTCTTTAAACACAGATCTATCCATGTGACTCCCCTACTTAATCAACTCCAGTGGCATCCTATTGCCTCTAGGATAAAATATAAACTCCTCTGTTTAGCATTTGAAACACTTTATAACCTTGCTTCAATCTATCTTTGCAGTGTCATTGGATATTCTTCTTCTTCTGGCACTCTGTGATCCAGCAAAATTGGCTTTCTCTCTCTTCTACACACGCCACACTTTCATTTCCCATCTCAAAGCCTTTGCAAGGGCCATCCTCATGCCTGGAATATATTCATTGTTTGCTTCTGCTTCAGAAGTCAGACTCTTCCTAAAATGAAATTCAGGCACCTTTTTTGTGAGTGCATAAAGCCTTTCCTGAACTCCCACCTCCCCTAAATTCTATTGTTCTCCCTCCTAAAATAATTTATATCGAATTATTTTGAATATTCCCACCATTTGAGCATTAATATGTTTTAAATATTTAGTGATTTTGAATATTCATGTTCCACTTATGACATATAGAAACATACATATATACGTATACACAAATACTTACCCCTTTTAGAATGTCAGCTCTTTGTGAATAGGGATTGCCTTATTCTTTGTATCTCTGGAATGTAAAATAGTTCCTGACACAAAGTAGTCACTTAATAAATGTTTGTTGACTGATTCTTCTTGCAAATTTCTTATTGATACACTCTTTATTTATTTATTTGTCTAACATTTATTAATATTTATTTTTTAGAAAAGTTAACATGGTTACATAATTCATGCTCTTACTTTCCCCTTCACCC
>NC_058131.1:287169233-287304553 GCF_016433145.1 Gracilinanus agilis
TCTTTCTTTCTTTCTTTCTCTTTCTTTCTTTCTCTCCCTCTCTCTCTCCCTTCCTCCCTCCCTCCCTTTCTTCCTCCCTCCCTCCTTCTCTCTCTTCCTTCTTCCCTCTCTCCCTCCCTTCCTCCCTCCTTTCCTTCCTTCCTTCCTTTTTTCTTTCTTTCCCAATGGGAGGGAAGCCAGAAGGAGAAAAAATAGATTTTTTTTTCATTTAAACATTTTTTTAAAATAAGGAAGAGGGTTAAACTAGATAATCTCAAAGGTCTCTCCTAGCTCTGACTCTACCATTAATTAGTGTAGACCCCCCAGCTCTGATTTAACAGGAAAATATGAAACTCTTCATACAGGCCCAAGCTCCTGCTGTTTCTCCTATCAAAGCAAAGCCAAGTGCTTTGAAGAAAGGAATAGGAGAGATCCCAGATGCAAAAAGCTCCTTAGGGAGTTCATGCCTGAAATACTACATTGTCCCACGTGTTTTATATCCCTAAGACCAACTTCTGGATCTCCTCTTATGGGAGGAGTTTGTAAGCAGAGCTGAACTATGAGCTGGCAACTACTTCAGAACTTGGGTTGAGTGGGTTCATGGAAAGACTCAAGGCTTGCTTCTGTTTAGACTGGGGCTTACAAAGGAGTGGGGATCTAGCCTTCCTCCCTGTTATTCTTCTCCTCCCACATTTCTAAAGAGTTGAAACCATCCAAAGACATGCCTCCTGCCTTACCCTTCTATTCTTTCAGTCCTGTCTTCTCTTTCTTTCTCTTATTTCTGTCCCCCTCCAGTCTTTGTCTCTAGGGCAATTCATTCAGGATGGCCTTGATCAGGGTTATAGTGAAGAGGATGTTTTGATGGAAGATGCCATAGGGAACATAGCACTACCTCTTTGTTTTATAGATGAGGAAACTAAGGCCCAAAGAGGAGAAATTACATATCCAAAGTCACATAGTATAGTGACTTTGGAGTTAAGGGACCTGTGTTCAAAGTCCATAGCTGACAGGTATTATCTAAATGAGCTTGGTCAAGTCATTCAATCAAGTTACTTCTATCTTCTTGTTTATATGGGCTTTAAACTCCCTCTTAGCCTAACCCCCACCCAATCCTTTATCTTATTCTTTGGTGGAGAAAACCAAAGCAAAATGAGAATTGAACAGGATAGCTTTCACTCTAATGTCTGCTGTCATCATCAGTTTCCTTATCTATAAAGAGCAAGGAGAGGGTTGGCCTAGATGGCCTTTGGGGTGCCTATTAGCCCTAGAGCTGAGACCCTATGAGTTGAGACAGATCCTGGTTGGAGTGGGAGAAGAGAACCATTTGGTTCCTTATAGTATAACTCTCTTCTTGTAGTCATCATTCTTCTCATTCCATTTCATCTATATTCAGACCAATATGGTTGCTGTTGAGCTTTTTCAAGAGTCAGCTATAATACTTATAACAACTAATATTTCTTTAGAAAAATATTATTGATATTTTTTATTTATTCAGCACTTTCATGTCTGAATATTGCCCTTCTCTCCCCTTTACCCAGGGGGCCATCACTTAAAATGAAGGAGAGAGAGAGAGAGAGAGAGAGAGAGAGAGAGAGATAGGGGAAGGAAGGAAGGAAGGACGGAAGGAAGGAAGGAAGGAAGGAATTTCAGCAAAACTATCCCAAACATCAACTCAGTTGTTCAGTATATGCAGTGTTCCTTTGAAACCCATAGTGCTTCAGTTTTTCTTTTTAACTCTTACTTTCTCCTAGTAACAATTTTAAGGCAGAAGGGCAAGAGATAGACTGAGTTAAGTGACTTGCCCAGAGTCACATAGTTAGGAAGTGTTTGAGGCCAGATTTGAACCTAGATTATTCATACTCTGGACCTTATGATCTACCTAGTTCCTTCCATGCCCAACTTCTGCTCTAAAGGGAAGAACTGTATTATTTCATATCTTCTTTGGGAAGAATCTGATCATTATATTTACATAGCATTCAGAATTTGTTTTAGCTTTTTCCATTTGTATCAAACTTGTGAGGATTATTATTATTGTTTAGGATTTACAGATAGTACAGGTTCTATCAGTGAGGAAACTAAGATCAATGCTGGGATTCAAATTCAAGTCTTCATAGGATCATAAATTTAGATCTGGAATGGCCCTTGGAGGTTATTGAATACAACTGGCTCATTTTACAGATGAGGAAGCTGAGGCAGACAGAGGTTAAGTGACTTTCAAAGGCTCATACAACTAGTAAGTGATTGAGGTGGGATTTTAACATGTCCTTCTCATTTTTCAACCAGTTTTCTTACCACTACACCCTACTACCCCTCTTCCTACCTCTCTTTGGTTAGTTTTTCCATGACATTATGCTGCCTCTAATGAGAAGGAAAAAACTCACATATTTTCCAGGGTCAAGTGGAATAGGTTATCTCATTCAATCTCGACTGATGGTTTTTGAATCTACTCCCTTTCCAAGTACATTGGGGATAGGAGGCTCTAAGACAAGCAATTCTTAGCCTAGAGCTTCTCTCTTCTCTCTCGGGTGACTCTGGTTAGTCATGGATCCAGTTAATTGTGAGTAGGGACGTGCTGTAGTGGCCTGGCTGTGGAGTGGTACCTTTTATGGCTTAGCTCTGACAGCCAGTCATGTTTTCTCTGCCTCTGACAGCTTCATATTTTCCTTTTGGGCCCAGCTTGGGTCTGGCCTCTAGGGGTCCCTGATCAGAGGTTATCACAAATAGGAAGCCCTCAAGATTTCATAAAGCCTTTTTCTTACCATGACCCCCAGGTGCTGTTATCATTTCATAGCTGGGGCTTCAGGTGATTAGATGACTTCCCCTGGTACAACACAACTAGTAATCAACCCACAAATATTCATTAAAACACCTTCTATGTGCTAAGCACCGGACTAGGCACTAGGGTAATCGTGACAAAGAATGAAATCATCTCTCTTCTAGTAATGTTCTGAGCCAGGACTCAAACTCAGGTCTTCTGCCTCCAGGATCTCTTTTCCCTCCTGGTCCATCCACAGAACTGAAATTTGGCAATGCCTACTTGGGGCTCCTTAAGGGTTCTTCACACTTGTCTTTCTTTCTTTGGTTCTTATGTTTCAGGGATTACCTGGGCCAATAGGAGAACCTGGACCCAAAGGCAGTCGGGTAAGTGCATCTTGGCCGTATCCTATGATACTCTGATGACCGAATAGCCGAAGTGTGTGCTTGCTACTTAGGAGCCCGAGCAGCCCAATGAATGGATGTTGCTCTCATCCCTCCCGCTTAGTGGGGTACCACGAATGCCCCTCTGATTCTGGTTTCAGACAACCTCAGGCACCCACAACTCTAATACAGCAGCACCTCCCTTAGAGCCCCAAGGCAGGGAGACCCTAGAAGGACAGGAAGGAGGGAGGAACGTGGATTGAGCTTTGACATTCAAGAAGGCCTCTCGCTTGAGCCAAGCAGAGGGAGCCAGGGAGATCCAGGGCTGCTCCTCCTGGCCCGGCCATCTGGCTTGCACAGAGCAAATGCAGCTGTGGCTAGGGATCCAGAGCCAGTTGCAAGTGATCTTGCCGTCCCAAGACTTCCCTCCACCCCTTTCCCCAGTCCCCACCCCCCACATTCCCTCCCCTGCTGGGATGAGGAAGCAGAGAAGCCAGGGTGACTCATGTGAACAGGGTGTTGCGGCACTTTTAATTGCCTGTAATTGGTGGCTACAGCATCCCCCCAGCTCCTGGTGAACGTCCACAGCCTAGTGGAAGTAGTCGGGGTTCTGGGAGTTGCCTACAAGGTATATATATTCAGACGGTTGACTAGAGGCCAGGTATGGTAGCCAAAGGTCCATCCATTTTTTCCTTCCCTTTAAGGGGTCCCTCTGTACGCTCTTCTTCTACAGAAGAGAGGGTCAGCCCACGAGAGCCACAGCAGCCCCTGCAAAGCCAAGGACTTAGTGTGTGGAAGAATGGAGCAGGAGGGGCAGGGAACGTGACTCCATCGGTGGCCACGCGGGCCAGTAGTCCTCTTTCCCCCCTCTCTTGAGTTTAGAACCCCACGTGCTGCCCCCCATAAGCTCCCCTTCTTCCTCCCTCTCAGAGCCCTGGTAGCTCCCAGTCCCACCCAAGCTGGAGCCTTCACACGTAGTCCTGTGCCGCATCAGGCCCAGGTTCTAATGCTGACACCATTACTGACTGTCTGGGTGACTCTAAACTACCCCGTGGTACTTCCTTCTTCATCTGTAAAATGGGATTTTTATCACTACTCGGCCTCTCTCCCAGAATCACATGAGAAAGAGGCAAATTCGCACCACAGATTGCTTGGCGTTATGGCAGCACAAAGGGTCGGTGCATCATTAGAGGTTGGGGCGAGTGAAGGCGTTCTGGGGAAGAGATGAAAAATGAGGGCGGATTAGGGGCTCTAAAGACAAACTGGGGGGCCTTGTGGGACTCCCTAGAAGAGGCTGGAGATGGTCCCGTTTCTGCCTCACTGGCTCTGTCTGTCAGTGGTCACCGAATCCTTGTCTGGGATCGGCGTTATAAATAAGCTCTTAAACGCTTTCCATATGGTCACCCCGGCTGCCCTTGCCCACCACATGAGGGTGGAGATGTGCCTGGCAGCACGGGCCGGGCACTTAGTCATCTGTGCCCCCAAAGAGCAAAGTCAGCGTGTTCCCAAAGCAAAGGCCTCAGAGCCGTGCCGTCATGCCAGACGAGATTTACCCTCCAAGGCAGCTCTCAGACCCCGTGGAGGATCAGAGTATCCCCACGCCGGGTCCCCTGGCCTGGTCTTTTAGTTGGCGGAGTTAGATGGACTTACTGGATGGATATCAGCTGTTTGGAATGTTTTTACCAGGAGGTTACTATATATACACTTGAGGACAGTCTGCCCCGGTCGGCTCCCAAGGCCTGCTTATTTGAGGAAGATACGAGGCTTCAACAAAGACCTCTCAATAGTGTTCCTTCCTGGGGCGTCAGTCCTGCTGCTGGATCTCTGCAACCTCAGAAAAGCAATTCTTTCCTTTCCAAACCCTAGGAAGACACGCTCTTGGGAGAGAGCTGAGGGGGACGGACGATAAGCCAGGGAAATTCGGGATTGATTTATGCTCTTTTGGTGAACATCTTGATGCCACATGGATATTGGAAAGAGCAAACCTCTCTGGGCTTTGCTGAGTTGGTTCTCATGATGGAGCTCTGGGCTCCCTCCAGGAGTGGCTTGAAGCCCAGAGGGATGACCCCTATGACACGGTGCTGACTGTAGCCACCAGTCATCAGAACCCCGCTCTTCCCACTCCTCCTCGCTGCGGCTCAGGGAACGTGACCAGCCAGCTCCCATCTCCTCCCTAGTGCTCAGTGTGCGCTTGGTCCCCCTGTGGCTTTGTCTGCCCCCGGGATTGCTGCTGGGGGCATTAGGAAAGGGGTCTAGCGGCTAAAGGCTTTGTCCAGAGTCACCTGACCCTCTCTAGAGCCAGTCGTGTGGGTGGTCTGGGCATGGAGTGCCAAGGGGATGTGCCAGGCGATCAGAGCATGCTTTCCCAAGGAGTGACAGGGTAGATGAGCAGGACAGACTAGGGCATGGGGAGTCTGGCTCGGCTGAGAACCCTTCCTGCGTGTCGGAGCCAGATGAATCCAGAGCCTTTCCTGTTGGAGGAGATGACGGTCCTCATTCTGCATGCCTAATAGCTGTGAGATGTGACACATCTCGGCTGACTCTCGGTGAAAGTGACTCCCTACTATATTCCTAGGAAGGATGACTCCCTATTGTATTCCTGACAGCCTCCCCCTCTCCCAATCCCTGTCCTCACAGGGACTATTTCTGCTCTTGCCTTGTATCTCCAGAGCCTAGGCACTTACAGATGCTTCTTGACTACTTTAAAAGGGGTCGAACACAAATATACAACGGATGTACCAGCTCAGAGACGGGGCAGCCTGAGTGGAAGAATTTGAAGTGTGTGTGTGTGTGTGTGTGTGTGTGTGTGTGTGTGTGTGTGTGTGTGTGTGTTGGGGTGGGAGGGGGAATGGATGTCGTTGTTTCTGTGAGTACCTATGGAAAAAGAAAGGCAAGAGTGGAAAAAGCTCCGAGAAGGGTGAAGAAGACTTGTCGGAGCAGCCAAGGGTCTTGTGGGAGACGTCTTTCAGGACTGTGAACAAATACAGATGGGGGAGATGACTTGTCTGGGGAGTACAGGTGTCCCTTCCGCATCTCGACTCTCCCCGTTGAGGTTTCATGGGTCAGCATAAGAAGTGGAATTTGGGGGGAGTTTTGCAGAAGCCACAGACGACACTTGAAAGCCAGCAGACAACACAGAAAAAGTTTAGGAATTTAGAAATGTATAAAATATTTGCATAGTATTCTATAATAGCAACATAGTTTATCTTTTAATACCATAAAATACACACTTTCTTTTTCTGTAAATATCTCATGAAAGAAAAAGAAAAAATTCAGACTTCTCCTCGGGTATGAAGGGAGGGCCAAGACATTTTACATGGATTTTCCAGATTGTGGGGTGTCATGCCCCCAGCCTCCACAGTGTGGAAGGAATAACTGTACTTCATTTAAAAAGCATGTACTAAACTTCTTCTGTGTGCTGTGGGGGATACAGAGAATTAGAAAAGATGATCCTTGTTCTTCAGAAGCTTCCAGTCTAGTTGGAGTGTTAAGGCACATTCATAGACAACAGAGTTGGAAGGGACCTTTTAGGCCATTTGGTTCAACCCATTCATTCTACAGATTATGATACTGAGGTCCAACAAGGTTCAGTGACTTGTCCAAGGTCACATAGGTGGGCTTTTCAACTCATATCCTCTGATTCCAACTCCAAGGATCTTTCCACTATGCCACACAATAACATTGCCATGATGATGAATAATTTAAGACAAGACAAAGGATGACACAAGGCTCAGCAGGATTAGATGCCCAGAAAGTGGTATAGATGATGACTGTGAGTCTGCAGGAAGGAGAAATCACAGTGGAGTGGAATAGACAGGGGAGGCAGGGCAGGAGGAGGCAAGAGGGTATATTAGACAGGCAGCAAAGGAGGGGTGTTTTTGGAGAGGCTCAGATTGGGTCAGGAGAGTATCTAGAGAAACTCAAAAATCCTGAGATAATTGGGTCTGGAGTGTTACGTTTTGGAGGTTGGGGCATTGTATTGAAGGAGGGGAAAAGGAGAAGCCAAGGAAGTTAGAAAGGATGTCCAGGAAATGGTCAGAAGGTCAAAAGTATCACAGGGGAAATTCTTAAGAGAAGGCAAGTCATGGAGAGAGAGAGAGAGAGAGAGAGAGAGAGAGAGAGAAGCAGCTAGAGAAGGAACTATTTCATCTGTTAGCTGGTTCTGAGGTCCCGCCGGCACATCCCCTCTCATCTAACCCCGAAGCAGGCTTCCTTTCCTTTAGGTCCCAGGAGCAGCCAGCAAGGGCACGACAGCCTCCTGCCCCTTCCCACCCTGCCCCCACACGGAGGAGGAGCCTCCCCTACCTGTCCCCCGATCCCTGGTGTGAGGGTATGTGCCCTTGGACTACATCGTGGAAGCCAACACCATGCAGTCCATGGGCATATACACTTGCCTCAAGGTTTATGTCAACGTGGAGCAGCCAGGACCATCGCTGGAGGAGCAGGAGGAGGAGGTGGAAGGATGGCAGCCAAGATGGGACAGGGACAGGCCAGCTTCCTGGAGATGACACATTTGATTTTTTGTTTGCTCTGTCCATAGGGGTATATTGGTCTCCCAGGGCTCTTTGGCCTGCCAGGACTTGATGGAGAAAGGGTGAGTATCATTTTAATGTCCCATCCTAAGATCCTTCTCTTTAGACCAAGTATCCATGGCGCTCTGGGGAATCAACAAAGCAGCTCCCAGTAGAGGTGGGGGATGGAGAGGAAAAGAGTGGGAGATGGTACTTGATCTCTGCTGTTTACTCCATGTAGAGTGGCTTTTTGTCCTGCTCCCTATCGATGAAGACCAAAATCTAGGGAAGCTGTCATAGTCATGGGAATGAACTAGAACAGTAGAATACAGGAATCTTAGAACTGGAAGTAACCTCAGGACAATAATAATAGCAGGGGAAAGCGAGGTGGCTCAGTGTACTGATAGCCAGGCCTAGAGATGGGGTGTCCTGGGTTAAAATCTGACCTCAGACACTTCTTGGCTAGATGACCCTGAGCAAGTCACTTAACTCCCATTGCTTAGCCCTAACTGCTCTTTTGCCTTGGAACCAACACCCAGTATTGATTCTAAGGTAGAAGGTGAGGTTTTAAAAAAATAAAAGACCATACCAAGCCTGTCACGATCCTTGGAACTAATAAAAGACAGAACATAAGGGTTAAAAAATAATAACAATAGTTAAAATAGCTAACATTTATATAATGCCTGCTATATGCCAGGCACTGTGCTAAGTGCTTAATTATTATTATCTCATTTGATCCTTACAAAAACCCTGGAAGGGAGGGTTATTGTTTTCCTGATTTTATAGTTGGGGAAACTGAGGCAGACAAAGTTTAAAGTGCCTTGCCCAGGTTCATACAGCTAGTAAGTACCTGAGATTGGATTGGAAATCAAGTCTGTCTTGATTCTAGGCTCAGTGCTCTTTCCACTGCACCACCTAGTTGTCTCTAACCACCTAATGTCTATTGAGATCTATGCTATTGAAGGTCCAGGCAGAAAGGGATCTTGGAATATAGAGTATCAGGACACAGAATGATAGAGCTTGTGTAATTAGACTCTGTTACCCAAAAAACTACAATTCCCAGCACCCCAGTCTCCTCATGTTACTTGCTGACATAGGGAGGATATAAATTTGGTGTAGCCCCGCCTCTCGCTCCCTTATCTTCCTGATGCAGTGGGCCTTTTAAACAGGCAAGGTGAAAATAAATAAATAAAGGAATGCGAATAAATAAATAAATTTAAACAGGCAAGGAGAGCTTGGTCACGTGGTCTTATTTTGTTAGATAATTACCTTTTTATTTCTTTACTTCTAGTGATTATTAATAAACTTTATAAAATATAATTCTTGGAATGTTGGATATTAATTTAAGTCCTACTAGCTGGAAATGAATATTTTAGACCACAGAGTTCAAAATTTAAAATTTACACAATGGGAAACCGAGGTCCAAAGGGTTGAAGTCAAGATCCAGGACTAGAATTACTGTCTCCTGACCATTAGTATTTCCCTAGTCTACACTGCATCTCTTTTCCAAACTAACCCCCAAAGGATTATTTCAAACCCACTTTTAACCTTTGACTAGGACAGGGACTTATACTAGGCACATGGTCTGCTGGGTACCATTCTATTCCCCATCGTATGATCCCACAGAAACCTGAGCCCAAAGGGAAAGTCAGAGCCTATTGGCAGAGTTCTTTAAGCTTCAGACATCTCTAGTTCCAGGATTCCTATCTTGACATTAATTTTCATTTTTTTTGTTTTTGTTTTATTTTCCTGACAGGGGCAACCTGGAGTTCATGGCAAGAGGGGCAAGATGGGTAGGCCGGTAAAGTTTTTCCTTGTCTATTATGCAGATTTTGTTGAATGAAACCAAAGCATACCACAATCTAGTTACTTTTGCCTGACTTGGCAAGGTAGAATTTGGAGGGATTTCCCATGAATCCCTTTGGAGAGTTTTGATTTCTGGTCTATTTTAGTATTCTATCCTTTCTCCCAGCTTTCTTGTGTGCATGTGTGTGTGTGTGTGTGTGTGTGAGAGAGAGAGAGAGAGAGAGAGTGTGTGTGTGTGTGTGTGTGTGTGTGTGTGTGTGTGTGTGTGTTGGGGGGTATATGAGTAGGGGAGGGGATGCTGTCTCTGCATAGATGTACACACCTATGTGTCTCTCTTTTCTTGAGTCTGTGTTTTTTCTACCCATTTGTCTATGTCTGCTTTTCCTGATATGCCATGCGGACAATGTACCTTCTATCATTCTACATTTGATTGCCTTTTTCTTGGTCCTATTGGCCTGGACTGCCAGTCCCCTTCTCTGGGAAGGAAAGGAAAAGGCAAAGACTTGACAAGGCATGTGCTAGTGGGACAGCCAGGTTGAAAGTCCTTCTCACTAGCTCACTGAGTCAGGAACTCAGTCCAATCTAACAAGCATTAATTGTATGTAAAAAAATGTAATGTAAAATCTAATGTAAAAAAAAAAAAAAGAAAAGCAGTCTCTACTCTCAAGGAATTTCTAATTCTATTGGGGGATCAACTATTTAAGCAGAAAGTAAGGACAAGATAAAGGATGAAGAAGACAAGGGGGATCAGGATAGGTTTTTCATGTAAGTTGGTATCTTGAACTAAGCCCTGAAAGGAGCTAATCAACCTACCAATCAATATTTATTAAGCACCTACTATGCAACAAACTATGTTCAGGACTGGGGATACAAAAAGCGGTGGTAGACAGTTTTTGCCTTCAAGGGGTTTTACAATCTAATGAGGGGGACAACATGCAAACAAATGTATACAAAGCAAACTATATTGGGATAATTAGGAAATAAGTAAAAGAGGGAAAGCACAGAAGCTGAAGGGTTAGAGAAAGCTTCCTATAAAAGGTGAGATTTTAGATGGAATTCAAAAGAAGCCAGGGAGGTCAGTAGTAATCAGCGTGGAAGAGGAAGAGCATTCCAGGTGTGGGACCCAGCCAGAGAGAATGGCTGGAGATGAGAGATGGCATGTTATTTTATGGAATGACTCAGAGAACACTGTCACTGGTTCGAGGAATATGTGTTGAGGAACAAGGTATAAGAAGACTGGAAAGGGAGGAGAAGAGTAGATTAGGAAGGGCCTTGAGGCCAAATAGAGTATTTGCTTTTGGAGGCAATTGGGAGGGAATGGAGGGGCTTTTAAGAAGGGAAAGGGAGGGGGCAGCTGGGTAGCTCAGTGGATTGAGAGTCAGGCTTAGAGATGGGAGGTCCTAGGTTCAAATCTGGCCTCAGACACTTCCCAGCTGTGTGACCCTGGGCAAGTCACTTGACCCTCATTGCCCAGCCTTACTACTCTTCTGCCTTCGAGCCAATACACAGAAGTTAAGGGTTTAAAAAAAAGGGGAAAAGGAGGGAAGAATTCATTCCAGGTGTAAAGGATTGTCCATGAAAACATTTGTAAGTGGGGAATTGAGGGAACAGCAAATAGGCCAGTTTCATTGGAACATAAGGTGTATGAAGGGAAATAAAATGAAAAGATCAGACAAGATTGACTGGAGGGGACTCCGAAGGCTTTAAATGCCACGTCAGGGATTTTGTATTTTATTTAGATGCAATTGGGAGCCATTTTGCTTTTGTCAAGTTTGGTAGGAGGGGAAGCTCATTCATTTCTCCTTGATTTGGTTCTACAAACTTGGGCAGCAGGATAGAGTGAGAAGGCTAAGGTTAAAGTAGAAACTTGCTCTACTTTTTCAGTCATTTCAGTCATGTCCAACTCTTCATGACTTCATTTGGGACTTTCTTGGCAAAGATACCAGAGTGGTTTGCCATTTCCTTTTCCAGTTCATTTTATAGATGAGAAAACCAAGGCAAAAAGAATGAAGTGTATTGTTCAGGGTCACAAAGCCAGTAAGTGTCTGAGACCAGATTTGAACTCAGGAAGATGAGGCCTAGTGATCTATCCATTGTGCTACCTAGCTGCTCCTGAGCAGGGACTGGATATTTTTAGTTTTGCTTTTAGTGGTAGAAATAGAAATAGATATTTCTTTAAATTATAGAATGTCGTTATTGAAAGGAGCTTAAGAGATCATCTAGCCCAACTTCCTCATTTTCCAGAGGGGGAAACTGAGGCCCAGAGATAGAATATGATTTGCTCAAGATCACATAATTTATTTAATGGTAAAGCTGGGGTCAGAACCCAGATCTCCTGATCTTCACATACAAAAAGGGATGGGGTGTGGTCTTTGCTTTCAAAAAATGTACTTAAAATTTAGCCACTCAGTGGCTTCCTGACCCCATTTCTTTGCAGTGATGAAAAGAGAGGGGCTAAATAATACTTTCCTTATCACTAAAGAAAGTGATTTGAACTAGATGATCTTTGAGGGCTTTAGCAGTCCCAAAATTCTATGAATCACTAACTAAATTCCAGTAAGCCAGGAAGCTTCAGCTAAACATGTTATTTCTACTTGGAGTTTCTTGGTGAGTTTTGAGGAGTGTATTCACATTCTCAGGATATGGCCTTCTCAATACATTCCAGCTGTTTTTCTCTCTCTTATCACTGTCTGGGATATTTTTCCCAGCCATGATTTACATTTGCTGCTGGGATCTCTCCCTGGAATGTGAAAGCAGTCAGACCCTCATCCATCCTTCCTTTTCCCCACCTTTATAACATACTCCTTCTCCCCCTAGAAGCAGGAACATTCTAGACTGGTCTTCCTCTGGGATTGAATGGCCAACCATTCTTCCCTTTAGTGCCCCATCTCATATAAATAGCCCCAACTTCCATTGCCTTATGATTTAAATCATTTTGAAAGACTGATTTGGGGTAAGAAGTGTAAGAGTTTTTTTTTTTTTTTAATGTCAGTTCATTGGTTAGGCTACCATCATAACCAATAAAGTGATATAGGTCAATGGCCTTCTCAAATGACCAGAGACCCCAAAGCTTGGTCAAGCAGCTCAATAAATAGGAACTCATTATTCAGCCCCTCCCTTGAACATCCCAAGACATCGCTAATTAGTAGATAGCTAATTACGAGGTGGTCTATCGAATTATCCACCCTTCTCCATCCCAGTGCCATGAGGAACACGCACACACAGGAAAAGAATCCTTGTCACCTTCATTTATTAACCAAATTCTGTTTTTTTAAAAAAAGACATTCTTTGGGATTTCTAAGGACAAAATAAATGCAAAAAGCAATAAGTTGGATGGAATCTCTGACGAGATCTCAGACATAGGAATACATAGTAATTTACCCTAGTATCCAGAAATCGAGGCCTTCCTACGGCAGGGCCCTGATATAAGAATTAATATAGTATGTGAAAAATAAATTCTCACAATTGTTATAGATTCCAAGTGAAAATGACACAGAATTAATATTGATCATTTCAGTGTAGGACTGACTTCAAAATGTTGGAAGGGTGAAAGAAATCGATTCCTCTAATCTCACAGATCACAGATTTTGCCCATTTCCTCCACAACCCCCAATGGGTTATCTTGCATACTCCTCAGGAAATGTACATCCCACTTTGAAAATTACTGCTCTAGAAGGCTAGTCTCAGTCAGCCAGCCAATACACATTGATCCCACACCTATCATGTGTTAGCCACTGAGCTAAACACTAGAAATATAAGAAAGGTAAAAGATAGTCCCTGCTTTCAAGGAGCTCACATTCTAATGAGGGAGACAACCTGAAAAAGCAATGTACAAATAAGCTTTGTACAGAACAAATTGGAAAAAATAGTGGGAAGACAATCAATCAATTAGTTAAAAATCTATTAAAAATATATGGAGAGAGCTCTATATCTTTTTATATCTATAGGATTCTATGACTTTCCTGGTTGTCTGGTTTCCCCAGCTCTATCCCAATCCACAAATTTGCATTCAACAAACCCTTATGAAGTGTATACCCAGTGTTTTACACTGTGCTAAGGGCTGAATTTTAATTCTCTTGGAGTGAAGGAAAGGCTTCAGCTCCATTGGTGGGGAGAGGCAACATGGGATCCCAGAGGGTGCCTGAGACTGAGAGGCAAGAGATAGGAGTGCTGGCCCCAGCTGTGCAGCTCACTTATCACAAGACAGAGCACTTAACTGCTTCCGATCTTCATCTGTAAAATGAGAACTGAACCAGCTGATCTCATCTCTGAGGTCTCATTCAGTTTTGATATTCTTGGAGTTTGTGACTCTGGGAGAGATGGATTGCCATTGGCAAGGGTCTGGTGCTCTCCCCCTTCCCCAGCACTGACCACAGCTCTGCTGCAGGCAGGGAATGAGCCTGGAGCAGATGCTGGAATGGACCTGCATTTTCCACATTTGACCACAGTTATGCCTGCCTGACTTCCATGGAAGTGCTGACGTTGGGATTCCAGGGAATTGGGAAGGAGGGAGGGGAGATGGAAGGCTTTTCCAGCTAGGATAGTGTGAATTTCAATCATATGAATAGGGGAAGGGGAAGTTTCTCTTTCTGGATGAGAGGAAGTTGTTTCCCAATTCCAAGAATGGTCAATTGTGTTGGATTTTCCCTCTCCATCCTTTGGTCCATTCTAATCCCTTACCCGCTATCCTCTCCTCTTCCACTCAGAACCAACAAGATCTAAAGTCTCTGCCTTCTCCTTAGAATGAGAAGTCTTCAGGTTTGACATAGGTTTGGAGGAAGCCATGCTATTGATGACATGTAAACATAGAATCCAGGATATGTGAAAGGTAGCCCGAGCATTAGATTGTGAGCCTAGAGAATACTAACTAGCCCTTTAACCTGCTTTGTGACCTTGGGCAAAATGTTTATTGGAATCATTTTCCTTACTGGGCTTCAGTTTTCATATCTGTGGATTCTCCCAGTTCTAAGATCCCTTTTAGCTCTGATATCCTAGGTTATATAATGTGTTAAGGCCTTTTCTAGCTCTGAGATTCTGGAAGAAGTGAAGTGATAGAGTGGACAGAAGATTAGACTTGGAGCTAGAGAATCTGGGTTCCCACCCTACCTCCAATATTATGTGACTTTGGACAAATCACCTTCCTATGCCTTAGGTTCCTCATCTATAAAATGAGAGGTTGGACTCTGGCCTCTGCAGTCTCTTCTGTCTCTAAACTGACAATCCTGCAGTTCTGTGATGATAATTTCTTTGCAGTAAGAATCAAAGGAAATGTAGCAAGCTCCTTTTGGTTGAATGTTGGGAATGGGATGGGTTTAAGCTTGGAGGTTTCTGGACTGGGGTACCTGGACACATAAGTTCTCTTCTGAGCACCATTCATTGCTTTATCTCTTTTTTGTCTCTTCGCTCCAGGCCTCTTTTCTCATTCATTCGAGAGCAGCAGCTGGTCCTACAAGGACCAAGGAAAGCACAGAGCTTAAGTAACTGGTCAGATAATTCTGACTGATAAGACTTTGTGAATGAGTAAGAGGGTTTAGGGGCTGAAACAGTCCATCTGGGTGTCCTTGGCGTGGGACTGACCAGAAAGTCAGTTTTAGCCCAACTATGCTCTTGCCTTCGAAGCAGTTGGATGGCTTTCAGGTGTTTAGAGTCCAGCAATGGAGTCTGGGAAGGAGTGTTGAGACCTGCTGCAGAAAGATAGCCATCCACCCACCCCACTGTCAGCATCCCAGTAATTTATCTGGCATAGGGATTCCCTTTATCTAAAGTGCCTAGGGCCATGAGTCACTCTTGAGGACTATGAAAATAAACTTTATTGTTCCCTAGAATTTAAGCTTTGATAGCCAGCAAATCTATTTTGTCTGTCTCTGACATGACTTAATGTTTTTCATATGATTTCATATCTGTAGATTCCAAAATGAGGCGATCAGAATGGTCTGACTTTGCTGGGCTTTTCACATCCTCCCCAAGATTCATGTCCTTTAGCCCACAGTATCTGAAGGTCAGAAAGAGCCCTGGGAGGCTATTAAGTCCATCCCTCTGTAGCAAGGCAGTCATAGGCATCAAAAGCCCACCTTGTTGTAGAATGTGAAGACGGTGCAAAATCAAGCAGGAAGTACCATCATTAAGTGAAAATTCATTTCCTTCTTAAAGTTTAAGTTTTGGAATTTTTAATCACTTATTAGTGAGTGAAAATTTTGTGTGTGTGTGTGTGTGTGTGTGTGTGTGTGTGTGTGTGTGTGTGTGTGTGTAAGGTTGGTTAAGTTCCTTCTCAAGATTGGCAATTAATCTTTTCCTTAGGAATATTCTTATTGATTAATAACCTCCCACCTCCACCCTTCTGCATACTTGTACTGTTCAGTCTTTTCTAGTTTGGGAGGTGTTTGCTTCATTTAGAAAGCATGCACATCAAACAGTTTAGTTTGCCGTAAGCATTATTTTTCATCCTTCCACTAAGGACATACCATATGTTCTTGGAAACCAGTGAACCTGTAAAGAATTAGGCTAGTGGAGGTTATATAGAGGGAACAATTACTTCTCACTTTTCCTCTATGTGGAACAATTCCTAGGATTTAAGTCACACAGTTGTAGAATGGCAGCCCTGGAAAGAACCTTAGAACATAGAATATAGAATATGAGAGAATATAGAATATAGAAAGATGGTAGAAGAGCTAAGTGGAGCCTTAGAACCCACAGTGTTAGGGCTGGAAGGGACCTTAGAGTAAAGAACATCAAGAACCGGGAGGGAATGTCAGAACTCAAAGGAACGATTTAGAACTCAGAATGTTAAAAGTGGAAGAGATCCTAGATCCTAGAACCTAAGGCTCAAGGGGTTTTGAAGATCAGCTAGTTTAATCACTTAATTTTATATATTTTCTTGATATGAAGTCTAAGGAAATGAATTGACTCACCCTCAAGGTCATGCAGTAGTTAGTGGCAGACCAGGAATTAGACTAGATGAGATGACTGTAGCCCAGTAAGGTTGAGAGAATTTCTCAGTCACAGATAGGGCTGGAAACAGACCCTAGTTTCCTACATATGAAGGCACTGTTCTTTCCATAGTACAAATCGTCGCACAAGTGATAATCGGGAATCATGGATTAAGCCTCACCTGTATCTACATTTTAGCAGGGCCTTTTGGAGATAGTATCTAACTCAAAGGAGCAACTTTGGCAGGGATTTCAGGCCAGTAGAAGAGATATTTGAGGGCAGGTAGGTCTTCTGGAATCACATCCCATAACATAAAAGTGGGCCCTGTTGACTATCTGAGAACAATGTGGCTTTAGCCCAAAAGCTAGAAAGTTTTTTCTCTGTCCCCTAATTGGGAGGGCTTGTTATGCTGATCTCTTCCAAAACTAAGGGGAAAATTGAGTTCTTATTCCTTCAGGCCCCCAAGGAAACAGCCTGCCTCCCCATGATTGTCTCTTCTGTAGAAAAAAAAAAAAAAAAAGAAATGTGTTACGGTTTTTTAATGAGGAATCCAGGTTTGTGGTTTTTAAAAACTTGGCTTGGGGGTCTGGCAAGGTTCCAAAAAGGCTCCTCTGTCTTTGTAGCTTGCAGATGGGAAGAGGCAGGGGACTTTGTTGAGGTCTGATGCCCTCTTCATCCTTCTGAGCAAGAAAATGTCCACATTATGTTCTTTGCATTTTGTTTGCTAGCCCTGATTTTGGAGTACAAAACTCTTCCAGGCCTTGGAAAATGAGATTCCTAGGGAGAATTTGCCATGGAGTCTGGCAGACATGTAACTGGGAATTTGCTTTAAGAACTCACATGTTCTAGTAAGCCTTCAACCTGTCCAGGCTGAGCAAGGACTGGTCTTATCTGGGTATTTATAGTATGAAGTCAGGGAATCTGGATTTTAGTCTGCTCTTGTACTATCTAGACTTGGAATCCCCTTTCATTTCTCTGAGTTTCTTCTCATTTATAAAACGTTACTGAGTTATTGCTCGTGTCTCTTCCTGCACTGACATTCGGTGGCCATTCTTTCTAGCTTTAGTATTCTCTAATTCTATAAATAAGATGTCTCTTCAAAGTCACATTTTCCTAATGAGATCCTGGCCCTGGAGCCGATTTCTGTTTTTGGCTCCGGGAGTTTTGGCAATACTCTTCTGCTCTTTTGTAAACTCATGAAAGGATTCACTGAGAGGTAAGCCCTCTGAGGACAGGGTGTTTTATTTTTGTCTCTGTATTCCCATATCCAGCAGAGTGCATTCATGGCCTTAGTAGGTTCTTATTAAATGCTTGTTGGTATCTAATTGATTGATTATCTCATGACATCAGTTTGCAGCCCCTAGTATAGAGAATTAGGCTGGTCATACTGTCAGCAAATGGCAAATATTTAGTGCTTGTAGATTGAATCAAATCATGTTTTTTCATTCAACAAATATTTGTTAAGCACCTATTATGTTCAAGGTTCTATGATAGGCAGTGTGGAAGAGGTAGGCATGAAGAAGACATGGGTCCTGCCTTCAAGTTGCTTATAATCTAGAGGGAAAGATAAGATACCCACAAATATTTATTAAGTATCTACCACGTATTAGCCCTATGCTAGGTTTTGTAGGGGATGCAGAGCTAAGATATGGTCTCTGTCCTCCATTATAGTTAAGCAAAAGAAGATATAACATATATAATAGTATATAAATGCAATATAATGCAAAGTGGCATAAATGTTATATTTATTCCCAAATAAGAAGTATAGAATATGATTTCATTTTTAAAAATGTTTTCATATTTTGTTTATTTCACCATAAACCATGGATCCTTCTCCTTGCCCCCCCCCCAGAGAGCCATCCCATATGACAAATGATATGCTTTTACATAGGAAGAAAATTAGCACAACTGATCAATACATTGAATAGCTCCAAAAATATGTACATTGTATAACATGTATGAATCTCCAACCTCCACAGAAGGGTAGTTTTGGGGTATCTTCTTATACCACTTGATCTTTATAATTTTATCACATAATTTTTTTATTTTTTAGCGTGTTGTTTTTCTTCCCATTTTTACATTGTTGCAATTATTATATATATATTGTTTTCTTGGCTCTGCTTACTTCATTCTGCATCAGTTCATTCAGATTATCCCACCCTCCTCTGTGTTCATCACATCTGTCATTTCTTATAGTGTAGTAACATTGCATTATATTTTTGTGCCACAGTTGTTTAGCCATTCCTTAATTGATGGGTATGTACATTCCAATTCTTTGCTACCACAAAAAGTGTGGGAATATTTTAGAATGTAAGGGGATTTTTTTTCTTATTGATGGCTTCTTTGGGAAATAAGCCTAGTAATGAAATCTCTAATTCAAACTGACATTTTAGTCAGTTTATTTGCATAATTTCAAAGTACTTTCCAAAATGGTTGTACCTCTTTTAAGTTCCACCAACAACATATTAACGTTCATGTCTTCCCCAAATCCCTTCAGCATTGGCTGTAGCCATTTTTGTCATTTTTATCAATTTGCAGGATATGAGGTGAAACCCCAGGATTGCTTTTATTTGCATTTTTCTCATTATTTGTGATTTGTATCATTTTTTCATGTGATTGTGAATACTTTGCAGTTCTTTTGAGAACTGTTTGTTCATATTCTTTGACCATTTGTCTATTACAGGGTGGCTTTTAGTCATATTTATCAGAGAACTTTATATAAATATTTTCCCCCATTTCACCACTTCCCTTTATATCTTAAATGAATCAGTGTTTTCTGTGCAGAATCTTTTCAGTTCAATTAATCAGTATTTTTTTTAACTTTTGTAATTGTTTCTCTCTCTTTTTTGGTTAAGAATATATCACCTTCACATGGCCAGGAAAATTACATGATCTGTTTCTCTTCTAATTTTTTTAGAGTATGATCTTTAGTATTAAGGTCATGTATCATGTATTTAGAATGTATTGTGGTGTGTGGTGTAAGATATTATTTTAAGTTTAATTTTTGTTGTACTGCTTTTTAGTTTTCCAAGTTTTTATCATATAGGTAGTTTTTCCCTGGATAACTTCTGTTTTCTACTCTTATCAAACACTGAACTATTGAGTTCTATTGTTTCTGAATCTCCCTTGTCTAGTCTGTTCCATTGACTTACTTCTCTATTCTTTAACCAATACCATATGGTTTTGATGACTGCTGCTTTATAATATAATTTGTGGTCTAGAAGTGCTATTTACCCTTTGTCCTAACTTCTTTTTTATCATTTCCCTTGATAGTCTAGATTTTTAAAAAAAAAAAACCTATGCTATTATTTTATCAAGTTCTATAAAGTATCCCCTTGGTAATTTGATTGCTATAGCATTAAAAGTATAAATTAAATTTAATAGTATTGTCATTTTTATTATATTGGCATGGCCTAGACATGAGCACTGAATATCCCTCCAGCTATTTAGGTTGTTCTTTATTTCTTTAGGGAGTGCCTTGTAATTGAATCTGTATGTCTTTTATGTGCATTGGGAGGTTGATCCCCTAATACAGTGTGCATTTTGTAGTTATTTGGAATGTGGTTTCCCTTTCTATTATTGTTTCTTGTGTTTTGCTATTATTATATAGATATGTTATTGGTTTTTGAGGACTTATTTTGTACCCCAAAACTTTGGTGAAGTTAACAATTATGTCAACTAGTATCTTTGCTGATTCTCTTGGGTTTTCTAAGTAAATCATCTTATTATCAGAAAATAATGGATCATTTTATTCCCATTTTACTTATCATTATTCCCTTATTTTTTCTCTTGTTGCTATTGCTAGCATTTCCAGAATTATATCAAATAATAGTGGCAAAAGTGGGCATCCTTGTTTCACCCTATATTTATTGGAAAAGGTTCTAATGTATTCTTAATGAGTATGATACTTGTTTTTAGTTTTAGACATATTCTCTTAATATTTTAAAAAATAGAAGATGATTTCTAGCTAGAGGTAAAGGAAAGTATTACAGAGGATGTAATATTTGATCAGGGTATTGAAGGACAGTTAGTATTTCAGCAGCAGGAAAGCCCAGGACATGTTAAAAAAACAAACTGATAAATAGTTTGGTTTGACTGGAGGATAGGGATCATATTGGAAAATGGCAAAAAATAAAGACTTTGAAGGCCAGGCTAAGGCTTTGTCTTATAGATAGTGAAAAGCCAAGCATTAGATATTTTTGACCAAGGGAGTTAAAGTGGCCAGAGCTAGACATCAAGGAGATTAATCTGGCAGTGTTGTGTAACTTAGGAAGAAAAAAGATTCAAAGCAGGGACATTATGGTAAGATATCATGGAGATGAGGAACATGATCTAGGTTGGTGGCAATAGCACTGGCAAAGAGGGGGTAGATGGAAGAGAAATTGCCAAGGAAGATTTTTTTGAGGGAGTGCCACTCTGAGAGGGGGAAACCTTATGGCCCTTGGCAGTGCTAAGCATTGGCATGAGTTCTTTGAAGAGCTCTTGGGGTCTTCTGCCAGAGGGAGGTTGGAGAGGCTTTCCTAAGTCTGGAAAGGTTTGAAGATTGGTCTTTCTGAAGGTTGGGGCTCAGAAGCTCATACACTTATAGCTGGAATCGACCTTAGAGGTCATTATCCCTCTCACTTTACTATTTAAGAAACTGATGTCCAGGAAGGTTACATAGACAGTAAGCAACAAAATGAGATTTTTAACTCAAATCCTCTTGCTCCAAGTCCAATGCTCTTTTTTACTGTGCCAGGCTTCCTGGAGGCTCCTACTGCTATCTTTGGGTCTACAATAGAAGGGAAAAGTACTTGCCCTCAGCTTTTGTGAAATGTGGTCCTCTACCTAGGGACCATGTGAATTGTGAGGAGTTCCTCTCTTGAGGCCTCCTTTGGCTCCACTAGTCTTCACTGAGCTGAAGAATAACCCAGTGGAACTTTTTAAAACCCCATGGCTGGATGCTGAACTCACTCTTTTGACTCAGAGAACAGACTCTTCTAATGGGAAAACATTAGATCAGAGAGGGATGACCCCCTCCCTTGTTCTGCATTTTGTCTGAGATGGAGGCTCTTTCTGTCAGGGAACACAGAGCAATCATCTATTTAGCTAGTCTGTGCCTCAGTTTCCTCTTTAAAACAAGAGGGCTGGGACTAGATGATGTAGAAAGTCACTCCTAGATCTGAAATCACAGCATTATCTTAGGTCTTGCCCATTAATAATTACTACCACCACTACCTCTACTACCAACCCTATTTCAACAGATCATAGCTATTGAGCTGACTATAAAAGCCTGTTCAGTCTGATCTCCTTATTTTTCAAATGAAGAAACTGAGCCCTTGAAAGATACTTGTGCCTTGCCCCAAATGTCAAATAGGTAGAATGTGAATGAGATAGCATTTGAACCCAGGTCCTCTGACTATGAATCAAGCCCTCTTTCCTTGGTACTATATATGCTATTTCCCTTCAGTAATTCAATGATCTGTGACTTCATAGTTTGGCTCTTCTCTCCTCCAAGTTAGATTATAACTCCTCCGCAACTTAGTAAAAGATCTTTAAGAATTTTTATGGCTAAAATTCTGAAGCTACTCTAGGGCTAAGCTTTTTTGAATCTGGCTAGGCTGTTCCTTGGACAATCCATCACTGTACTGGTATAGGAATTGAACCTCCAATTTTATTGATGTTGGGGAACTCTTGGATGAGGAAACTCCCATCACCCATGGAGGTTGGCAACTTCTCTGAAAGAATCTTAGAGAACACTGAGCAGGTGTTGCCTGGGGCCACATAGCTAGTATGTGTCAGAGGAGTATGGGAGGCCAGCTTTCTGTCCACCACACCATGCCTGCCTCTCACAGCTGCGATTTATAGAACTCTTATATTTCTACTAATAGAGAGATTTTTTGAGTTCCTTCCTGCTCTATGGTTCTAGAGGTAGCCTGAGTGAATGTCTTGTGCCAGAAAGACAGTGATGGAGTCAAGGGGATAAGTAAAGGGACATGTGCCAACTTGAGGATGCAGGACAGTCATATATCTATCCCTGGGATTAGGGAAGAGAAATATCTTAGGTATCAGAAAAAGGAAGTTCTGGATCAATGACACATGTAAAACCCAATGGTATTGTTCATTGGCTATGGGAAGGGGGTAGGAGGTGGGGAGGGAAAGAACATGAATCATGTAACCGTGGAAAAATATTCTAAAATAATTAATTAAATAACATTTTCAAATTAAAAAGAAAAAGGAAATATTTCCTGATTCAATTCAGTCTATCAAATATTTATTAAGTAGTTAGCTACTATGTACAAGACACTATGCTGGATGCTGGGGATACAGAACCCATACAAAACAATTTCTTTTTATGTTCCTGGCTGTTGAGTTGGAGGAGAGGGAGTCAGAGTTCAGTGTGCACACTGAGGAGCAAACATGGAGTGCACACAGATGAAGCCAAAGGCATTTCAAGAGGTAGCAATGACTGGCGTAATCTGGAAAGGCCTTGGGTAGAAGGTGGAACATGAGCTGAGCTTTGAAGGATTCCCAACAGACAGAGAGGAGGGAGTGTATTCCAGACATGGCTAGAATCATGGAGAGAATTGTTGGGAAGAAGTACAGGCCAGTTTGGATGGAAAGAAAAGTATTAGATAAGCTGGGAAGGATAAGCACTGAGCTAGGTTGTGGATTCTTCTTTTTTTTTCAAATCCTTATGTTCTGTCTTAGTAATAACTTTTAAGAGAGAAGGGTAAGGGCTAGACAAATGGGATTAAGTGACTTGCCCAGGATCACACAGCTAGGTAGGGTTATGGATTCTTAAGTGCTAGACTGAGTAGTTTGTAGTTGCTCCTTGAGATGATAAGGAGCTACAGAAAAAATTTTAGGGGATTGGGTGGGGGGCAAGGAGTGCCAGAGATGGGGGGAGGAATGGCCAGTTTGTGTTTTGGTAGCATCCATCAGGAAGGTGATTGGACTGAAGGAGGTTGTATCGGAGAGAGAAGAGAGAGCAGTCTGGTACAGTGAATCAGATGATAAGTCACTGAGGGCCTGAACCAGGATAACGTCTATGTACATAGAGAGGGAAGGTGGATAATGATTGTACAGTAAGAAAGGGGACTTCCCACTATTTTGAAAATCATGATAATTCTTATAGAAGGCAGACTAGAGTTTACTTTTGTATTTGAGAGGTTGAATTTGGCAAAGTACAGGATTGTAGGAATGGAAGCGGGGAGAAGGAATATAAATATACTTAAGCTGTTTACTGGAAGCACCTTTACTTCCAAACAGTTGATACCCTCATTTAAAACTGTCCTCATCTATTCGTTTATGGAGACCCCTGAAGAAACTCAACTCAGCACAGCATTTTGGTCAACTCAGGTCCATTTCTTATATAGCACTTTAAAAAGGTAGCAAAACTAATTATCCCCCCCCAAAAAAAAAGACTAGTGGCCATCAAAAGCACAATTGCATTTAATGCAATTTTCACCAAATGTAGATATTTTGCTCACTCTGAATGGATTTTCATTTCATGTTAGCCTGACTTAGGGAGTTTTTCCAGTGTAGGCATGACACCTCATCACCACCACTAATCATCCAAGCAGATCGATCACGTCAGCCTGACTTCTCGGCCCGCCTTGGTGTGGTGTTAGGCCGCTGCTCGTTGTAGCCACTGAGCTGGGCCAGCGAGGCTGCCTTTGTCAAGCCCGGAAGCTGCTTCTGTCTAAGGTATGACGGCGTAGGAGCCTCCGCTCAAGGCACCCAGGCCAGATGCGCACAGCCGAAGCTGGGAAGGGGGCCAGAGGAGCATCCGTCAGGGTCATGTGTCTTCTTCTGGGCTGTGCAGGCATTTCTGTTCATAAGGGGGAATGGTGGGGAGGAGGCAGACCCAGAGAAAAGTTCTCGTTCTCCTTGGAATGCCTTTGCCCCAGTCATCAGACAGGAGATAGGCTGTAGTCAGACTTCCTGGGTGCCAGGAAGTTCAGGGGTCATGCTGAGTAGAACATAGACTTCTCAATTCAATTCATGTCGTCCCGGACTGACCCCATCCATCCATGCAGTTTTCTCAGCCCCCTTTATCATGACCATCTCCACCAATGTCAGTTGGAATATCTCATTCCTTTCCTCTGCGCCCTGTGCTCGTCTGATAGGGTTTAGTGCAAGGACTCCACTGCTGCTGGGGCTCCCCCCCCCAAGCACTGACTCACCTGGAATATGCCACCTTGGCCCAGGGTTCCTTGTTGCAGGTGGGGCTGCAGGGCCTTGGAGTTTTGAATGGCCTATATTGGGCCAACAGGAAAATAAAATCTTATTTCTGGATGGAGATCTGATTGGCATGAGACCTGTTAGAATTCTCTGAAGGAGTGCCTGTGCCAGGCTCCTTCCTTAACTCCTGCTGAGAGAAGACTTTAAACAGATCCAGATGTTCTTTCACACATGCACGGACATAAGCTACATGCAGACAGACAGACAGACAGACAGACAGATGCACAAGCGGAAGGAAGGTTCCTTTTCCACCCTCTCACGTTTCTAGATTTCCCCAAGGCATCGGCGACAATTTAGCTCTGCTCAGAGTCTTGAGACCCCAAAGTTTTTGAGAAGATCGTCTGGGCTAGGACTTGATGTATGTCCTTTGGTTTATGAGTTGGAAAGTATCAAAAAGGTTCAGTGTTGTCTCCCCCTTGGGTGAGCCTTTAGTCTTCAGGGTCTATTTTTTAATATCAGCCCTTTTGCTAGGAGGTATTGCTCTTCCATTTCTGTTTTCCCTGGTCCAGTGTCCTGGCCGAAATGGTGAAGGAACCTACATTCTGTTGCTTTTCCCGGCATTAAGTTAGGGCCAGGAATTGGGTCATAACTGACTATAGCTGTCCCCAGAGCGGCCCCTGGGCCTCCCGCCAGCCCAGATGTATTACATGAGAGTTCGAGCTCTGCTCCTAGACCCTGCAAGATGCGGCACAATCACGCGTGCCCCTCTTTCCAGGAACGAAGAAGAGGAGAGAGGAGCGCCCTACCTTCCCTCGGCCTCTTCCCTCAGCCCTACGGCCTCTAGGATCCTAAAAGGGACTCAGGAATTTGGCAAACTTTAATCACCTCCCCCCACTGGCCCCTAGTTGGAGTGCCTGGGCCAAAGGGAAGGGTTGAATAACTGAGGGGCTATGTGCCCAGAACAGAGTACATTGTCTGGACGTGGAGGGGGCAGCGGGGGCCTAGAGCCCTGGGAACTCTGCCCACTTTCCTGGCCACCCGAGGGATTCCCCTTGCCTGCCTCGGGCAGGTTGTTTAACCCTGCCCGCTGCTCATAAGCATCTTAGAAATTGCTGAGGTTGCAAACGCCTCTGTTTGTAGAGGAACTCTGGAGAGCAGATGGGATGACCCTGTAAGCCCCCCTGCCCTTCCCCACTTGAGGGCTGTTTGCTTCTTCCCTGACCTACGCCATGTCTGCCATGGCTGGTTCCCAGGATCTTCCTGACTGGCTACCTGGGCATTTTTAGCCTGGAGCGAGGAAATGGGCATCTGACAGTCAGTGAGTGAAAGAAGAAGGAGGAGGCCCTGGCTGATAACCTATGTAGGGCTGCGGCCTTCTTTCCATTAATGCCTGGAGCTAAACTGGGAGAGGAAAGCAGGACCCAGGAGCCTTTGTGCCTGGCTTTTAGTGTTCATGGAGTTTTGGGCTGGATGGGGGGGAGTGGAGGCAGAGGGAGTCCAGTAATCCAATTTAACAAGACTGACATAATGGAAAGAGAGCCACACGATGTCAAGAGGTCTGGGTTCTACTCCTGGCTCTGACATTAACTGGATCTTTGACTTTGGGCAAATAATTTCCCTTTTCTGGGCCTCATTTGTAAAGTGAGGGAGTTGGGCTAGATCAGAGGTCCTTACTTTTTATGTGTGTCATGGACCCCCCCCCCCCGATAGTCTGTTGAAGACTATGAACCCCTCCTTCTTTTTTAAAAACCCTTACCTTCCTTCCATCTTAGGATTAATGTTATGTATTGGTTCCAAGGCAGAAGAGCAGTAAGGGTTAGGCAAGGGGAGTTCAATGACTTGCCCAGGGTCACACAGCTAGGAAGTATCTGAGCTCAGATTTGAACCCAGGACATACTGTCTCTAGGCCTGGCTCTCTAGCCTCCTAGCTGCCCCTTAGTAAGTGTTTATTAAGTGTCAGGCACTGTGCTAGGCTCTAAGGGTACAAAGACAAACTAGAACAGTCCTTGAACTCTCATGGAGCTTACATTCTATAGGAGGGAAAAGAAGTATATGTATACACATGGTCAAAACAGATACAAAATGTGTGCCCATTTTTGGGGTAGCTGGAAATACTAGCAAACCAAGGGGGATCAGGAAAGACTTCATGTAGGAGGCAATACTACTTGAGTGCTGAATTGTGTGGCACGAGCTATATAAATACCACAGGAATTCAGAGAAAGAGGAGATTGCCATGGGCTGTAGCAGCTAGGGGAGGCCCCACAGAAATGATGGGACATTGTCCTCATTTTTCATTCTCTAGGCTGTTGGGGTGCCTAGTGACAGCAATCCCCTGCCAGAGCCAGGCCTTTCACCATATGTGAATCAAACGCCAAGCTTCCCCGGGGCTCAGGAAGTCTGCTTTTATTATTTCAGCATGTAGGAAAGTCTTTGTCTCACTTGCTCTGTTTTTTTCCCCCTTTCTTCACCTTTCCTTATTCTGGTTCTGTGTATCTTGCTAGGAGTAGCTCTTGAAATACCCACAAGCCATTCTTGTTCGCTTAGGCCCAATGAATGGATGCTGGTCCCTTAGGTCCCAGCATCCTAAGGATTCCCTTGGTGCCATGAGGTCTATAAAATACATAATAAACACATACCTTCTTTCTTAGAGTCAATACTATGTATGAGCAGTAAGGGCTAGGCATTGGGAGTTAAGTGACTTGCCCAGGGTCACACAGCTAGGATGTGTCTGAAGTTAGATTCAAACCTAGGGCCTGGTGTTTTCCTTTAATTATTTATTTATTTAGAATATTTTTCTGTGGTTACATGATTCATGATTTTTCACATTTCTCTTTCCTCCCCACTCCAGGAGCTGACAAGCAATTCCACTGGGATATATATGTATCATTGTTCAAAACCTATTTCCATGTTATTCATATTTGCAATAGAGTGATCTTTTGACTCCAAAACCCCAATCATATCTTTTTCTTCTGCATTTCTGCTCCCACGGTTCTTTCTTTGGATGTGGATAGCATTCTTTCTCATAAGTTCCTCTGGATTGTCCTGGATCATTGCATTGCTGCTAGTAAAGAAGTACATTACATTCAATTGTGCCACAGTGTATCAGTCTCTGTATAATGTTTTCCTGGTTCTGCTCCTTTCACTCTGCATCAATTTCTGGAGGTTCTTCCAGTTCACATGGAATTCCTCCAGTTCATTATTCCTTTGAGCACAATAGTATTCCATCACCAACAGATACCACAATTTGTTCAGCTATTCCCAATCAAGGGGCACCCCCTCATTTTCCAATTTTTTGCCACCACCAAGAGTAGGGCTATAAATGTTTTTCTTATTATCTCTTTGAGGTAAAAACGCAGCAGTGGTATGGCTGGATCAAAGGGCATGTAGTCTTTTAAAACCCTTTGGGCATAGTTCCAAATTGCCCTCCAGAATGGTTGGATTAATTCAATTCCACCAGCAGTGTATTAGTGCAGGACCTGGTTTTTGATACACCGAACCATCTAGTTGCCCCCAGAAGTCTGTGAAATACAAAACCTGGTCATAGTGTTGCTCTGACTCTGCATCCCCATCTGCTATTATTTTGTATTTTGTTTGCATATATTCTGCATTTGCTTATCTGTGCTCCTGTCACTCTTGAGAGAATGTAAACCCCTTAAGGACGAACACCATTTTTTGTCTTTGGATCTCCAAAGCTAGCTCAGTGCCTGGCACATAGATTTTGTTGTCATTTGTCCTTTGTTTTCAAAGAGGACCATAGTAGTCATTTAACAAATGCTTGATGAATGAGTGATTGAATGAATGGGTTCAAGTTACCCCCTCCTAAAGAATTCTGAGCCCCTGGAGGATATGGAGACAGTACCTGGATCCCAACTCAATTCAAGTTGTCACTTCTCTGGTTCTTGATTTCCTCATCTGTAAAATTAAGGCTTTGGACTAGGTGATCTCTTGGATTTCTTCTAGCTCTGAAATTCTGTGTTCTAAAGTCCCATCCAGCTCTGATATTTATTGACTTTGTAACTTGTCCTTTGGCACTGGGAAGGAAATTTAACAGGTGAAGAAGGAAGCCAGTGGGGATAACATTTCCAAAAGAAGGCCAGGCAGTCAATTAATTAGTCAATAAGCATTTATTAAGTACTTACTATGTGCCAAGGACTGGGGATACAAACAAAGACAACAGGAGCCTATAGCCAAATGAGGGAGATAACATGTAAATACCTACGTACAAACAAGACTAGGAATTGAAAGATAAATTGAAGATAATTAATCAAGGGAAGGCACTAGCATTAAGGGGCAACAAGAAAGCCTAAGGCAGTATATTAGCTTGGACTTGAAGGAAGATGCCACTCTTTGGCCACTCACTCATCTTTCTTCAGTGGGTCATGAGATCAATAGTGGTCAGACTCGCTGGATGTTGGTGGAAAGTTGATCCTTTCTGCTACATGCATCCCTCTCAGATGGGCCAAGGAACATCTCTATGTTCCCCATGCCAAGTAGAGCAACTGTCCCAGAAAGGGCAAGGGGCAATCACATTGACCCTTGTGCTTCCAAAGCCTTGCCTTTCTGCAGGAGAATTGTTCACAGTTTCCTTCCATCCCTGCTCTGAAGTCCAGAGGGACCCACCAGGATGTAACCTGAGCTGCAGTAGGAGAAGACAGCCTGTTGGGAACACCAGCCCCAGCGTGTTCTTTGTGCTGTAACTGCCCCATGAGCCCATTCATAATCCTTCCAGTGCCTGCCAGTCCTGTGTCCTGAACGAGCATCAGACTGTCCTTTTACTTTCCTCCAAACTCCCAAAGCTGATTCTGAGACATCATTCTGGGACCGTTTTGTTCACTCCTTCTCGCTCCTTCTCTCCATATCAGCTTTGAGGCTAGGCTAGTCCTGGGGAAGAGGGTGTAACCCAGCTGAACTAGGGAGACGCTAGAATCTTGAATTAGAGGGGATGCTAACATTTATCCTGTCTACCAGCTCAGAAAAGTTGGATCATAGATCTAGGGCTGAAAGAGAATTTGGAGGCCTTCCAAACCCATCATTTTATAGATGAGGAAACTGAGGCACTGAGCAGTCAAGCGACTTTTCCTGAGGTAATAGGGGTCAGAGGTTGGATTTAAACCCAAATCCTCTGATTCCATAGCTGGTGCTCTCTCCACTATTGTACTCAGCTTTCTATTTTCAGATGAGGAAAGTAAGGCACAGAGGGGGTACCAACGTAACGCAATTGACTAGGGACACCAATTATAACTTGAACTGAGGTTCCCAAGTCTCCATCCAATGGGACTTGGAGATAATATAAATTTTAGGGCTCAATTCATCATTAATTTAGGGCAGCTGGGTGGCTCAGAGGATAGAGTGTCAGACCTGGAGAGAGGAGGATCTGGATTCAAATGTGGCCTCAGACACTTCTTAGCTGGGTAACCGTAGGCAAATTACTTACCCCATTGCCTAACTTTTATTGCTCTTCTGCCTTAGAATCAATGTTTAGTACCAATTCCAAGACAGAAAGAAAGGGTCTTTTAAAAAGCACGAACTTAAATTAGGAAGGAAACTTAGAGGCTATCTATTCCTACCACTTTCTTTTACAGGTGAGGAATCTGTAGCTTAGAAAGTGAAAAGCCTGGGGACAGTTGGGTAGCTCAGTGGATGGAGAGCCAGGCTTAGAGATGGAAGGTTCTAGGTTCAAACCTGGCCCCAGACACTTCCTAGCTGTGTGATCCTGGGCAAGTCACTTAACCCCCATTGCCTAGCCCTTACTGCTCTTCTGCCTTGGAGCCAATACACAGTACTGATTCTAAGGTGGAAGGTAAGGGTTTAAAAAAAAAAGACAAGACAAGAAAATGAAAGACTACATACTAAGTAGCAAGTCTAGAATTTGAACCCAAGTCCTTTCATTCAAAATCTGATGTTCTTTCCATTGTACTTTGCTGCCTCCTTAGCACATAGAGAGAGCCTGAGAGGCAGAATCTGAAACTAGATGAGCTGGGGTCAGGGTTGAGTCAATCATGGTGGCCCTTCCTTAATTTCAAAAAATGTTATTGATGCTTTTTTAAAAAGTCACTATTGGAACAGCTAGGTAGCACAGTAGTTGGAATGGCAGGCCTAGAGTCAGAAAGATGTGGATTCAAATCTGGTCTTAGATATTTCCTAGCTGGGTGACCCCTGTACAAGTCCATTAGCCCCATTTGCCTTTGCTTGCCTTTCTGTCTTAGAGTTATTACTAATACTAATACTAATTACTAATAAGAAGAATCTTCCTGACTCCAAACCTGGCACTCTATGCTTTGTACCACTTGGCTGCTCTGATCTATTAGGGACCTGGTTTTCTCATTACCATGACTAGTTTAAGCATTCATCATAGATCAGAAGTCTTTCAGAGCTATTTTTTATTATTATGGTCATTTGCCTGGTTCCTTCTTTTTTCACTCTTTAACAGTTCATAAAAGTCTTCCCCAGATTCTCTGAATTCTTCATATTTATCATTTCTTATGGTACAATAATATACTATTATATCCACATACTACAATCTGTTCAAGCATCGTCCCATTCTTGGGCACTCATTTTCCTTCTAGTTCTTTCCTTTTACAAAAAGTGCCACAGCAAATACTTTTGCATACATGAGATCTCCCTGCTGTTTCTGACCTCCTTGGAGCATATACTTAGTGGTGGTATTGCTGGGTCCTTGCCTCTGGCCACTTTTGTGCCTTTTTTGAGTATAATAGTTCCACATTTGTCCACATGCCTCAAGCACTTCTGTAGGATTCCTCTTCTGCTGTCGAAGGCAGGGCATGGCACATTTAATGTTTGCAAAAAGCTGGAACAATTGAACTTAAATGTTAACCATGAGCAAAGGCTCAGCGCCATCCTGTCTTATGGCTTCCATTTTTTGAAGGGCAGTTGGGAGGTGGTGGAGGCATTAGTTATGGGAATATGAATTTCACCCCATCTCTATCCTCTTCCATTGAGCCTAGAGAGGTTCTTTGAGAAAGAAGCATTTAAATGGAAGCCAAGGTGAGTTTGGGTGAGGGGAAATAGAACAGCATGGAATTGCAAATGTTTCAAGTTCTTAGTTCATCAGTGCTCAGTGCTCTTAAAAATTTGGGTTTAATGTATTTATTTTATTCTTCTATTAGCCCTAGAAACAAGAGTCTGAATTACTCTCCAACATGAATCTTATTTTGTTTGAGTAGTTCAGGCTTTACTTAGTTAGAAAAACATGTGGTTTGTTTTTTATTAAATTTCCCCTGGAAAACACAATGGATTAAATTCAAGAAGGGGAAAATATTGGGTTTCATTTAGTCCCAAACTGGTCTTCTGTCTCCCTTTTGAAGTCAGAATGAAACTGTCCCCTCACTCCAGTGGGGCTTCCCATGCTTGACATGGCCTCCTTGGTTCAAAGGCCTGGCTTTTGTCCATAGAGTAGGATGGAGCCCTAACTCGGGGACATAGAGGGCTTGCCAGAGCCAAGACCTTCCCCCTTGGCAGTGCCCCTGAACTCTAAAGCTTCCTTTTTGAGCTTCTTTTCCCTCTTGGTACACTTCACACACATGACTTACACTCAGGTCTTAGGGTCTGATAAATCCTGGGCTATACGCCCAGGATTTATCAGTATTAAACTAATGAGAACTCTAGTGAGAAGAAGCAGTAGGAAGATCGCTGCCTCTAGAGTTGGAGAGTCTGGATTCAGATTCTGCCAAATTCTGCATGTGTGACCTTGGGCAAGTCACAGGTGTTAAGCATGCAGCCCATAACCCTGCTGAGTGTGGGAAACCAGATGAAAATGTATTTGGGAAATATTTAACAAAATAAATCAAAGCACAGTAAAAGAATAAAATAAATAAATACGTGAAATATGGATAATGTTCATTTGGGACTGTGGCCCTCAACACTGCTGAGTTTGGGAAACCAGATTAAAATGTAATTAGGAAATATTTAACAAAAAAACACAAGACATAAATGTTAAGTTGTGGTTTTCTAAGTCAATACATGACCCAGTTAGGTCTTTATTATTGGCTATTTAGTGTTCCCCACCCTTTCTGTTTGATTTTGATACCACTGGCATGACTTATCTGGGCCTCAGTTTCCTCATTTGTAAAATGAAGTGGTTGAACTTGATGGCTTCAAGATCCATTCTAGCTTTAAATCTATGAGCCTATGATCCCCTAGATTTCCTTGTAAATGGCCCAAGATTTACAAATATATCCTTAGAGCTCTAGATTGGTAATCAAGGGACCTAGATTATATATATTCAATCCCCATGTAAAAACAACTTTTAACAATTATTTTCTGACTTGGATTCTTTTCCTCCTTCTTCTCTCTCCCCAAGGCAATATGTAGTTGCCTACTATATACCAGTGCTTTCATATGCAATACATATTTCCATATTCCAGGGCACCTAGATTCTAGACCTAATGCTACTGTTAACCACTTGTGTGATCTTGGGCAAGTTACTTCCCCTCTGGATCTTAACTTCCTTGATTGTAAAAATAAAGGACTGGATTAGTTGACCTCTAAGGTTCTTTTAATTTCATAGGTTTACCACATTACAGAGTTCTAGCTGGAAGGGGCGTTAAAAGTTGCTTAAACTAATCCTTTCCTTTTATTGAGGAGGAAACCAAGTGAAGTGACTTGCCCCAGGTTGTACCCAGATCTTCTATTTCTTATGTTCTTTCTGTTACAATACAATTCTAAAATTCTATGTTGCCTCCTTGGAGGAGGATGAGATGGGGTGCTCTAACCTTTGGAATAAAGGAGTGGGAATAAAATGGGAACTTGTCCTTGTGTGGCATTGTGCTACCACTACTCCTTGCCCCCAAGACACTGTGTGGGCTAGATCTGGAGTGACATCAATGGTCTATATTTACATTTTGGCTTAATTTTCCTCTTTCTCTTATCTTTTTAGGGATTTCCTGGAGACTTTGGGGAAAGAGGACCCCCTGGATTGGATGGCAACCCTGTAAGTGTCAGGAGACAACGTAGAGAGAACATTAGGTCTGAGATGAGGAGGAAGGGAGTTGATTATGGAGAGGAGAGAGAAACTGTCTGCTTCTGGATCAGGGAAGCCACAGAGAGAAGCATATTTGTTGATATAAAGCCGCTTTGCCACGTACTGCTAATTCTACTGTTTGACTTAAAATCTAACAAGCAGATCCAAGGTGTTCATATCTTTCTTTTTTAAAGATTTATATTTATTTTATTTTGATAACAAATTTACACGTAAGTTTTCCAGTATTCATATCTTTCTGTTCCCTTCCCCTGAGACCTTTCCCTCTCTTCATTTCCATTTATGTTGGGGCCCCACCCCAGACTGGGTACACTACACTACTAATAGAGAAAGTTTCTATGGCCTGTGGTCTGATTATGGCCCTTGGTACATCTGTGAGCTGAAAGAGATCAGACTGGAACTGGGAAAGAAATGAAATCTTACCCAACAAGTTTTGTGTCCCATCCCCTTATGGGTATCAACAGTTTAGGGGAAGAGAAGGAAGAAATATCTAGGAAGTGCTTACTATGTGCCAGGTATGTGCTAAATAAATATTATCTCATTTGATTCTCAAAACAACTCTGAGAGGTAGGTGCTATTATTCTCATTCTTCCACTGAGGAAATCAAAGCAAAAAGAAATTAAGTGATTTGCCCAGGGTCACACAAATAGTAAATATTCTAGGTGAGATTTGAATTCATTTCTTCCTGCCTTGAGAACCATCATTCTATTCACTCTGCCCACCTGGAGGCACGAGAGGTAGTGGTTCAAGGAGGTCCAGGTTCCTAACTACCATTCCTTTTGTGATGCTCAGCAAATCATTTCCCCTTTCTAGGCCTCAGCTTCCTTTTCTATTCATTGGAGTGGGTTGGAGGATATCATAATCCCCAAGATTTCTTCTAGGCTGAAAAGAATCAAGTGGCTTCCCTAGGGTTGACCAGTCACAGACTAGAAAGAAGGCTGGGTGCAGAGTGTCTAGGGCTTGAGCCCTGATGCTTCCTCAGTGCCAAGAGAATATGGTGTGAGAAGACCTTGGTTTGCCCTCTGGGAGCATCTTATCTGGACTCCAAAGATGTCCGTGCCTCTTTAAAGCCAAGAGCAGCTCCACACCAGGGGAACTGGGGACAAGGCTGAGCCAGGTGGTCATTGTCGTCTGAACACATTCTCTAAATATTTACGGCCAGCGGTGGCTACTAAATGGAAGCCACTTGCAGTATAGGGAAATCACCCCCTTCTATAAGAATGGGGTGGAGAGTTTACAAATAATTGGAATCCTCCAAATGCAGAGGCTGTTCAAATTTGGTCTGAGATTTTTGGCTCCAGAATTGCTAACCACAGAGCCAGGTCAGCCTGCCCCAGGGTCTGGGACCCTTTTTCAAATGCTTCCTCTTCTTTGGGCAGCCAACCTAGGGCTTTGGATTGGGCTGAATACCCAAGAGATTTCAGAGCTTGATGCTGGGAGGGATGAGGAGAGCCAGGATCTCAGCTGGGTCTGTGTGCAACACTGAGTCTTCTCCAAGTCCTTCCTGAGGAGGCAGGGAGACAAAGATATTGCTTTACTTCCTGTCCTAAACAGCTGTGCCCAGCTGTGCCCATCCTGGAGGGGTCTGGCTTTTGGCTTGTCTTCTCCCCTCTCCCACAAAGTTCCATTCATCATTCACTCTCATATGCCTGAAATGAAGAATCACGAGTGATTTTAAAATATTTCTCATTATGTCATTTAATAACAAATAATGAAAAACAGTATCTCGTTTTGGTAAAGGAGCTCCCTCCGAGGAACTTGTCATATTTGTGGTATAACGTAGTGATAGAGCTCTGGACTGAGAGTCAAGAGACTTGGGTTCTAATAGGTGTGTGGTCCTGGGCAAGTTAATTCACTTTTCCAGTCTCAAGGGATAATAATTCTTAACCAGTCTAGCTCACATACAAAGGAGCTGGAAGTGTTCCCAGTCAAAAAGAAGATAACAGGGCTCTTGTCCTACTAACCCAGCCATTAGGCCATCTCAGCTAGCAGATATAGTGACAAAGATAACTCAATACAATTTATAATTATTTATTGATGGTGGCATTATTCATACCTTACTTTTATTTGACACCTTTATTCTTTTTTTAAACCTTTACCTTCTGTCTTATAATTGATATTAAGAATTAGTTTCAAAGCAGAAAAGCAGTAAGAGCTAAGCAATTGGGATTAAGTGACTTACCCAGGGTTGCACAGTTAAGAAGTGTCTGAGGCCATATTTGTACCCAGGTCCTCCTGCCTCCAGACCTTGTGCTCTCTCTACTGTGCTACCTACCTGCCTCCAGAATTCTACTTTCATCTCTCTCTGCTGAGTTGTCTGCAGAACCATGGGGATACCGCCATAAACCATCTGTCTAGAGAGGCACCGAGGGCTACTGCAACACATGAGTGCTAGACTTGGAACCAAGAGGGACCCAGATTCAAATCCTGGCTCCAATACTTGTTGTTGTAACCTTGGGCAAGTCATTTAACCTTTTAGCCTCAATTTCTTTATCTGTAAAAGTGTTTAATATCAGTTCATATCAAGAAGGGTTGTCATGAGGGATAAATGAGATGATGTATATCAAGTGCTTTGCAAAACTTAAAGCAATATGTAAGTATGAACTATTATTGTTGTTGTAATTCCCTCTCTGGGTGTCTGACTCAGGAAAATAGCATCCCAAGATGGGAGTGGGAGTGCTACGATTCCCCCAACAGCGCCCGATCCCTTGGCATCTCTATCTATGCACCTTACCTATGTTGATTTTCTTTCACTTTTAGGGAGAACTGGGTGCCCCAGGCCCACCTGGAGTTCATGGACTTATTGTAAGTATGAGAATATAACCTAATAGATCAAATGGCCTGAGCTGGGGACCTGGGAACAAGAAGAAGGGAATAGATTGGAACAACTTCTTTTTGGGAGGGACAGCTTTGTATAATGCACAGAACAGGGGCGTGAAAGGCAGGAGACTTGGCTTCTCATCTCTAGCTGAAGAACCTTGGTTAAGTGAGCTAACTTTCTCTGGGTCTCAACTTCTGCATTTCCTTTAGTCCCAGTGACTCTTTAGGGAGAATGGGGGTGGGGGAGTTTTCTCTGCAGCTATAACCCTAAGGTTTCTAGTCTAAATTTCAATGGAAGACCAGAGCCATACAGAGAGTTCATGATGTGACCTTGGGTAAGGTAATTTGCCTTCTTCAGTTCCCTCCTTTGTAAGAGGAAGAAGTTGGGTTAAATCCAAAGTTCTTCACCTTTTTTGTGGCATGGACCTTTTAGCCGTCTGAAACCCATGAACCACCCCCTTCTCAGGGTAATGTTCTTAAATGCATAGAAGTACAAAGGATTGAATTACATAGGAGACCAATTCCATTGAAATACATTTGTCACAATTTTTTAAAAGTCCATGGGCCTCAAGATAAGAACCCTTAGACTAGAGGGGTCCAGGAGTTTGCTGGGGTGAGCCCAAATCAGATGTCTCTATACCTGTCTCTATTTGGCTGATAGCTACTTCTGTCTTTTGACTATGCTGTCATCTAATTAGTTAAATCATCCCCTTCCCAACAAAGCCATTATCCCCCTAGTCCTGGGCCTTTTGGGGGATCTACAAGGCCAAAGAATGTCCCAGACTGGAATCTCAAGAGACTTGGGTTCACACTTTGCTATGTGACTTCAGGCAATTCTTGCAAAGTGTCTGTTACTCTCTAGAATTCACCTATGGCTCTCTGTGGAGAGCAATGTGAGAAGAGGTTCAGTGCTCTGACACTGAATCTGGGTTGGGGAGAGATTCCTTTCAGGAAAAATTCCTTCCCTGAAACATGGCCCTAGAGAACCCAGCCTTCTTGAGTCTTAGGGTTTTCCCCACAGTAAGCATTTATAGAACCTCTGGCTACTGACACCAGTAAGGTGAAAGATCATCCTTAGAAAAGAAGAGAGTCAAATTCCTTGATTCCATTACCAGCTCAGCTTATTCCTGGAACTGAAGCCTCAGTCTCTGCCTGTCCTCTCTGTTGGATTATATGCTTTCGAAGGCTCCTTCCAGTTCTGAGATTTGGTGTTTTGGCCCAAGCCCCTCCTCCTTTTTTTAAACTCTGATGGTCTGAGTCTATTAAAACCCCATGCCATTTAGCCCTAAGAGGCTGCCAACTGTGGGTGACTGCAGCCACAACCGAGAGAAATGTTTCCCTTTGCCTTCTCTTCCTGGTCCAGTGGTCAGGTCATGGATCACTGGACCCAGGCAAGAAACTGGAGATGGCAAGTGTATGTATTGAATTATCCTACTGCCCAGGAAGGCGTTTGGAAATGTCATTGTCCAAGCCCTCAAGCAAGATCCATAATACCCTCTCCCACAGAGTCTTTGGATCTGTAAATCTTCCAGGAAATCTTCCCTCTTCCCCAAATGGGGATGAGAAAGATTCCTAAAAGATGACTAAGTAACCTCTCAGCCTTAGTTTCTTCATCTGCAAAATAGGATTTCCTAATACCCTAGTACTTACTTTGAGGGGTTATTGGGTGGATCAAAGGAGATCCAGCAAGTGGTCAGTTAGGACAATGAGACCACAGGAACAGGTTTCGACCGAGAAGGCTACCTTAGAGATCATCTCATCCAATCCCCTCAATTTCACAGATGAGGAAATTTAGGCTTATCATGGAGAAGTGTCTGACTCAAAGTCATACAGGTAGTAGGTAGCAGAACTAGGATTCAGATTCTTTAGATTTCCAGTGGGTATACGTGTGTGTGCATGCACATCTTGGAGCTACATTTTGAGAATGGCCTGGAGGACCCAGTAATTACCTCACTGCTGACCTTAGGGATCATAGGAGAGGCCTCTGCCAAACACTCAGGGTTGGCAATCAATTCAGTTCAACAAAAATAAATTTCAAAAAAAAATAAACAAACAAACAAAAAGAGACATCTTCTCTATTCCTCTGCTCTGAACCAACCCAGACTCATAGTTGTCTACTGCATTCTTGAAGAAAACATGGGATTTCAACTGGTCACTGGCCCCCATGTTACCACTGAGGTCTTTGTTGCATCTGACCTAATGGGAACTTTTAAGTTGTGACCACTTATAAAGAATGCTGAGGCTGTATTCAGACCAGGTACCTTCAGTCATCTCTTAGTCATTCTTTCCCATCCCAAGCTGGGGAGGAATGATTTCCTGGAAGATTTGCAGATCCAGAGATAGGACAACTCAGGAAGGATTATGGAACTTGCTTAAGGTTTGAGGTACTGGCGATAGGAAGAAGAACCAGTTTCCCAACTGATATTGGAGGACTATATGACTGCGTTTTTCTAGTGCCATCCCAGACCTGTAGAGCAGAGTAGCATCGCTTTACCCAAGACCCATCCTCCAGAGGCCACCATGCACTCTCTTCTTTCTTTTCTACTGGGAGCACTGGGTTGGGCTCACGCTCGGTGCCTTGGGGATTGGCAAACGCAGAGAATGAAGTGGAGTGGGTTGGTTGTAGAAGGCAATACGGTAGTCATTAAGTGGGGTGAGCTGTCAGGACCTGGGCTGGAGCCAGCATATTCTGTATCGACAGGAGGTCTGCTACCATTGTCGTGGAGAGAGGGGAGACAGTTTGAGTAATTGTTCCTTCCAGCTTTTGCTTTAACGAGAATCCCAGACATCCTGCTGGCCAGCTGTGGGCAGGTTTCTGCATCTCCTGCAGTTGAGAAAACAGCTGTGTGAAGGGACCACCTACATCTTGGGCATAATTAAGGAGCACCAAAGTCACCCCGCTGCAAAGGCTATTGGTGCCTCCCCCAGCAGACTGATTTTCTCTTTAAGTCGACCCGGTCAGGCGAAGGGGTTGGTCTCCCAATGTTTGCTGGAGCCAGCAGGGTGGAGAGAAAAGTTGAAAAGAGCACCACATGCATCAGCCACCCCAGTCACTGTTCCTCTACAGCCTGGGACACGTTAGACCCTGATAGAATGGGCAAGAGACAGTCAGGGTTTCCCTCCAGAAGCTGATGCTAGAAAGAGACCCCTCGTTACAGGTTTTCACCTTAGAAATGGAAATGCTCTCCAATTTAATGTTGTTTGTTTTTTTTCGAGATAGCTGTCATCCTATCTGCTAGGTCTAGGACCCATTGTGGAAATTGAAAACATCAATGCGTAAAAAGTATAAAATTATATATAAATTCATGTATAAAAGTCTCATGGAGCACATACTGGGGGTCCTCGCTCTATACTTTGGTTTTAGCTCCCATTTAAAGCCAGAGAGGAAAAATTGGCTCCCTTTTCCAAATGATAGCCTACTAGATATTTGAAATCTCTGGTCATGTCCCCTTCAAGCCTTTTCTAGAGTCAAGACAGATGGCCCATGTTTGCTTTGTAGTGGATATATTTCATAGAATCCCAGAATTGGAGCTGGCAAAGGACCTTAAGAATTGTCTACTTTATTCTGAAAATATTCAGTTATGTAGGGCTTGGGGCTAGAAGTCATGGTGAAGGAGAGAGATGAGGGGAAAATACAGTTGACAAATGAGGAAAGTGAGGCACCAAAAAGGAGCAAAGCGACTTTTCTCTGTAAGGTTGCACACTGACTCAGAGGTAGAGGTGTGAGACTGGAGCCCAGAGCTGCCAATTCCTGGGCCAGGGTACTTTTCCCTAGACTAAGCTCAGCTGCCAAGGCGTGAAATGTGGCAGAGCTATGGAAATGACTGCCCTTCTCAAACAAGGATCCCAGGAGAAGCCTGGGATACAATGGACCTTTTTTGCTGGAGACACTCCTTCCGTCTCACTGCCCTCTCTTACTGGGGGGGCGGGGTGGGGGGGTAGAGAGAGAGAGAGAGAGAAGGCAGAGGGGGAAGGGAACACTGCAAATGAAAAATTCTCTGATGCTGCCTTGGACTTCAGTTCTTTCCCTACTAAAATTCACTTGACTGTGTGAGTTGTAACCACCCTGGAAAATCCAGCAGAGAAGGCAGGAATAGAGAAAAACAATGGGGACCTTTTTTTTTTTTTTGCAGAAGAAACCTATCTAATTCTAAAGTCTCTCTCCTCCCTAGAGGGTTGTGGCTTGTCACGTTGCCAGGGCCCTTAGAAGGAGCCCACCTTCCAATACAAAGAAGGTTCCCCACCCCCCTGCCCACTCCCCAGGCCTCCCTGGGGGAAGCCTTGGCTGCAGGAAAACAGGAGGCAGGAGTAGCAGACATGCCAGGCTCTGGTCCCAGTGGAGTCAGCTTCCCAGAGGAGCAGTGGAAGGAAGGAGCCCTTTAACTTTTCTAAAGGAAAAGGGAGAGATTATGAGTCTGGTTTTCCATAGACTAGGAGGAAGGATGTGGTTTGGTTGCTTTTTTTTCTGAGGGGATCAAAATTCCATTTATTAATAACCATTTTAGTGGCAACTCAGATTAATTCAGTGCCTTATTTCTGGTAAACCCATAGGCATTGTGCATATATGTCAAAACCTCATGGAAGTCCATGTTGTGGGACTATGGCCTCAATAACAAAGACCTTTAAGGAATTTGAATAGTTATACTCCCTTGGGATGGGGCCACAAAAGACTTATATTAAAGTCTGTCATTCAAAAACGTGGTATTTGGAGGTTCTAGAAAGCTCTTATTTATTGAGAGAAGTTCATAGAGGCATCATTCTCTCCATGTTTAATAAAAGACCAAAAATTAATAGTTGTAATTTGTCCAAAACAGAAAAAAAGTGTTGTTTTGTAGAAAAATGGTCTAGACTAGACCCACTGAGGTCTGGGAAGCTTGGGTCCTAGTTCATACCTGTTTCTAACTTGTTATGTAACTATTATCGAGCTATCTTTAAGTTCCTTCAGCTTATTTTCTTTTTAAAGCGGAGGTGTTAATACTTGCCTACTTAATTCCTCTCTCTCAGACAGTCCAATAAATTAATATAGGTAGAAGGCCTCTGGACAATGGGTAATTTTTGGTTTATTCCTAGGAGAAAAGAAAGGAGGTGCCTCCAGCCTAAGACAATCCCCATTCCTAGTCACTCCATTTATACCATCTTTTTTTAACTGGGGCAGCTGACTCTTACATAGGTTTCCAGCAAATAGCCTTGTCTCGTTCAAAAACAATTCCTAAGGATATTATAGGGAAGCTATGGTTTTTCTGTGCCTCAAGGAAAAATAGTGTTGTCTGGGTAGGTTAAAACAAGACAATCCACCATGCCTAAAGATTGGCAAAAAAAAAAAAAAATGCAGATCTGTATCTGCTGGGAAAAAGGAAATATTTGTTAGCCTAAGAAAGAAACAATGTCTTGATAGCTAGTATCAATTTAGGAAAATGTTGACTTATCCTGGGTGTTGTGGAAAACTTGACAATATATGTTGTTTAATACCATTCTGTAATGAAGCTAGCACATCTTGATTTTGGCAAATGGTTAGAGTTGACAATAGACATACAAACAAAACCAGTTACTAAATTTCCTAATTGTTTTTTTCCATATTTTTGGACATCAACTTCTTTCTCTTTAAAACCAAAACCAAAACCCTTACTTTCCATCTTAGAATCAATTCATGTATTTGTTCTAAGACAAAATAAAATAGTAAGGGCTAGGAAATTGGGGTTAAGTGACTTGCCTAGAGTCTCACAGCTAAGAAGTGGCTAAAGCCACATTTGAACCCAGGACCTCTCATCTCTGGGTCTGACTCTCTATCCACTGAGCCACCCAGCTGCCCTTCTTTTTTTCTCTTTAACTGATACATAGGGTGAAGGACTGGACCCATGGTTTCATTAGTGTAGGGAATTTCATCTTCTAGTGCAGGTCAGCACTTTCTTTGCCACTTAGGGTCTTAGAGTTTTCTAGAGAACTAAGAAGTTAAGTCTTATTCTCAGTGTCAACAGCCAGTATGTATCTGAGACAGGATATGAACCCAGGTCTTATTGATTTCTTTCCACTAACTCTATGTTATTAAATAAATTAATTAAAATTAAAATATATATATGCATATATATAGTAGCAGAGTTAGTGGATAGAAGCATATATCTGTATGTATATATAATATATAATACACACACATGCATAGAATTGAATTCAATAAATATTCAATCTTCCCTCTAAACAAGTTGACTGCCTTCCACTAGCCACCCACCCTACATGAACTTATGAATGTCACCACTGAGAGAGCTCTCAATTAAACCCCTGAATTCCACAGCCAGATCATCTCTTCCTATAGAGTTTCTTTCCTGCCATCAGCCCTCCAGAGCTTTTTTGGCCCTGTGGGGCCTGTAGAGGTTGGATCTCAGAAGCCCCCGAGTGGGAATCAGACGTCCCTGGAGTCCCTTGTGCTGAGCCTGAGTTGGACAGGGACGGCGTTGAAGTTTACAGCCTCGGTGTAAGAAGCCTTTATGCCCAGAGCTCTGAAGAAGGGGGCCTGTGTTCCCGAAGGCTCCCCGTTTAGGACTTGTCAGTTGCCTGCAACCAACCGCATGGCCTCTGGTTAAGGCAATATTCCTACAGCCCAGCCAGCACTGTTTATTTACACACCACCAGAGAGGCTGGGCCCTCCGTCACTGGCTCCCTTTATGAAGAAAGTGAGTGTAAGCAGCAGGAGCCTGTTAAAATGCAAACCTCTGAAAGGTTTTCCTCCCTCGCTTGCTTTGCCACACAGCCAACACCTCTCTCCTCCATCCAGATTCTCGTTTTTTTTAAACAAGCCTCAAATTCCTGATGGGAAGATACCTCAGCAACCAGCTGAAGTCCAATCAATAGCAGGCTTTCCTAGCAGTTAATGAGCTGGAAGCCTTTTACAGCTGGCACTCGGAAGAAAAGAGGCCTGTGTTCTTGAGGGTTCCTGCTTCAGCCCTGGTAGCCATAGAATGGTAGAGCAGGAAGGGACCTTAGGAATCATCAAAATCAACCCGCTCTTTTTTCCATTTGGGAAACTGAGGCCCAGGGAGAGGAGGAACTGATTTATTCAAATCATAAGATCACAGATTTGGAACTGTGAAGTTGTCTTAAGGGCTAAGTCCAACCTCTTCATCTTTCAGGTGAGGAGATGGATGCCAAGCAAGTGAAATAACTTGCCTCAAATCACAGAGCTAGTATTGTCAGGTCTAAAAGCGACAGTATGTTACAGCTTCTTATAGGAGCGTGATTGCAGGGTCTGGTGAATCAGCCCCAAAGCTGCAGTTCTCATGACTTCTTGCCTGGCAGAGCCCACATTTCTCTTTCAAGCAGATACCGGCCGCTACTCTAAGTCTTTTCCCCAGGAGTCACTTAAAATAAAGTCCTTCATTCATTCCTCCTCCCCGAGGAGTCAGATGAGCTCTAACAGAGCATTTGCCTCACCAGAAAAGTGAAGAGTGAATCCAAGAGAAGGAGCTTAAGGTCCAAGACCTGAGCCAGCATTATATACCCCCTAGCCCAAGGTCGAAAGAGAATTCTTCCATGGCTGTTGTGGAACCGGAGGAAGTTATATGGATCTGAATCCCTGTCAGTAAGACTATGTTGTTTTCTTTCTCAGACCTCCAAGCTGACTTAGGCTGACTTGAGAAGAAGCTCCACTGAGTTAGCAAATGGCACACTCCAGTGATGGGGGGAAGGACTCTGGTCCCCAATCTACCTCTTTCTGGCCATATTCTACCATTTAAGTGGTGAGCTAATGGCAAAGCAGGTAGAAAATAGGTTAGAACAATATACCATGTTGGAATGGATTTTTTTGAGATGATCTTGGAAGGGATAGGTCAACTTTTTGCTCTCTTGGAAACTGGCATTAATGCCAGGGAAGGACACTGAGGTGGGTCTCAATGGCTGAAGTCTTCTGTTCAAGGCTGTCCAAGTCTACCCCCAAAGAGGGCCCCTGTCTTGTAGTTGGAAGGGGAGAGTGAGTCAGCCTCTATAGTCTGTTTGCTTTTTCTGTTCTTGTCTTGGCTAAACCAGCTTGACAGGGGTTGAATGGGGGCAGGGTGGGAGGGGGAGAATGGGGTGGGTAGCTCAGCTGGAATGAGACCCAACAAGAAGCCCAGGGCTGGAAGATTTGGATCTCTTTTGCAATGTCTGAGATTTTAAACCTAGAACCAAAGGTAAAACCATACCTGCAGAGGGAGCAGCCTCATTAAGGCCTAGATGCCAGTTTTTTCCACTTCTCAGTGGCATCATTTCATACCAAAGGTTAATTTCAAGTTAATGGGAGATACTTCATATGGTCACTAATGGTCTAGAATCCAGGCAACTCACAGAAATGAGACAACTGACCTAGATGTCTTAGAGGAAGTAGATCCTAGACCTTTTTTAGGCTTTCAAGTTCATCCAGGTTAGGGATTCTTGGCCTTTTTAAGGTGTGTCATGGACTCCTTTGGCAGTCTGGTGGACTTCTCAAAATAATGTTTTTAAATGCATAAAATAAAATACATAGGATTACCAAAGAAATTAATTACACCAAAATTCATTTATAGACCCCAGATTAAGAATGCCTGATCTAGGGGGCAGTTAGATGGCTCAGTGGATTGAGAACCAGGTCCAAAGTTTTGGGTTAAATTGTGACCTCAGACACTTTCTAGCTGTGTGACCCTGGGCAAGTCACTCAACCCCCATTGCCTAGCGCTTACCACTCTTCTGCCTTGGAACCAACAATTAGTTTTGATTCTAAGACAGAAAGTAAGAATTTAAAAACAGAAACAAATGCCTGATCTAAGTTCTCATTTTATAGGACACAGAAGGGGGACTTGATTTGGGCAAGGTCATACAATGAATTAGAGACAGAGCAAGGATTAGAATTCAAGTCTGCTGACTCCTAGTCTAGCATTGGTGAGAGAAGGGAAGGGTTGGGGGCATGGGGGAGAAATTCAGTTGTGGAACTTCTGTCTTAGATTTGTCCAAGCTGTTGTCTCTAGCTCATGGAGTTCCACTCCTTCTCTCTGCCTTGAGGCATTCCATAGCCCTGAGTTCTCATTGGCTGTAACCAATGGATCCTAGAATGGAATGTCATTCTTTATTTTACCACCTACTCCTTCCCTCTGAGACATCTCTCCAAGCAACTTGTCTGAGGAACTTGAGCATGTATTTCCAAGTCGTGGAGACCTGGAGAATCCAATACTCCTTTCAAATGACTTCTGCTCCAGTTTTCTACTTTGTCTTTGGTATAGAGCTGGCCAAGTTCCTTTTATTTACTTCCCTTTGCCTTAGCCTTAGAAAGATAGCCATATTCCTTTGGTAGCAGAGGAAGCCATGGGGAACTTGATTAGGGTGGCTGAGTTCCCATAACCATAACTTTGGTCCCATTCTGTGATCACAAGATTTTTGGGGAAAGCTTTTCAAAAACTGGCTAATAGAAATTAACATTGAGTTTAGAATGGGAAGAAATAATCTAGTTCAACAGATGAGGAATCTTAAGCCCACAGAGGAGAAGAGATTTGCTTAAGATCACACAGCTAGAAAATAGTAATAAATGTTGGGTCAGAACTCAAAGCCAGGGGGGCAGCTGGGTAGCTCAGTGGGTTGTGAGCCAGGCTTAGAGATGGGAGGTCCTAGGTTCAAATCTGGATTCAGACACTTCCCAGCTGTGTGACCCTGGGCAAGTCACTTGACCCCCATTGCCTACCCTTACCACTCTTCTGCCTTAGAGCCAATACTCAGTATTGACTCCAAGACGGAAGGTAAGGGTTTAAAAAAAAACAACAAAACTCAAAGCCAGGTGCTCTGAGGCCAGATGAAGTGCTCTTTCTTCTATGCTCCCTACCTGTTAGCCTCTCCTTATCTTAAGGGATCTGGAAACACAAAGGCAAAGAAATTCTTTGTAGGACCATAGGAGAGGGGAAATCAGGATGCATATAAATTTTGATGAGAGCCCAGAGGAATCTTAAGCTGAATAAGGGATGCCGTTCTTTGGGTCATGTTCCTTGAAGGTCTCAGATTCTGAGAAAGCTGTGGATTGCTGTGGGTTAATAGACTAGGACTTTCCCTGGGGCACAGGTCAGCAAGTAAGGCCTTTTACAATACTTTCTCTGGCTGTGAGACTCTTGCTGTCCCCTTAAATTTTCAAATTTCTTTTTATTTCTCCCTTTTCTAGGGTGACATGGGAGCTATTGGTCCAATCGGCTACCCAGGACCCAAGGGAATGAAGGTAAGTGAGCCACTGAGCCCGCTGGGTCCTTTAGCGGGACATGGCATATCTGAACATTGAGGTTATAAATGTCAAGATGTCAAAAGCATTCAACCTTCAAGGGGGAAGGAGTGGAAAAAGAAAATAAAGGGAGAAGAGTCTGTACACAGTCTTGCCATTTAAGGAATATGATGATTCTGGGATACTTTCTCCTCTGGTTCTTAAGCCTGTTGTGATTGGGTCAGAGAAACTGGTGGGAATTGCTGGATTAGCTTCATGAACCAGGAAGATGGCAGCCATATGATACAGTGGAAGGAATTCTCACTGGCTCTGGAGTCAGAGGACCTGGGTTCAAAATGCCTGTGTGCCACTTATTATTTTTCTATCTGTTTTGTCACTTAATTAGCTAAAGGCCAGAATCCTCATCTGTGGATGGAGGAGTTGGACAAGATGGCCTCAGAGCCATCTGGCTCTAGCTCTAGGCTCCTCTGTTCCTTGCTGAGATGCTCAGTGAGGTAGTGGAAGGAACACTGGACCAGGAATGAAGAGATCTGGGTGCTAGTCCCAACTCTGACTCTGACTGATGCTCTAACTTTGGGCAAGTCATTTGACTTTCCTGGGGATGATCAGTTTACCCTCTTATAAAATGATCCATGAAGTCCTTTTCAACCCTAAAATGTCTCGGGAACCTTTCTGTGGAGCTTGGCACTTAAGACAGGGTTTCTGTCTTACAGGGGCTTATGGGAAACATCGGAGAACACGGACTGAAAGGTGATAAGGTGATCTGAATACTCCCTTATTGCACTGTGTTTTATTCTGCATGTATAAACTACTCTTCCATATATCCCCTCCTGGAAGCCTTACTGTGTCCTCACTGCTGGTGTGTCTCCTCTGTACTTTCTCCTCCTCTTTTCCTTTTCTCCTAGAGCGTTGGTATCCCCTAGCCTTCTCCCTATCAGCACTGGGTCATGGGCAGCAAGTGGGAGAGGGCAGTCCTTTACAGAACTGAAGGGCACATTGTTAATTCAAGAACAGGAAACCATATAATGTACAACATGGTCTGCAACTAACATTTTTAAGTGTGGTTCATTTAGAGATGTGAAAACCCTGGAGAAAATATTTTAACATTGTGCAAATATTTCTCCTTATATTTTTTGGAAGAGAGGACAACCCTCCAAATTTACCTCCTCTGAATTTTCCATTTTTTCTCTCTGGTTTTCACTTTTCTGAAATATTTCTCCCACTCTGAAGGAAACAGCTTGATACAGTGGCTTTGGAGCATTTGGGAGCAGGAGTGAACAATTTTAACCTTTTTTTGTGTCATGGGCTTATTTGGCAGTCTGATGAAATCTCTGAACATAGGGGGAAAGTGTTTTTAAATGCATAAAATAAGATACATAGGATTACAAAGAAATAATAATTTGAAATACAGTTGTCAAAATATTTTTTTAAAGTTCACAGACTCCAGGTTAATAACAGCTACTCTAGAGAAAGAGGACTTGGGTTCAAATCCCACCCTTGATGCTGACTTTGAACAAGACATTGGACCTCCCTTGGCCCAAGTTTCCTCATCTGTAAAACAAGAGGACTGAATAAGATAGCAGCTCTAAGATCCTACCTTGATCTGGTTCTGTGATTTCTAGGAGTTTTTTCTTCTTTGGTTCACATATATCCAAATCCCCACCACGAGGCAGAGCTTCCCAGAGACCTGTTTGGCTTTTTCCCTGATGAAAAAAGTGTTCCTTTTTGTCCTAGTGACCAGTCCCATACAGAAGCCTGGGTTTTCCATGACCTATGCTGGATAGGTTCCTACTTACAACCACTTGGCCTTTTCTGCCTCCTGGCTTGGAGCTGAGCACTGGAACAAAGATTCCCATTTGAATTGAACAACCCTCCAAATCTATTTTCCCGATTTCTTGGGTAGCTTTAATATTTTTTTCTTAGTCCATTTCACATTTGGACTAAAAAGAGCTCCTTGGCTACCAGGACATGGGAAATCTACACAGGATTTTCCTAATTGGAAAAACCATTTTTTGAAGGCCTGGCTTCTTTATCAGTAGCAGAGTTCTCCTATAAGGTCATGCCCTTAGTAGTTTGGCACCCACTCTATCACCTCTATAGAGTTGCCCTACTTGTCTCTCTGGGCTCATGGTGGACCAAAACGCAGCCTGTTAGTAAGCCTAAGAAAGCCTGGCCTACATGAGAGCCCCCTCAGGATGTAGAACACCAAAAGATTTGTTTTCTCAAATCTCTTTTGTTCAGCGCTGTTTCCGTTTTCAGAATTTTAGACCGATCCAACCTTTTGGAATGGACAAAAGAGAGAGAGGAGAAATTTCTGAGAGAAGGGGCAAGCCTAAGGGAGGTTCTTTTAGATCAGATAACTGAAATATCTTCAATATCTGAAGGTTATTTTCCAGAGACATCATCTAACTGGAACTTAAGCAAGAACTAGAATATATTTATTTAATATTATATATTGCTTAAGTTATATATATTTTTTAATGTCTTTGAGCAGCCGGATGAGATATTACAATGTTCATGAATGAAGTCATCCACTTTCCAGCCAAGAAAGCCCCTCAGGCCTTTACACAGACTCTGTTTCCTTTTCTTTTACTCATATCTAGCATTCATCCAGCAGATTCAGAGCAGCAAATTAAAAGGAAAAAAGGTAGCGATATAGCAGTTCTTCACTTGGTGTCTTCAGGCTCCCATGGGTCTGTGGATAGATTTCAGGGAACCTATGACCTCAGGTCCTAGGGGGGACCCAGAGAAACCACATCTTTGTTTTTGCCAACTTTTTGATTTTCTTTGTAATCCTATGTGTTTTTTTGGTATGCATTGAAAAACATTATTCTGAGAAGGGGTCCATAGACCTCGCAAGATGGTAAAAGGGGGCTCAGGACATACATTCAAAGGATAAGAACCCGGGAATAGAGACAGGTGAATTTCATTAGCTTTGGATTGAAATTAGGCACACATTGACCAAGGGACCTTCACTTTCCAGTTCTCTGACCTGACTGCTGCCAAGGTGATGGGAGATGAGAGCATAGAGAAAGACAAGGACCCTGAGTAACTTCTTTTGTTGTTCAGTCATCTTTCAGGGGTCTTTGTGACCCCATTTTGGGTTTTTTCATGACAAAGCTACTGGAATGATTTGCCATTTCTTTCTCAAGTTCATTTTACAGATGAGGAAACTGAGGCAAATAGGGTTAAGTGACTTGCCCAAGGTCACACAGCTAGCCAGAGTAAGCTATTGAGGAGCTAATCCAGCTGACTGGAACCTTCTTCCAAGCCTCTTGCTTGGAAGCTGCTGAAAATTGAATCACAGGACACAGGGTTTATAGCTGGAAGGGATTGGAGAGGTCAGGTCCAAACCCCCTATTTTACAGAGGAGAAATCTGATTCAGGAGGGTGGGCCAGGGCTTCCGACTGCAAACCCTGTTCTCTTGCTGCTAGAATCAGGTGTCCTGATCGCAAAGAGGAAGTGACCCAGGGACAGCCGGTCAGTGAGGAAGGAGATAACAACCGTAAAAAGCAAACGCTCGGATTTAGAAAGCATAGAAGCCTGAGGTCAGTAGGGACAGCCTGCACTACCCATCTCAGCAGGTCCCAAGGGTGTCATTGTGTTACAGCCCAGGGTGGCCAGAGCTCGAGTAATGGGAAGAATGCTGACCTAGACGTGTGCGTGTGTGTGTGTGTGTGTGTGTGTGTGTGTGTGTGTGTGTGTGAGAGAGAGAGAGAGAGAGAGAGAGAGAGAGAGAGAGAGAGTGTGTGTGTGTGTGTGTGTGTGTGTGTGTGTGTGTGTGTGTGTGTGTGTGTTTTATGCCAGACTCTGTCACTCTCTCATTGTGTGACCTTTGCAGCTTTGGGTCTTAGTTTTGATATTTGGGGGGTAGAAGATTGAACTAGATCAAACCCCAAAGTCTTTTAAGCTCTAATGTTCTTCAAATCTCTGTGCATCATTGGAAAGGGTGCTGGATTTTAGGCAGAGGAGTTGGTTTCAAATCCTGTCCCTATCACTTCCTACACAACCTCAAGCAAGTTACTTGTTTGCCTCAGTTTCCTCATCTGTGAAGTGAGTTGGAGAAGGAGATGGCAAACTACTCCAGTATCTCTGCCAAGAAAACCCCAAATGGGGCCATAAAGAGTTGGACATGACTTAATGTACATGATTGAACAATAACATCCATCTTCAATCCCAAATCCCTGTCCCAACTTGGTTGATAGCAAATACCTAGGTTGGTGAAGGTGTGTTTGAGTGAAAATGTTATCCCAGGGGGCAGCTGGGTAGCTCAGTGGATTGAGAGCCAGGCCTAGAGACAGGAGGTCCTAGATTCAAATCCAGCCTCAGACACTTCCTAGTTGTGTGACCCTGGGCAGGTCACTTAACCCCCTTTGCCTAGCCCTTACTGCTCTTCTGCATCCAAGATGGAAAGTAAGGGTTTTTAAAAATTAAAAAGAAAAGAAAAAAGAAAATGTATCCCAAAGCCAAGCAGCTTAAGTGCAACTTTGATGTGACTATTTTAAAGAGACAGATGGACAGACTGACAAAGAGACAGAGAGAGAAAAAGACAGAGACAGACAGACAGAGTCAGAAAGAGATAGGCAGAGAAAAAGAGACAGAGAAAGGTAGTGCCACAGTGTAGACTTTGCACATCCAAATGATGTGTCAATCCATTGAAAGTGATTCCTATGGCAGGTGGCTGTGTACTGGCTTATTCCAGTGAGCCTGCCATACTTTCAGGATATCTGGGGTCTCCTCTTGGTAAATAGTCTCTAGAACTGGCAGCCCATTCTCTTGAATCTCTGTAGTAGTTGCAAATCTTGGCTATCAGGGAAACTTGAAATCAATAGATGCTCAATAAATGTTTATTGAATTAAGTTGTTTAAAGGTAGTTTGGAATTCTACAAATAGTTTAAAAAAAAAAAGGACCCAAATTGGGTGAATAGAGAAGGAGCTTGGGCTGGGTCGTACCGTTTTGAGTTACAAACGAGGTGCAAATAAGGAGGATAAACCCAGGAAATAGACCTGTGACTTCATTGACATTTGGGGACTCCTGGATAAGGAAAATTACTTCTATCGATACAGATCAGCAATTTATAGCCTTAAGAGAGCTACCCAGAACAGGGAGACTTAAGGGCAGCTGTTATGTCAGAGGCAGGATTGGAACCCAGTTTTCTAGCCACTGTGCCTTTAGAAATAAAGAGACTCATTTCCATCCAGTATTAGAAGCATGTCCCACTGCTTTGTCTCTGGAATGTCATCAGTTGCCTGACCCCTCTTCATTCTAGCCCTTTCCTCCCTTGATTATCTCCTATTTATCCTCTATAGAGTGTGCCTTGTACATAACTGTTTGCATGTTGTCTCCTCCACTAGATTGTAAGCTCTCTGAGGGCAGGGAATGGCTTTTGCCTCTTTTTTTGTATCCCTAGCTCTTGGCACAGAGTTGATGCATAGCAGTCGCTTGATAAATGGTGATTGATAGATCAGCATCCAACACATATATGCACTTACACACGCATTCACCTCCTCGGCCTGATAGTAGTTAACAATTAAAATGAGATGATTTTTCTGGCTTATAAACCAGTCCCAAAGATACTTCCAAAGAAGGTTCCAGACTTGGTTTTAGCAATGAAAGCATTGTTGGGATAAGCATAGGACCACACAATGGGACCAGTATCCTTTGATGAAAAAGATAAAGGTTAGACTAAAGGGTTTCCAAAGGTCCCTTCCCATTCTGTCATTCCAAGTCCAAATCTTTTTGTTAAAAAAAATAGCCTCATAACTTTCAGTCATATCTCATTAGTGAGTACTAGATTATCCCATTCATTGTGAGCACAGATGACCTCTCTGACCCTTGTGAGATTTTATTTTCATTAACTACACATAGGTCCTATTTGCTCTAGGTTTGGGAGAGCAATGTGGTATATAATAGGCTGGTTTTGGGACAAGAAGACCTGAGTTTGAATCTCACCTCTTCTACTTACTCTCTGACATTGGGCAAATCACTTAACCATTCTGGGCCTGAGTTTAATGAGAAAGGTGGACTAGATAATAATCTACACACCAATGACTTTTGGTGTCCTATTTCAATATTAAGAATTCTCCAGGGAGCAGCTGGGTAGCTCAGTGGATTGAGAGCCAGGCCTAGAGACGGGAGGTCCTGGGTTCCAATCTGGCCTCAGACAGTTCCTATCTGTGTGACTCTGGGCAAGTCCCTTAACCCCCATTGCTTCGCCCTTACCACACTTCCACTTTGGAAGCAATAAACAGTATTGATTCTAAGGTAGAAGGTAAAGGTTTTTAAAAATAAATAAAATTGAAAAAAGAATCCTCCAGTTGTGTGGCCTCTGCCAGGTCAATAGGCCAAATATAGCTGGAATAGATTTTAAAAGTTCATTTAGGGGCAGCTGGGTAGCTCAATGGGTTGAGAGTCAGGCCTAGAGACGTGAGGTCCTAGGTTCAAATCCGGCCTCAGACACTTCCCAGCTGTGTGACCCTGGACAAGTCACTTGACCCCCCATTGCCCACCCTTACCACTCTTCCACCTAGGAGACAATACATAGAAGTCAAGGGTTTAAAAATAAAAATAAAAAAAGTTCATTTAGTTCCTATTTAGTTTGAATCCTAGAGTAGGTCTCTTTGGCCCTCGTTTGGCCCGAGCTCTCTTTGGCTGGCTCTGGAGACAGTCATGATGCTGCTAGCCCAGACGGTGGAGACTGGGAGCTGACCTTCTCACCTCCATCATGGTCTGCCTGCCAGCCCTCTCCCGAGGAAGGCTGGCAGGTGGGACGGGGTTGGAGGGGACGGGAATCTGCCATGGCTGGTGTATATTGTAACTCTCTTTGCCGCTGTATATTCAGGGTGATCAAGGGCTGCCTGGTGTGCCCGGAGATATCGGATTCCAAGGAGATAAGGTAACTGCATCTAATTTCCGCTCTTCCCCCCCTCCTGCTCTTGCCCCATTCGGCTTCCTCCCCCTCTAGATACTGTGCCCAGAACCTCTGAGCTGTTTGCCTTTCAGCCTCACCATTCCCAATGGGTTCTGGGGACCAAAAGCCTTTCCTAGAGTAGACTTCTGAGCTCGGTGCTGGAGCTTCCTGCCTATAAATCACCCCCTTCCGAGGGAAGAGGACACTCTGGTGAGTTCTAAGCAGAGTGCTCTGTAGGTAACAGCAGTGATGCTTTACATCCAAGGGGTACAGAAGTAGACGAGACCGTTTCCACCCGATAAGTTGTAAATATTCCTGGCCTTCTCATCAGGCATTTAACCCTGGTTATGGGTCCAGAGAGCAAAGCTCAGTGAAGAGAGATGACTTGTTGGAGGTCATGTAGTCAGGGATAACAGCGCTGAGTCTCAGTCATTAGCCGCCTCTTCCTTCTCCTGTACCCCAATAGATAGATGTGTGTATGCGTACTTTATATAGTGCCTTAATCTCTTTTTTTATTTACTATCCATTTGTTATTTACTATCCATTTGTCCTCAGACAAGTCACCTTTCTGGGCTTTGAGTTCCTTTTTTTGTAAAACGAGGGGGCTGAATTAGATGACCCCCTAAAGTTCTTTCCAGTTCTGAATTTCTGGCTCCGTGATGACTCAGTTCCTCACAACAGTTCTGTAAGGTGGACAGGGCGGGATGTATCATCCCCATCTTAAAAGAAGAATGCATAAATGAGTTACCCAAAGTCATATGGCTAGTAAGTGTCAAAGCTAACATTAGAACCTTGTTCTCCTCCTTCCAAGACCGCCATGCTTTTCTAGTAGGCTAGGCCACCTGGGTAGACTTTTCTGACATTTTTCTATATGAATCTCTTGCTGACAACTGTCCCAATATCTCTGGAAACCTGATTAAACTTTTTTCTTGCTGGTTTTAAGCCAGGTGTAAAATGACCCCAATCAAGCATTTTGGGAAGATGAGCTTGAATAATTGCTCCAAAGAGTCTTTGCCAAGAATGGACTTGTAATTTTGAAGACTACTCACCAACCCATGTTATTCCTGCTTTTCTCTGGCTTTCCTAAGGGAGGGCCACCCTGGCTCCCCTTCCCTCACTGGCACCTTCATGGAGAGGGCATTTGTGGCATGTCTTGGGCTGTCTTGGAAGAGAGCCAGAGTGATCTGCATTTAGTACTAGCTTCTTCTTTGAGGTTTACTTATATAGACAGATAGGGATCAATAGAGGCATTGGCATTTCTAGGAATGATTTACTACCTTCATGGACACTAAAGGCAAGCGGATCTCTTAGTCTCTTTAAAATTAACTCTACAAGCTTGTAAGCTCCATGAGAAAAGAGTTTGTCTTGGATAAATTTTTTCATTTCATCCAGCACTAAATTGTGCTGTAGGAGACATGGGGTGCTTAATTAAATTGAATGCCTAACCCCCTGTGCCTCAGTTTCTTTGTCCATAAAATAAAAATACTTATGAGGTTGTTGTGAGGATCTGTCAGCAAGGATTTATTTTTTTTTAATGTTTACTTTCTCTCCTAGTAACAACTCTCAGACAGAAGGGCAAGGGCTATCTAGGCAAATAGGACTTGCCCAGAGTCACACAACTAAGTAGTATCTGAGGTGAGGTCCTCCTACCTCCAGACCTGGCACTATCCACTGTGCCACCTGATGCTCCTTCAGCCAGGACTTATTAAAAATTTACTAAGAGCCTGGCACTATGTGAAATGTCGGGGTCACCAGATTACATCTGATGATGGTTGTGAAGTCCAAGGCAAACCTTAAGTGTTATACAAATATAACCTCTCACTATTATTTCTTGAATGGGTACGCTTGTCATTGACTCACTGAGGTCCAAAGATGTTTTCCTTGAAATTTTCTTCTCTCTCCTAATGTCACACTGTTCTGTGCTTTGTAGGGGAGCCAGGGAATGTCAGGGTCACCAGGTGCTCGAGGAAAGCCAGGCCCCCCAGTAAGTAAGCCTTCTTCATTTGTTTCTAAATCTTTTCCCCTCTCCCTCTACAATAATCTCCCCTCCACCCCAGCTTACTGAATGGTGGCTCCTGGGGAGATTGTGTTTCTGACACCTCTTTCCTCCCTCTCTTTTCTGCTCTACAGGGAAAATCTGGTGACAAAGGACCAGTTGGGTTTCCTGGGCCTCCAGGCCCTGAGGTATGTGGCTGCTTGGATGTTCTCTCTCTAGAGCTCTGATTGTTTTCCCCCTTCTGATTGCTTTTCTCTTTGGGCTCCCAGTCTAGAGCATTTTTTGGTGGACATAGTATTGGAAGTGGAAGTGGGTGGAGGTTGATATTTTAATTTTGAGAGAAATAACCAAGAAACCTAGTCTTTCCTCTTTCCATCAGATTAAGGCTATACTCATGACTCATTTACACAGTACTAGATCTCAGAGAAGCCGATTATATAGTTATGGATTCTCTCCTGATACTTCTAATTCCCTGCTTTTTCAACATTTCCTGAGCCCTGGAATCACGTAGGTCGATTTTGGATGCAGCTGATACATTTTGATGGCCTTGTCCAATGGCATGATGTTTTTCTTCCCTCTTTTTAGTGTTCTTTCTGGATCTTGAGACGTTAGTGGGGCAGGCTCTTTGGAGGCCTATGAAGAGTAAAAGGAGGAAGCAGATATAAAAACTGATCTGGTCTCCTCAGGGTTCTAAGAACCAGGAGCCTTTCATTAGAGAGAGCCCCAGGCCTGACTGGTCCCAGTCAGATCTCAGCTGAAACTGGGCTGGCCTCAAGAACCCACCAGGCCCAACAGCTATCTGACTTTGCTGTACTTGGCTCTCAAGAGGCCTTTCTCTGTCCAAGACAAAAGAGCTTTGGCGCTACTCAGCTTCCTGAATCATTCCAGAGATTCTCATTTTCATGCCTCTTGGGAACCCTGTGGACAAAGGAATATTTCCTGTGGTGCTAGAATGTCCCCACATTTTTCAGTCTCACCTTTATGGCCTCAGGAGAGCCTGAGTAAGAAAGGGGTTCGGAGGCACATGGAGAGAGGTGTAGCATTTTGTTGTTGGGTGCAGTTCCAGGGGAAGCAATGCCCTTGCTCCCCTGGCCCACTCTGGACTTAGCAAGCATCTCCTACCTGATCCCACAACCCATCTCACATCCAGACAGGGCCCACTAGCTGCAATATTTAATTCATCGCAGTTCTGACTTTGGCCCCAGAATGGGACTATCTTTAGAATGCCAAATTCAGACACTTTTCAATAGCCTTATTTCTTTCATTGGTCTCCGAGGAGAAGGTCCTAGGGGTATTTGAGAGCTTCTCTCCGAGGCTGGCCGTCAAGCCTTAGCCTTTCATTAGCTGTGACCAGGGCTCTCCAGAGAAGCCAAAGTAGAAGATGGCTCTGGCATCCCTCCTTTGTTTCTGTGGGATGGTAGGGCGTATTTCTCAGTTATCCTTGACCAGTGGGGTGGAGTGGACCGGATTCAGCTTAGCTGCAGACAGAAGCTGATGAACATGTCATCACTCTGGAGCTTTCCCCTTCCCATTGCTGTGGAGAGGGGAATACTTCGATTCTCTCATCAGTGGAGAACATGTGTGTGAGCACCAGCCACTGATTACCACTGCAACAGCCAAATCCTCACTCGAGGAAATCAAGGGCATCCCCAAATGCCCGGCTCACTTCCTTCCCCTTCCCCAGGCCACAAAATTCAAAACAGCTTGTCCTGGCTCAGGTTAACCCTAAATCTGTCATTTTGTGCTATGTTTGAGGAGGTTGGTAGGCATTACTTGCCCCTAGATCCTGCTTGCTCTGCCCCGTATCAGCTGTGCCTGCATGATCTCTGCCTTTCTGCTTCCTTGTAGGGTTTCCCAGGGGACATAGGACCACCAGGCCAGAATGGACCAGAAGGTGCAAAGGTGAGTCAGTGGCCAGTGACAGCTTTATGCTTAGATGGAAATGGCTGAAGGAGATGGGTAGGGAGACGGAGGGGTGGGGCACGGAAATGGGGGGGGAGGGGGAATGGATCGAGATTGTTCTGGCTCAATCCTAGGTTTGGGATGTTTGCATTGAGGGCCCTCCAAGAGTTCTCTCCACGGTGGAATTGATGTTGGATGCTATCCCGTGGTAGCATGTGCTAGAAGGCCAGAAGCATCTTGTCTGTGTCAATGGTTCTTTGGAGTCCAAACTCCAATCTTCTGAGACCTCTTTCTTTTCTCTTCTGTCTAGGGAAAGCCAGGAGCTCGAGGCTTACCAGGACCGAGAGGACAGCTTGGGCAGGAGGTGAGACAGCCTGGCTCCGTCTGCTGCCCTCCCTGGAGTCACCTCCCTGGCATGTTTCCCTGTCTCTGAACTTGAGCTCTTGGCCGTGCTTGGCTGTGGGCATTTGGAGGTTGGAATCTTTCCCTCACTGTGCCTGGAAGCCACTGGGGAAGAGGCCCAATAGGCTGGGGTTCAATATTCATATTGGAGACACATGGATAATGGTTGGTTGGGAATAGGAGGTCTCCAAGCAGTGACTGGGGAACACTACTATCTCAGGATATCTTGAGGTCCCTCTTCTTGAAAATCTTCATTGGATACTGGATGACCACTTTTCAGGAATGTCATAAAGGACTTGTGAAGTCCATTCTAAGTCTGAGTTCATGAATTCCAGTATTTTCTTCATCCCCTCTCAATCAGAGAGCCTTCTTCTTTTTTCTTTCCGCTCCTAATGTGATTCCATTTAGTGAGAAAATTATGGTAGTTGCAAGAAAGAATAGAGAAGAAAAATAAAGAGATAGTCAGCTTTCCAGCAAATGAAGAAATCACTATCTTGAGAACTGTTGGGGGATAGTCTATTATTGTCAGTGAATTTGAAGCAGATGTTCCAGAAACTTAAAGACTGGAGAATTGGAAGTGAAAAGGATTTTAGAGATCACCTTGAGAGGAAACAACATAGGAAAAATCAGAAACTCTGATATTGACTACCTTTAACTTCAGTTTTCTTATCTCTAAAATAAATGAGTTGGCTTAAATGGTCTCTCAAACCTCTTTTGGCTCCAAACCCAAGATCCCAGGATCAAATCCAACCTTCTGCAGGAAATTGAGGTCCAAAAGGGAAAAAAGGATTTTTGAATAGCATAGGCAGGATTCAAATTCAAATCTTCTAAGTCCAAACCCAGTGTTCTTTCCATTTATATATATTTTTTCTTTCCATTTATATTGCTTTGTTGTCTCACTCTCCAAAACCTTTCATGCCTCTGGACATGGGCCCAGGGCAAGTCCTGGTACAAAGTACTGGGTTTGGGAGTCAGGGAGAATATTGTCTTCCCACAGCTGCATGCAGACATCCCACTGCTAACAGATCCCCTTTCCCTGGCCTGGCTCAGAGGCCCTTACAAGTTTAGAAGCCACGGGAACTGTTTCTGGGGGAAACTGCTCTGCCATTTGGGTGGGTGGGGGGTTTCCTGGATGCTTATGCACAAGGGGCATCATGGAATAGGTGACTAAGAGTTGTGTGAGGAGAGGATCAGAGATGAGTAAGAGCTAAGATATCAGAGCATGTCATATTTTGAGAATTGGAATGGACTTTAGAGATCATATTGTCTGATCCTTGGTTTTACATATTAGGAAACTAAAGCCTAGAATGATTAAGATCCTTGATTTAAAACTAGAAGGGACATTAGAGGTCACTTGGTCCAATCTTCTAATTTTAGATTTGTGGAAACTAAACTGGTAAAATGATTTGCATTAAATGGAAGAACTAAGGTTCAAACCCAGACCCTTTCACTCTAAATAGCTCTTTCCATGGCACCAAGCTATGGTTTGCCCAAGGTCTGTGTAGGTAGCAGAGTTGGGATTCTGTCCTAAATCCTCTAACTTTAAATTCATTCCTCTTCCCTAGTCAAAATCCTCAATGCAGTATTTCCACCACTACAGATTTCTTCTCTGATCTTGCCATAATACTGTAATAGTATTGGTGGCTTAGTTGTTTAGATCATCTGTTTTGTGAACAGGGGATCTGGGGTTCATTGTTCCAACATATCTTTTTTTCTTCAAACCTGGTATGGTGCTCTCAAATATAGTTCCCCTCAAGGGCAGAGATTTTGCCTTGCATATCTTTGCATCTTCTTTTAGTTCAGTGGCCTGTACCTATTTGTTTTTGTTGTTCAGTCATGTCCAACTCTTCATGACCCCACTTAGGGTTTTCTTGGGCAAAGATACTGGAGTAGTTGGCCATTTCCTTCTCCAGTTCATTTTATAGACGAGGAAACTGAAGCAAACAGAGTTTAAGTGACTGACCCAAGTTCACATAGCTAGTAAATTCCTGAGGCCAGATTTGAACTCAGAAGATGACTCTTCCTGACTCCAGACCCAGCACTCTATCCACTGTACCACTCAACTGCCCTCTACTTATTTAGGGCTTTGTAGATGTCTGTAATAGCATCTTTCACATTGAAATGACCTGCCTACTATTAGTACCTACTCAGTACTACATGATTTGACATGATTCTTCCCCCTTCCCATTGGTCACAATGTGTTGCTTTAAGTCACCTACACTCTTTTGATCACAGGTGCCATTTGTAGGTAACCAGCCATGGTTAGGCATGTATTATGTAGCTGAGTAGATCACCAAAGCTTCAAACATATGGATTTGGCCTGTGGAGCTTGGTGTCCAACCTCCTAACTCCAGAGGCACCAATCAAAAACATTTGAGAGTTTGCCCTTCCTTGCAGTCCACTAAGGTCTACAGATCTCGGTCTGGCCTGAGGTTGACCCTAAACTCACCTGAAGACAATCTAATGTATGAAAGAAACCTACAACATGGGAGCCAGTGGGGTCATCAGTTGGTATGAGGCCTTTGTCCTGAAGGCTACAGGTGTCGGGGTTATACCCTCCTGACACAAAGTGTCCCGGGCTCATTATTTTTCTAGGGCCACAGGCTATTTTTTCAGATTCTAATTAATTATCTTCAGGATGACATAAATGGATTAATTACACTCTTCCCTTTAGAAATACTCCAAATATTTCCAGGCCTGTTCTTATTGGGCTTCTCAGTAACTGTGGGAAAGAGGGAAACTTGCCTCGGGAAGTTCATGTCATGATGATAGTGTGAAGCTAATAGAGCTGTCTGATTTTGTGCTCTCTGTCTCTTTTTTCCCATTCTATCCCTTGGTCTTTAGGGAGATGAAGGACCAATGGGGCCACCAGGATCCCCTGGGTTAGAGGTAAGTGCCCTACTCACCATACTAGGTGGGATTTTGATAGATCCAAGTTTGGTATGGTGGAAAGGGGAAGGCAAATACCCTGGAAATAAGCTTGACCATTGTAAGAGCACAAGAAAAAGGTAGGAAAATTGTCACTGATGTCAGGATGCTAAGCCCACCAATTTTTACCTTGGCCTAGTCAATGATCTTGGAGATTTAATAAACCTTGAGATCTGAGGTCTAGAGGAAACTTTGACTAGCCAGTTGGTCTAGCCCCTGCTTTTAGACAAGTAATTGTATGAACTCACTAATGTTTGAAATAGCCTTTTATTTATTTTTTCCAACCCCTTTTTAATCCAGTCTGACACATACAGGCTTCATGGGCAAGTTACTGAGCAAGTAACTGAAATTTTCCATGTTTTTGTCTGGCAGGTATGGCAAAAGTGCCAACCTGCAGAGAATAGAGGGACTTTGCTCATCAGGAGTTCTCCATAGCAACTAAATCAAAGATCCAGTCCCTCCCCCTAATCTATATTTCAAAAAAATCCATAACTTCAGTCTTAGAATTGATACTAAATGCCAGTTCCGAGGCAGAAGAGTGATAAGGGCTAGGCAATGGAGGTTAAGTAATTTGTCACAGGTCACAAAGCTAGAAAGTTTCTGAGGTCAGATTTGAACCCAGGACCCAGGAGAGAGGCCTAGCTTTCTTTGCATTGAGTCACCTAGCTGCTCCCCTAATCCATTTTAACTTTACAAGGCTTTATTCCAACCATTCCCTCTCTCTTGATCCTCACAACAATCTGTGGGCTGGAGATGGCTGATATTATGACCCCCCTCCAACAGATGGAGAAATTGAGACCCATGGTAGTGCAATGGCTTGCCTAAGCAATAACTTGACTAAGTAAAACAGTTAAACTGCAAGTAAAATCTAGGACCTACCAATCACTCATACAAGACTGTTTCCATGTATTACTATATCTTTACAAGACCAGAAAATAAATAACTTCTCTTCATGGTCTGTTCTGGCTAATTCAGAAGCATGTTTTGCATGACTTCTCATGTATGATGGATATCATATTGTTTGCCTTCTCAGTGGAGAGGGAGATGGCTAGAGGAAAGAAGAGAATTTGGAATTGAAAATGTATAGAAATGAATATTAAAAGGGAACAAATTAATTTTTTTTTAAATTGAAAGTTCTTGCTCTCAATAGATAGATAACAACAGCAAAACCCACAAAAATTAAGGGTCTATTCCCTGACCTTTACCACTCTTCTTATACCTTCAAGTCATGCCTTTTTCCTTGACCTTGTCCTCCTCCCACTCACCTTTGTTTTTCAGGGTCAGCTTGGCAGGAAAGGATTTCCAGGAAGGCCTGGCCCTGATGGCTCCAAGGTAAAGAAGACTTTATCATGATTAAGGGGGGGAGGAAGGACTTGGAGAATAGGGACCAGATGATGAGGACAGGCTGGGAGATCAAGGAATCAAACAACAGAGATTAATTACCAGCATGATAGATTCCTCATAGCGACCTATGAAATGAGGCATTAGCTCACATACCCATGGGTAAATACAAATAATAATAGGTGATAGTAACAATTAAGAAACCTCAGGCTTGTACTCTTTGGTCACAAAGCTCTAAACATTCTTGATTTCGTTTGATCTTCAAAAGAACCCTGCAATGTAGGCAGGGCAAGGATTAATATTCATTTGAAGAAAGTAATGCCCAGAGATGCCAAGAGGTTTTCTCATGGCCAAATAGCTACCAGTAAGTGGCAGAGCCAGATCTGTTTTTGTTCTCACTATTCTCATCCCGCTATCTCTCAAAGTTACTAGCAGCATGTCTCATGAGTCATTTGCTAACCCTGTCCCTCTGCTTTCTGAATCTGTATTGGGGAGGCCCTCGTACCCTGAACTCTGAGAAAGGGTTGGTTGGGAGAAGATGGAGGGGGTATGCAAATGATGAATTCTGTGTGGAATAGAGAGAATGGGATATAAATACAATTGACCCAGTCAATTTTTAAACCTAAGGAATCGGGGAAAACTCCCTGCCAGGCACAACCTGTGGTCAGCAGCCCCACAGAGGTCTGAACCCTTTTTCTTTATTCATCCTGGCTTGGTTTCTGTGGCAAAAGGAATGACGAGCTTTTAGCATATTACATGTTGTTTTACAAACCCATGTGGCTTCCCCTCTCTGTTTGCCTCTTTCCATGTCACTGGTCTTGTGGGTAGGATGGAGGTAGGGGGAGGATAGGGAGGCTGAGGTTTCTTAGTCTCTCTCCATGGCCTCTGGGTCTTAAAGTACTAGCCACTCCATCTCCAGACTGCTGGAGCCGGTCAGCCAAGACCAAGAAGGCAAGAAAAATTCAGACATGATAGATTCAGAATGGCTTTAATTAAAGTAATTTAAGCATGTTTGAGAAGTCAGTAGAATGCCGTAGCTGGAAAGGACCTTAAACATCATTCAGTCCAACGTGGGCAGAAATGGGGGTCCCAGACAGGGGAATTAACTTGCCTGGAGTTAAATGGTAAGTGTTGAAGCTAGAACTCAAATCTGAATTTCCTAATTTCCAAGCCCTGTTTTCTTTACAGGATGTCCATGAAGGTTGAGTCATAGAAGATAACTGTGGCCTCCCACTAGTGGTTGATGTTCATTTTCTTGGAATAGGTGGTTCCTGGAGCTGGCCCAAGGGATGTTTCTAATGTCCTTGTGGAATGTTCATACCCAGGGCTCTGGAGTCAATCAGGCCATGCTATGAATTAGCATGGGGCTATATGGATAAGACATAGTCATCATGGACATAGGCCAAGGGGGAGACAATGTGGGAATTGGTAGAATGGAAAAGATTTTGAATTTAGAGTCAGAAAATCTGGTACTGAGAACTGTGGGATCTTGGGCAACTTCAATAACTCTTCTGGATCTCAGTATTCTCATCTGTAAAACTAAGGAATTAGACTAATGACCTCTAAGGTGCCTCTCATCTTTAAATTTAAAGTCCAGTGATCTTATGACTTAAGCATATTCATGGTGGTTGTTCATCTCTTTCAGTCACGTCTGACTCTTTGTGACCCCATCTGGGGTTTTCTTGGCAAAGATCCTGGAATGGTTTGCCATCTCCTTTTCCAGCTCATTTTACAGATGAGAAAATGGAGGCAAACAGGGTAAAGTGACTTGCCCAGGTCACATAGCTAGGAAGTGTCTGAAACCAGATTTGAACTCAAGTCTTCCTGACTCCAGGCCTGGCTCTGTATCTATTGTACCTCCGTACTGCCCACTTAATTCTTGCTCTCCTTAAATGAGCTCAGAGGCTTTTTGCAAAACCTGGAGATGGCAATGAGTGGCTGGGAAGAGAAGAAACATTTATATAGTACCTATTATGTGCTAGGCATTCTGCTAAGCACTTTACAAGTAGTATTATCTCATTTAATTATCACAACAACCCTGTGAGGTAACCAGTGCTGTTATTATTCCTCCTTTAGGGTTGAAAAACTTAAGGCAAACACAGGTTAAGTAACTTGCCAAGGGTTACACAGATAATAAGTGAGGCTAGATTTGAATTCAAGTCTTCCTGACTTCACTACCTCACTAGTTCTAGACACAGTCAACTTTTAGTTTTCGTATCTCTGGCCTATTCTGCTCCATGTTCTTCTATTATTTTTCCTCCACCATGGGACATTTCTTTCTATGATGGCCTGTGGCCAGGCTAACTTGGTCTAAAATGGCAGAGTATCGTGAGATGGAGCCCCATGCATGAGGCAACTTATTCCACAGCATTGGACCGATTGGCTGAAGAGTTCTCCTGAGTCCTGCCTTTGGAATTTTCTATGGAGAAATCAGAAATGGATCTGAGCTTGGGGACTGTGGCCCAGCCATTGTCACCAGTGGTTGGCCTTCCCCTTTCCAGTCCCCTGGTAACATTCCTCCCGATCTCCTTGCAGGGTGAGCCAGGAAATGCGGGTCGACCTGGAAGAGTGGGAGAGCAGGTAGGTCTTTGACTTTTCTCTATAGTCTGACTCCCTTAAACCAGTATATGAGCCCAGCCTTGAGCCAAGTCTCAGGAACTCAGAGCCTGATTCTTCATTCAGCATCTGGATTCCCCACTGGCTTCTCTTCTCCTCCTCCTCTTTGGCTATGTCTTTGGCCTTTTCACTGCTGGTCTGAATCTCCCGTTAGGAATGGACCCCAACTTAGGATGCTAGTGCTTTGGCTATCGCTGGTCATAATAGCAATACCTCACATAAGGAGAGAGCTATGCTTATAATCTATATCCCCATCTTCTGCTTCAACAGCTTTATCAATTAAAGAAGTGTTATTCCTAATTGTCAGATAAGGAAACTGAGACCCAAACAAGTGAAGTAATTTGTTTGTTTATTAATGGATAAACTGGGACTGATCTTTATGTCCTCATTCTAGTCAGTGGTGCTAATGTGAATAATAGGGGCTAGGAATAGAGACTGGACCTGTGATTTCATTGGTGTAGCAAACTCCTGGGTAAGCAAAAATCCCAATACCAAAGCAATTTGGCATCTTTTCTTAGCATATAGCCTAAGAGAGTTGTTTGGAGGCACTGAGAGTGTAAGTTGGCATGCCCAAGGTCACAGAGGCAGGATGCGTCCAATGCAGAACTTGAACCCAAGTCTTCCTGATTTTGAGGCCAGATCTCTGTCCACTATGTTACAGTACCTTGAAGAATATTTCATATTTATTATAACGTCAATCAGCAGGCATTTATTAAATTCCATGCTGTTGTACCAGGCACTGTGCTAAGCTCTGGTGTTTTACATATATTATTTCATTTGATTCTCATAGCCACCCTAGAAAGCAAGTGGACTGTTATCTGCATTTTTAGAGATGAGGAAAAAGGTTGAAAGGAGGAATATTAATTTTTTGTGTCCATTTGTCTAGGAAGTGGACGAGGCAAAAATCTGAACCCAGGTCTTCAGACTTTGAGGGTGGCACTTCTCTGATTCTTTTCAATTCCATTCGATAGTCCAAGTTATTATATGCCAGGCACTATGCTAAGCACTTGGGGATACAAAGACAAAAATGAAAAAGCCCCTGCCATCAGAGAGCTTATAATCCACTAAGAAAACTAGCTTATAAGACAAAGAAAATCAAGGAGGCAGAGAACACTGACAGTGGAGTGGTGGGACTGAGATCAGGGAAGGCTTTGTGAAGGAGGAGCCTCTGAGCTGAACCAGCCTTGAAGGAAAACTAGGATTGAGAGTGACAGAGATGTGAAAAGAGTTTATTTCAGGTCTGGGGAATGATTGGTGTGAATGTATAAGGCGAGAGATGGCTGGTCATTTGGAGAACATCTAGTGTGCCAATCTGGTTACTTGGTGGCTGAGACTTTTTTGGAAACTCTAGCAAAGGCCCAGGCAGAAGAGGAAGTTGTAACTACTGGCCATGAGGAGGATCTATGATGATTCCTTTATCCAGACTCTGCTTGCCCCAATGCCCGGGATATCAGGGCCCTGGCCCTGTGGCTGGATCCAGGGCATGTTGTCTCATGCCCAGCTAGGTTCACTGACCCCTGGAAAGTAAAATCTCTCTGAGGTAAAGGGACCGAAGCTCTTCAAATATTTAAGTAAGAGTTTAACTTTTGATGACCACAGGTTAAAGAAAAGGTACATGCTTGTTTCCCAGCTCTCAAAAATTGTCCATGTTCCTTGACCCAAAGCCTCCTGGAGAAGCCCTGTAAAGCATTATTCTCCTGCTGGAGGGAGAGGAAAAAAATCTGTGGTTGCTGACATCCAGGGACTCTGGAGAAATTAGTCATGCATAGAAAAGTTTAGGGATGGAAGGTAGGAGGAAAATCAGCAAAGGAGTGCCTAACCAGTTTGCCTTAATTTGGGGATGGACTTGGGGGCAAAGGGGAAGGGAGAACTTAGAAATAATTCCAATGGAATTTGAATAGGAAGCATGTGCATTTAGAAGATCTGTAGGTATCTTGTTTTTTTTCCCGCCATTAAATTTTAAAGAAGAATCAAAGAATCAGTGAATTTATTTTAATATCAAAGTAGTAAACAGCAAACAAATATATTACCACATATAAAATTTATAACAGTATATTACAAATATATACAATGTAGACAAATAATTAAATACATACATACATAATTATATAAACAATATAAGCGTATATAACAACTAGCACTTAATATAGCAGGTTAAGGTTTGTGAAGTGCTTTGTATGTATTATTTGATCCTTACAACAACCCTATGAGATAGGTGCTATAATTAGCATTTTATAGATGAGGAAATTGAGAGTAAGAGAGTATATATCTGATTAAAGAGCAAACATCATGGGAATAAGGTTTCTTTAACTCTTCCTTCCTAGAGAAAATTTGAAGGGGCCCAGAGTCCGATTGGATGGATAATCTCCTGCAGCCTAAGAGGGAGGCGATGGCTTCTCTTAGAAGCCTTTAAACACCACTTGGGTTGGCCAAAGGAATGGCCAAGGCTAGAAAAGCACCAGGTCACACAACCAGGCTACATCCGACTTAGAACTCAAACCCAAGTCTTCTTGCTTTAGAGGCTAGCTCTCTATCCACTATGGCATACTGCCTTGAAACATATCTCATAGTTGGGCAGCTAAATGGCTCAATGGATAAAGCTCCAGGCCTAAAGTGAGAAGGTCCTGAGTTCAAATTTGGCATCAGACACTTCCTACTTGTGTGACCCATGGCAAGTCACTTAAACTGTGATTGTCTAGCCGTTGCCACTCTTGTCTAAGAACTGATACTAAGACAGAAGTTAAGGGTTTAAAAGCATTTAGGAAGTGCTTACTATGTGTCAGGCATTGGGTTAAGCTCTGGTGCTTTCTCATCCATTATTTCATTATCTTACATCCTCTTTGCTAGAAGATGTCACCTCAGATCTTTGTAAGGAGAGATAAGGTGGTTTAGGGGCTTCCCCTAATTCAGAACAGAGCTCAAAGAGCATCATTTTAGCTATTGATTGATTTGAAAGGGAATTCATCAAGTGGAAGGGGGAAAGCAGACTCAGTCAATGTTGCTTCAGCAGACAGAACTAGGACCAGTAAGTGGAAGTTTGAGAGAGATAGATTTCAACTCAGTATAAAAGGAAGAAGGAGCAGCTAGGTGGCCCAGTGGATAGAGAACTGGGACTTGAAATCAAGGAAACTGATCTTATGAATTCAGGTCCAGCCTCAGACACTTACTAGCCAGGTGACCCTGGACAAGTCACGTAACTATTTGCCTCAGTTTCTCATTTATCAAATGAGCTGGAAAAGGAAATGGCAGACCACCCCAGTATCTTTGCCAAGAAAATCCCAAATGGGGTCACAAAGAGTTGGGCATAACTAAAAAACAGTAGAACAGTAATACAAGGAAGAACTTTCTAATGATCAAAACTGTCCCATCATAGAATGGAGGGGAAGTGCTCCAGCAAAGGCTGGATGACTATCTGTTGGGCTTTCTGTAGGGTTGGGGAGAGGTTCAGTGGGAAGGAAGATCATGAGACAGCTAATGTGCCATTCTATGATGACCATGTACTGAGTACTTTCTGTGTGCAAAGCTCTGGCCTGAAACTGTGAAAAATACAAAGGAGCAAAAGACATGGCCATTGCTTTTCAGGGGCTTACTACTGCATCAGATTTTTTTCTAAATCACACGTGAGGCTTAAATACATACAATCAACCACAGGACTTTGTCTCCATCCATCCACTACACAGTCAATGTAGGTGTCACTGGAGTTGACCACAACACACCCTCCCTGGGATTCTTTCCACATACCCACCTCCAGCTGCAGGCAGTTCTACTGTGACATCTTTCCTTTCTCCAAGCTTGCCCTTGATGCCCATTTAACTGGATTTGACCTGGATGTAGTAGGGCAGTGGGAGATAGTCTGATTTGGTCTGGCAGAGAATGATCAGTTTTCATGAAATGCTTCATGGGAGATTACCTACTTTCGTCATTTCCCACAATTATTTTGGGGAGGGGGAAGCATAGTGACAGAGAAGGGCAAAACTCCCCAAATGAGGCAGCCGTTAAAGCACAAGTTATGGACAAAATCCACTTCCTTCACTGCTCCCTGACCCATCTCTCCTGAAGCAAAGGAGCTGTGGCCAAACTCCTTTTTCCAATGGGTCAGGGGGAGTCGATGCTTGACTCTTGTAATGGCTTACTTAGCTGCCCACCTCCCAGATCAGCCCAGCTTCAACCCCCTCCTCTTCCCCCACTCACCCTCTCCACACTGTTTGTTCAGAGTGGGCTAAAAGTGAGTGTTTGAATTGTGAGATCTGATAGATAGTTCACATTCTTTGACTGGTAACAATGCCGCTGTTATCCAGAGCCAACCTTTGCTGAATGGCTGGGCCCATGGGATTTTTCTACAGTCTGTCCTTTCTTCCAACTCTTACCCCTTCAGTGCTTCAGGTGCAATAAATGATATTCCACAGAACTAAGCAATAGACTTTCTGACTCCTTGAGGGGAACTGGGAGCAACTGGGTTCCTCATGCTTACCCCCGGAGCATCTTGAGGGCAGTGACTATCTTTTGTCTCTTTTTGTAGCTCCAGTGCTTAGTATAGTGCCTGGAAAATAGGTGCTTAATGAATTTTTGTTTAAAATGTTTTTCAATTGATTGATTATTGTTGTTGTTCACCCTGTTTTTGAAGAGAATCAATGACATCATGAGGTGATGTCTTGATTTGGTCATGATTTGGATTTAAGTAAGGTAGAGATACACAGAATCATCAGATTATTGAGGACCCTTAAAGCGGGAGCAGAAGTGCAAATGAGAGGAAGATTCTTCATTGCTCTGCCCACCATCCCTTCACACACACACACCCCCATCATCTGTTCTTGTCCCATAAATGTAGACTTTAAAGAAACTTCCAAGACCATTTAGACTGAAGGTTTTTAGAAAATCCTTAAAACACAAATAAACAGAAACACACAAAATAACCTCTCTTACCGTCTGCCTTAGAATCTATACTAAATATTGGTTCTAAGGCAAAAGAGTCCCAAGGGCAATGCAACCGGGGTTAAGTGATTTGCCCAGAGTTACACAGCTAGGAAATGTCTAGGGCCAGATTTGAACCCAGGACATCCTGACTCCAAGCCTGGTTCTATCTACCGTGCTACCAAAGGTCTTTAATCTTTTCCGGTGTCATATATTCCTTTTATAATCTGGTGAGGCCTATGGAACCCTTCACAGAATAACACTTTTAAATACATAAAAAATACATAGGACTACAAAGGAAACCAGTTATACTAAAGTAGTTATCAAAATATCCACTTTTTAAAGTTCACAGATTCCAGGTTAAGAACCCTTGAAACCTTTCCTCTTATTCTACAGATGAGAAAATTGAGGTCATCTTGCTTCTAGGATCAAAATAAAAATGCTCTCTTTGCCTCTTCACAATCTATCCCCTTCCTGTTTTTCCAATCTTAGGATATAACATACTTGCTGTTCTTTTTTTTTTTTTATCTTTACCTTCCTCTTCTCCTCTTCCTCCTTCTTTTCCTCCTCCTCCTCCTCCTTCTCCTCCTCCTCCAGAAAATATTGGGAGACCAAATTTGAACTCGGGTCTTCCTGACTCCAGGCCTGGACTACTATCCACTATGCCACCTTGCTGGCAACGTATCTTGAGCCCAGATCTGATGCTCCTTGTCAACTAACATGGGAGCCAGAAACATTGAAAAGGGAACAAATTAGAATGTAAGAGCTCTCTAAGGAAACTTGGAATTTAGTTTATTCAAAGCTGCATAAGGGAGCTTAGAAGACTGATAATATTTTAGAACTAGAAGAGGCCTTTAAGGTAATTTAGTCTCATTTTATTGGTGGGGAAAGTAGGGCCCCAGTGAATAAAGTGGTTTGATTTTGGTTATGTGGCGAATTATTTTTTTTTATTTTTTCAGTTAGTTGAAGAATAATTTTTGCCAAATTCTTTTTGACATTTTAGAATTCCGGTTTTTGCCCTCCCTACTTTTCCCCACTTCTCTGAGGTTATAGCTGTACTTTCATGCAATATATATTTCCATATTGCTCATGTCATGATAGAAGACACATATCACACATACAATAGAAAACTCAAGGAGTGGAAGATGGCATCCTTTGATCTGCACTCAGACTCCAACAGTTCCTTCTGTGGCTGTGGATAACATTTTCTTCCTGAGTCCCTGTGGTTATCTTAGAGACTTGCTTTGCTGATAATAGTTGAGTCCTTCACAGTTGATCAATGAACAGTATTTCTGTTACTGTATATACATTGTTCTCCTGGTTCTGCTCACTTCACTTTGTGTCAGTTCATTTGTCTTTCCAGGTTTTTCTGAACTTATATTATTAAGTTATTAAAATTATTAAAATATTAAATTATTAAAAGAGCTTGGATTAGACCCTAGGTCTCCAGACTCACAACCATACAATAGGAGTTAGATGGAACCTAGCAGGCCATAGTCCAACCCCCTAATTTTACAGGTGAAGAAACTAAAATCCCAAGTTATCATTGGTTCAAGGTCATATAATAGAAAGCATCCTAAAAAGAGCATTGGACTTTGGAATCCAGAGGCCTACAGTTGAGTGCTGCTTATAGTCATTTGCTAGCTATGTGACCTGATGGTAGCCTCAGTTTCCTCTCCTGTAAATTGGGGCTGCACCCATCCATCTTACAGAGTCATGGTGAGGAAAGCACTTTGCAACCTTTTTTGTTGTTTAATCATTCAGTCATGTCCGACTCTTTTTGACCTTCTGGACATACAAGGCTTTTCTATCCTCCACTATTTCCTAAACTCTGTCCAAGTTTATGTTCGTTGTTCCCTTGACACTATCTCTCCATCTCATCCACTGCTGTTCCCTTCTCTTTTTGCCTTCTTTTTTTTCCCCAACATGAGGGTCTTTTTCAGTGAGTCCTGTCTCCTCCTTAAGTGGCCAAAGTTTTAAAATTTCAGCTTTAATATTTTACCTTCCAGGGAATTGCATGCATTAAATTTTTTAAGTATTGACTGATTTGGTCTCCTTGCTGTCCAAGGAACTCTCAAAAGTCTTCTCCAGCAATAAAATTCAGAAGCATTGATTCTGCAGTGCTCAGCTTTTCCTGTCAACCTTACAATGCTATGTGTAAATTCGTTTTTATTGATTATTGTTATTGATAAGTAACAGAGCCATGATCCAAGCTCAGGCTTCCAGGCCTTCAGATCAGTATTCTTTACCCTCTTCCTACAGTCCTGATAACTTAAGACCAAGATTCACAACCAAGCCATCCCACTGTTGGAGGAAAATTGAGTGCATGTCCTTCAGGCAGTGGGCCAAGAGATTCACTGGACTCAGTAGGATTAGTGCTTTTGAAGTAATCTAGGTCTCTGAGGGGAATGCGGCACATTGCTAGCACAAATTGGGACTAGGTTGTTGTCTCTTTCCCCCAAGAGCTTCCCTTTATCTCAAGACAAATGGCATAGAGGTAATCTGATATAATGGGCAGAAAGGGTTCAAGTCCCAGTCCTGCTATTTACCACTTATGACACCTTGAACAAACCCCTTCCCATTTCCCAGCTTTGGTTTCCTCATCTGTAAAATGGGAATAATAGTACTTGTGACACTTACCTGACAGGATTAATGAGATTATCCATAAGGCATTTTATAATTAATATAATTCATAATGATAGTATACATAATTATATATTATATAACACATTATGTGATATAATAATTGTATTTAATATAATTTGTAATTATATTATAAATAATGTAACATATAATTAATAACATCCTATAATTTATAATTAAAGATCCGTATTAATGCAATAGTAATTTTTTTTGGACTGAACCTATGATTTGAACAGTGTAGTGTTGTGTAAACTTTCTCTCCCAAATGGAGATCTGGCATCTTCTCTTCAACTTATAATCTTAAGAGAATTATGACAAATTATTAATTATTGCTAAAGGAGACAAGACCCACAGTGGAATTGTTCCAGTTCTGTTCGTGCCCTAAGCAGAAAGAGCTGACAGGGTCACTGAAACCAGGTTCTTAGAAAGAAGATAGAGAATCCACAATCATGGCAGCCCCAACTTAGAGATTTCTACCCCAGCCCTTCTAGTCCTTCCAGGTGTTTTCTGGGATGGTGTGTTTAGCAATATGTGTGCCACTGGACCGGCCCCAGGAGGCCCTGGCTCTATGAATGCTATTCATTAGGTTTCTGTTTGAATTCTTGTTAGAGGTTTATGACCTGTCTGCGATCCAATACCCAGTAACCCATAAATATAAAGTAGCTATGAAATTTCTGCTTTTCTCGGCCAACCTGGCAGGGAGCGGTCCCTTAGCACAGAGCTTCCTTGATGTGCTTCCATTGGTATTCTTGGGTTGGGGCCCCATGCGGAGTGACCATATGTCCCCTTTTGAAGGGAAGGTCCATTTTGTGGTTAACCCTTTTGCCGTGGGGTCCCAAGGAGCCATTGGTGGAGTGGGAGTATGGAGGTGTGGCGAGAGCAGAAAACTTGTTTGCAAAACATGTGATTGGGAATAAGAATAGGAAGCATCCCTCTCTGCCTGAGAAGTCCCACATGTGCAGAGCAGAGACCTCTGGGCTATTCAGATCATTCAGGATCAAGAAAGATTTTTTTCCCCAGAACAAGCAAGGAAAAGTATTCATTGAAGAGCAACAACAGGTTCTCTCTTCCATATTATGAATGTCTCAGGCTACAAAACCATGTGCCTCTCTCCCGCGAGCATCCCATTCTGCGCTTCTTAGTATCCTCAGCAATCAGATTAAATTTCTCGTTTTTCAAATTTGTTTGTTTTTACAGTTTTGTTATTACATAAAGGACCTCCAGGTTCTGCCCACTTTACTCAGTATCGGTTCATAGCAAGTCTTTCCAGGTTTCCCTAAAACCATCTCTTTTTTTCTTATCTTAGAGTATTCCATTCCATTCTTATACCATAATTTATTTAGCTGTTCCCTACTCATTGAGGCATCATCTTAATGATCAGTTCTTTGCTACTACAAAAAGCTACTATCAATCTTTTTGTGTGTGCATATGGGTTCTTTCCCTCCTTCAGTGTCCTTGGTGGTCTAAGCCTGGTAATGGTACGGATGGATCAAAGGGAACATTATGTGTTTGTAAGATGTTTGAGTGGGAAGGGGTCTCAGAAAGCACCTAATCACCTCATTTTTCAGAGGAGTATATTTAAGGGAACAAGTGACTTGCCCAAGGTTACACGACCAGTAAGTGGCCAAGCTGGCATATTAAGTCCAGGGTTTCTTGACTCCTGGTCACAAAATCCTGAGGCAGGATTCAAACCCAGGTCTTTCTCGTTCCAAATCCAATGCTATATCGACTACACCAGACAGCCTTTTATGTTCTCTTGTTATATTATTTGTTATATGCCTTTGTGTCTGGCCTAATTGAATCGTGCTAGTTATTGTCATTATTGAGCAATCTAACCCTTTATGACCCCATTTTGGGTTTTCTTGGCAAAAATATTGGAGTGGTTTGCCATTCCCTTCTCCTGCTCATTTTACAAATGAGGAAACTAAGCCAAACAGAATTAAATGACTTTTCCAGGGTCACAAAGATAGTAAGTATTTGAGATCAGATTTGAACTCATGAAAATGAGTCTTCCTGACTCCAGAACTCTCTCCACTGTACCATCCTGCAGCTTTATATGCCAACGTCAGCAAATAAAATCTAACCGTGGCCTTTGTATTGGTTCTTCCATAGTAGTTCTATTCTTCCATGTCCTGGCACTGAAGAGGAGTCATTGGCTTCCTTGAAAGTGGCAGTTTGTGGGACAGCTGAATAGTACAGGGGATAGAGCAGCAGGCCTGGAGTTCAGAGGACTTGGGTTCAAATCTGGCCTCAGATACGTCCTAGCTGTGTATGTAAGGCAATTCACTTAACCTCATTTGCCTAGCCCTTGCCCTTCTTTCTTAGAATTGTTACTAAGATAGAACATAAAGGTAGAGGAGGATGGCTGAATTGTCTTTGGCCTTCTAAAGCGGGGAGGAATTTTAAAAAGTCTCCGTTCCAGAAAGAGGAAAGTGAATGTGGCCTGGCCAGGGGCAAAGGAACACTGGAGAAGAGAGAATTCATTCAAGTGCCATCTGATTCAGTGGATAAACCAGTTAGCTCTACCTTTGTCTATAGGCATTTGATAAGTTCGTATTGAATGAAATTAAATTAACTTAATGTAAAAGAGTTTGCACTACTAGTAGAGAAATACGAATTCTTTTCCAAACTTTGTTTCTCCCTGCCTTCCTTACACACACCCTGTGCCTACTTCAATGCTCTGTGCTTAGTGAATATTGAATGTCGAATGTTCTTTCTATATTTGGCAGCAATTTTATGCCCTTTTAAAATCTCTCTTTGGATCCTGAACATTATTAAACTTGAGTTAATTGAATAGTTGGTTATTTAATGTTCCTCTAATGAATCCTCTGAAAACCCACATGGTAGTACAATGTATCAGAGCAAGTGACTTCTTTTTTCAGATGGGCACAAATTGGTGCTACTCTCCTCTTGCCAAAATTTGGTAGACTTAGAAGCAGCTCTCAGCCTGGTTTTAAACCCATTCTGCAAAGGAAGCCTTCAGCTGAAAATTGAGTCTCTATCCCCCCTCCATTCCCTCTACCCCTAAAGCCATTTTTACAATCCACCATCAACCCTCATCTTGCATTCTCCTTCAGGAGAGAAAGCATGGTCAGCTGGAAAGGGAATCAGATACCGTAGCTTCTAGTCCTGACTATTTGTTTGACTTTTTTTTCCAAGTCCTTTATACACCCAGGGCCACAAGCTCATCTGTCCTCACCCTTCCCCCCACCCTGAAAATGATAAACTTTGAATTCCTCCCCACAAGGAAGGATGACCCAATACCCCCCAAAGCTGCCAGGGAGGCATTCTTAGAACACAGAGTAATTTTACCGCAGCAGTTAAAATTGAAAAGAACACCAACAATTATTATGTGTCTTCTTTCAGTAATGAGAAGAAGAAAGGTTTGTGAGGATAGTAAAAGGTCTCACATTTCTAGATTTTGATCAGCTTCCTTGGCTTTGGCTGTGTACATTCGGTGTCTTCTTCCAGGCCAGGGAGCTCTTGGTTTCTTGCTTAGTAGCAACAATGAGCCATAGAAGATGGGAACAAAGTCCTAATGGGGCAGCTTCTTCTCATTGCTCCCAGGCTCTCTTTTCCTCTTCTTCTCTGAAATGTGGCAGTGATGGAAAAACTACAGCTTGAGGGCCAGATGCGGCCCCATGAAATGTTCTATCTGGCCTCATGGCATTATTCCTAATCTGACAAATACAATGAGTAGGATACAATACATTGAAACTTCGAAAGAGTTGCCCTAGAAACAGACCAACAGATGAACATTTCCTTTCCTTTGGCCCCCTCTTTAAAAAGTTTGCCCATCGCTGTGTTAGAGCAAAGATAACAAATTCAAATAGAAAAGGAGGCCGCTAAACCCCTACATAAGGATCCCTTAGAAAACCACATAACCACATTATCTATGTTCTATTGTATTTTCTCTATTTTGTTAAATATCTCCCAATTACATTTTCATCTGGCTTGGGCAGTACTCGGGAGTCTTCGGTTCCTTGGGTTGTTGTGTTTGACACCTCTGTGTTAGAGGACTCAGCTGGTCTGGCCCCATTCCTGGTACAGGCAGAGGGGATGCAGCTCACAGAAAGGCTGGCACTCCATCCTCCGCTGAACCAGCTAGAGCAAGGGAGGCTAGAGTGGGACAAACCCTCCTCTCTCCAGAAGTCCCGCTGCCCGCCAATAATTACTGTTCAGTATACTAGAGACACTTGAAAAATTCAGCTCAGGGAAAAGGAAAAAAATAACACGGCACCATTTTTTTTAATAGCCCAACATTCTCCCCCACCCAAATTCATTTTCCTACTTTTTAAAAAAATGTTTCTCATAGGGCCTGATGGGATTTATCGGTTTGGTCGGAGAGCCAGGAATCGTTGGAGAGAAGGTAGGTTGTATTTTAAAAAATAAATAAAGGAGCCCAGCACTTTTTTTTGGGGGGGGGGAAGGGTGAGAGAAGCTGCTGTTTTAGGAATTTAAAACCCTCTCTCAGTTCACTCTTAGCTCCGTTGTTCCTCATCCAAGGACCTGAACAAGCTCTGTTGGCAGAAATTGCAACTTGGCATTTGGGGGCTAGAAAGCGAGCTGTCAAAGGACCATTGTCTGGTGTTCTCCATGGCTGCCTTGCATTAGTTTCCCGTCTTTCATTCCCTTTGGTGCTTAACTATCACTCCCTTCAGGACCACCTGGCCTCCCCTCCGTATGGTAGCTCTCTGCTCACTTTATCTCACCTGCCCAGTTTGATTTCTTAGGGCTGTCTGGAACATTGAGGGCTGATAGTGGGACCAGAGTGATACAGCCACATGGGCCTCCATCTGGACCTCTCACATGCATCCACCCATTTGCTTGCATGGTGGTGCATTTGGTGATGGATTCAGGGTGTGATCCCTATATCGAGTGGGGTCCTATTTATGTGTCTTAAATGGATTTGTTTTCTACCCGGAAACACCTTATTGAGCATAAAACTGGAAGAACACCCATTTCTATTTCCTTATTCCTCAGGGAGAGATGATTTATTTCAGTTTGGCCCACCAGAAATCTATTTGGTACATTGATATCAATAAAAATAGCTAACATTTTTATAGCACTTACTACTGAGCCCTTCACCATTATTATGTCATTTGAGCCCCTCAATAACCTTGGGAGGTAGTTGCTATTATAATTCCCATTTTATAGATAATGAAAACGAGACAAACTGAGGTTAAGTGGCATTACAGATTGTCATTCCCACCCTTGCAACCCAACGCAGATAAGGACTGTTGCTAGCATAGACACAACCTGGTCCCCCAGGGGTCACGGTAGCCAGAATAGTATCCACTAAGCACAGATCTTGGTTCTTGAGCAGTTCTGTGTTCCGTCTGGATTTCGGATACTTCTCTACAGAGTGAGACCATTTCTAGAAAAGCACCCCTAATGTCAGAGATGGCCTAGCTAGACGCAGGGGCAGAACCCTGGGCCCAACGGGAATGCTGAGACTACAATGGGCTTCCTGAAAACAAGGTCTGTCTGGGATGTTCCTTGTGGGCAGGATTATATACCAGCATTATATATCCTTATATACCAGCATCCCACCTTGCACTGGGCTTAGACCAAAATCAGTATTCTGTGGAAGTACCATTTGTTGAGTGGCTGATTAACTTCTCAGAATCCAGTTCTCACTAAAGCAACCAGGGAATTGGGACAAGAGTGGATCATTTTGGGTGAGGAATGAAGAGATAGGAAGGGAGGGAAGGGAATTTGTGTGGGCACAACTGCCTCTGCAGACCCAATCCAGTCAAAGCCAAACTTAAACCAGAACCAAATGGTACCAAATAAGAATCAAAAGGAAAAATATAATTAGCAGTTCCTTAATCAAAACCATCTCTGCTGCAGGAAAACCCCCCACTTTGTATATGTGTGAGGTGGCTTCAGAGGGCCACCTGGAGATTCTGGCCCTGTCTGGGTGTGCAAATCACTCAACAAATATTCATTCAGCAAACATTTCAGAGCCTACAAAGAACAGTACCAGACTACATGGGGGGGGGGGGGTGGGCTATGAGGGTAAATAAAGTCCTCATGACTTTTCTTAGAGAGCTGATGGTCTAAGGCTACACAGATAACAACCAGACTTAGATTATAGTGAAGAGGTGTACAAACAGTGGGTTCCTAGCTGTGTGACCCTGGGTAAGTCACTTAACCCCATCTGGGACTGGTACTGATGCAGAACATGGCTAAGTGAGAAGCTGATGTCTGAATAGGCAGGAGCAATTAAACCCCAGGAATCAGAAGTTCAGAGGAATAGCAATTCCCATAACAATCTGTATCCTAATGATAATCATTATAACTAACATTTATATAGCACTTTAGAGTTTGCAAAGTTTACATTTGATACTCGTACCAACTCTGGGAGGTAGGTACTATTATTATTCCCATCTTACAAAAGAGGGACTGAGGCTAAGAAGGGTTATGTGAATTAACCAGTGTCACAGAGCTTGTAAATGGTTGAGGTGGAATTTGAACTCTAAGAATACCTTGTGTCCTTTTAAGACTCAGCTCAAGGGACCCTTTTTATATCCCTTTTCTAATCCCTAACCTGCTCCTTCCAGAAATCACCCCGCATTTATTTTGTGCCTCGTTTGTCTATCGCTGAATATGTGTGGTCTCCTCCCGGTGGAACTCCTTGAGAGCCGATACCGTCTCACTTTAGTTTCTGAAGCTTCCTTCCTAGCGTAGTGAGAGATCCCTGACAAATGCTCACAGATAAGTTGATTCCTGTGCACTCATTGATGTTTCTCCTTTGCTGAAGGGCGGCCGCGGTGCTATGGGCCCACCAGGTGCTCCTGGAGCCAAGGGGTCGATGGTAAGGAGTAAGTCTGCATTCTCTCACTCTCTTCCCCACTCTATCTTTTCCTAAAGCACAGGTCTGACCATGTCATTCTCCTAACCTATGAACTCCAGTGGCTCCCTGTTGTGTCCACTATCAAAAGGAAGTTCCTCTCTTTTACTTTTTAAAGTCTTTCTCTACCTGGCCCCAACCTACTTTTCCAAACTAATTATACATTACTCTTATGTCTACCCCCCAAGTTTCAACAAAGCCAGCCTTCTTGCACAATATTCCATGGCTCTCTACCATGCTGGAATTTCACTGTCCCCTCACTTCAGTCTCTTGGTTTCCTTCAAATCTCTGCTCAGATAACACCTTCTCTATGACCCCTTTGCTGATCCTCCCCAGCTGCTAACGCTCTCACCCTCCAAATTAACCACATATTTGTAAATATTTTGTATTCACTTATAGATGCACATATTATCTCATCCAATAGAAAGGAAGCTCCTTGAGGTCAAGGACTATTTTGGTTTTGTCTTTATCTCTCCCCTGAGCTCCAGTCTGATATTTCTAATCACATACATAGTAGATGCTTAATAAAATACTTGTTGTTTAACTAATTGCCTCTGGGATGATAATTCTCTTTTTCTCCCATCTCTTCTTCCTTGCCCTCTTCTCCTCATACCTCAACTGGATGCTTTAAGATCCTCAGATTCCTCCTTCCCATTATTAAGAAAGAGAGGAGAGAGTTTATAGTTCCCAGGGACTTGGCTTCTTGGCCCATGACTTTGATGCAATTTTACCTTTGTTTGTCTGATTAGTTGAGGGAAGGACTTGAAGTAAGAATTATTCCTGTGAGCTCATCATAATTATTCTCTTTCTTTCTAGGGTCATCCTGGGACAGCAGGAGGAGTTGGGGATCCTGGAGACCCCGGGCCCCCAGTAAGTACTACACTGAGAATAATCCCTGAGCAAGGACTCATTGGGGAACACTGGCTTTCCTGTCGGAGCGCCTGAGGTCATATCCCAGATCCTTTGATGACTACCACCTCTGTGACCTTAGACAATTCACTGTGCATCAGCTTTCCAATCTGAACAATGAGGGGGTTGGACTAGGGTCTAGTTGGCAGATTTTTGGCACGTGTGCCAGAGGGGATTGCTCTCCTTCCCCTCTCCACATGTGCCTGAGAACATTTCTCACATGACCTTGCCCTTTTGCCCAGCAGCCCAATGGGAGTACTTCCTCCCTCCCCTGTCTGGGATAAATTGTGGAGCTCACATGTGGTGTGAGGGTTGCAATTTGGGCACTTGGTCTCTAAAAGGTTTGCCATCACTGGACTGGGAGATAAAGGTAGATATATAGGTTTGGGTTGGATTTTGGGTTGAAAGGCCAGACTATATTTAGTACAAAAGGGAACATGGAACCACCAAAGATTTGAAGTAAATTTGGAAAAGAAGTCAGTAAAAATAGAGATTTAATGAATTTAATGAAATAAAAGAAAAAGGAAAGGAGGCAGTTCAGCAAAACCAATTCCGTCTGATAGTATATGTCAAAGAAGGGAAGAGGGTACATTTTCTTAACTCTCTTAGGACCAAGCCTGGCCATTATTCATTACAAAGTGTTCAATTTGTTGTTCTTTCCGTTTACATTGTTGTAATCATTTTATATATGGTTTTCCTGGTGGTGCTCATGTGACCGTTTTGCTCTGTATTTTTTCTTTGTTTCACTGTATTTTTCATTTTATCTCTTTTTATGGCACTCCAATTAATACTCCATTACATTCAGGTATTATTTTTTAACTCCATTTAAACCCATTGGGACAAGAGATCTACTTAGCAGTGAGATCTCTTGTCCCAATGAGGACTGCTCAATATACTCTTATTCCCTCTCTCCCTCTCACCTTTATCTCTCTCTCTCTCTCTCTCTCTCTCTCTCTCTCTCTCTCTCTCTCTCTCTCTCTCTCTCTCTGTCTCTGTCTCTCTCTCCGCCCCACCCCACCCCTCATTCTTGCCCTTGCTCTCGCTCTTTTGCTTTCTCTCTCTGCTCCAAAATGTTTTTCAAACCATTTGGACCAATTCATAGCTCTACCTATAGTGCAGGGGTCAGCAACTTATGGCTCTCCAGCCATATCTGGCTCCACCTCCTGACCGGCCAGTCCAGGCAGAGTCCCAGGATGTGCCCCAGGGGGCCCTTCAGCCCCCGCCCCACATTCCAGTGCCTTCTGAATCCATCCTCCTCCTTCCGCAGGCTTTTATGGCTTTCATGGCTAAAAAGGTTGCCGACCGTTGCTATAATGTATGAGTATGCTTGTTTTCCCATCAGGAAGCACAGATTTAGGAGGAAAGAAGATGGGTTCTGTTTTGGACTCATTGAATTTGCTGGGCCAGAGGTTTGGTGATTGTCCAGCTTGGTAATTAGAGATATGGGGCTGAAACTCCAGGGAGAGCATGGGGCTGAAAATACAGAGCTGAGAGTTATTTCCTAGCCATCTTTTATTCTCCTCTTTCTTTTGAGCCCTATAATTAATCAGCCTCTTCAGTTTTTCCTCTCAATCCTTATCCCCTCTATCCCTTGTCTTCCATCTATACTATCGACACCCTAATTCATGTCATTATTGTGCTTGCCTTGACTGGTGCTATAGTCTCCTATCTACCTGATGGGATTGCTCAGAGGAAACTGCTTTGCAAACTGTAAAACATGCTGTCCTGCAGTGATCATGTAGATGATGCTGATGAGGAAAAAGGCCACCCCTTCCAAACCCTTCCACTGATGCTGACAATTCTTCTGTGCTTTGACATCAGCCTTTGATGAGGGACCCCAGTCCTTCCAAAGCCAGATGTTGATTTGAGCCAAGGATCAAAAAGCAGAATCTGTCTAACTGGGCTCCCATTGCTAGAGCACTGCTTAATGAAAAACAAGCATCTTGTCACTGGCATCTGTTGTCAGTTCCACACATATTCTAGCAATTATCTCCCTCCAGGCAGAAGGAATACCCTGGCCTTGATTTATGTGTATCTCCAAGGGGAATCTCTCCTGTTGGATGAGAAGGTGCTAGTCCCAGCCAACAAATCAGATAAAAAGTTTTTCCCATTTTGCAAGAATTGATTAATAATAATTGTTATAGTAGTAGTTGCCATGAAAATAAGCCAGAAATGAATAAAAGACTCAGTTGTAGGCTAGAGAGAGGAAAGAGACAGTTCAGTCCAGCAGTAGAATATTGGTTCAAAAATGGAACTGAGTTCAAATCCTTCTACTAACTTTAGGCTACTACACGACTCACACTCTCCACTCCTTAGCTTCTTTCCTAGAAAGTTTTTTTCTTGCCTCCCAGAGGAAGGTAGATAACTCCAGGGAAATGGATTTTCCACTGTGGGCAACATGATGCCACCCTCCCCTTTATCATAACCCTAGGGGTGATCTTGAGGGAACCAGGGGCAAGTTCCTTGCACATGATAATAAGCCATGTTTCTATAGCACCTTATGGATTATAGAAGGCTTTCCTCACAGTCCTTTGAAGTAGGTTATATGAACTTTTTTTCTACTCTCATTTTACATATAAGAAAACTGAGTCAGCTCATGAGAAGTAAAAATTATCCAAATTCATACAGCTAGTATCAGAGGCAAGATTTGAATTGGAGATTTCGTCCTCCAAGTTGAGTGTTCTTTTCAGTGGTTAAAGGAACCCAGAATCCTTAGCTCTTAGTCTGTGGTTCAGGCCACAAGCTTTACCATCACCTTTCTGCCAGGGAACCCAAGATATCTGCACTATTGTATGCCACCTCGTGGGTGGAGGGTCTGAAGAAGAAATCGGGCTGGTCCTGCTCTGCTAGCCAAGTCCCTCGAAAAGCGGGCAGCATAGAAGGCAATGTGCCTAGTGCAGGCAGCACAGGCAGGGGCCAAAATGGGGCCTGTGAAGCCCCCAGCACAAAGGAGCTTTAAGGCTGCTTCCAGTAGGGCTGAGCTTTCTGTGCCAAGTGGTTAGTTTGGTCTGGAACAGGCAAGGAGGAGGACTGTCTCTAGCCTCCCCATGGGCACCCACAGAGCTGGCTGCATGCCTTGCTCTTCCTCTTGGCCATCTTCCTCCTCCCCCCCCCCCCCCAACACACCAATCATGCCTTTCTCAGAGTCAGGACTCAGCTACCACCATACTCTCCAGCTGTCTTCACTCTTCCAAGGTGAGGGAGATGATCAGCATGAAAAAGCCTCAATGAATAAACATTTCATTGGGCTCTCATTTTGTAGCCAGTCCTGTACTAAATGCACGAAGATACAAGAGAAAGGAGACATGCTCCCTGCCCTAAAGAAACTCGCCATCCACTGGGGAGACAATACTAACACCATGGAATCAAGAAGGTGAATTGTTTGGTTCAGACTCTCCATTCAAAGAGGGACATTAATTAGATCAGAAGTAATCAGGAAAGGTCAGAGCATTTAGAGCTGGAAGAGAGAGATCACCTCATCCAGGGACCTTTGACCTGGAGTTGGTAAACTTGTTTTTAAAAAATAGTTTGATAATTGTATTTTAATAGAACTGATCTGTTTTGTAATCCCACGTATTTTATTTTGTACATTTAAAACATTCTGAGAAGAGGTCCATAGGCTTTGCCAGACTGTCACAGGAGTCCCTGATACAAAGCAGGTTTAGAGGGGTATGCTGGAAAACATTTAACAACTAGAGGGCAGGGGGGGAATATATATACACACACAAAACACACTTTTAAGTTTAATCTGCATTATTAACATTTTTCCTAAGGTCTGAACAATCTGTAAAACATTAACTCAAACTCTGATTTGTAGCATTTGCTGATTTACAAGGTGTAAATGTTCACCCTGAAAATTTAACAATCAAGCTCTCTCAAACCCAGCTGAATAGTTCCAGCACACCACCATGTATTTAAGAACCTCTGTTGAGGCAGTTAGGTGGCACCGTAGATAGAACACCAGTCCTGGAATCAGGAGAACCTGGATTCAAATGGGGTCTCAGATGTTTCTTAGCTGGGTGACCCTGGGCAAATCAGGCAAAACCCCAGTTGCCTAGCCCTTACTGCTTTTCTGACTTAGGAAGACTCCATTCTAAAACAGAAGGCAAGGGCTTCAAAAAACAAACTCCTGTTTATAAATGAGAATACTGGGTGAAGTAATTTGCCCAGGAACAATTAAGCAACGAGTAGCACACCTAAGGCTTAAACCCAGTACTGTGGTTCCAAGTGCAAGTTTCTTTCTGCTGTACCAGAGGAAAGAGCTGAGTTGGGCTTTGATAAATAGTAGAACTCAAGGATTCTAATTTCATAGGATTCAAAGAGGAGAAAGGATGTGAATTTAAGCAAAAGAATCCAAAGTGATTCACGGAATATAAAGTTCCTCCTGCAAAATTCAATAGCATCCCTGGAATTATCAATAGAATGTATACCCCTAGAGGGCAGGGGCTGGTTTCATTTTTGGTTTTGTGCCACAGCAGTGAGCACAGTGGTTGGCACATAGCTGACACTTAATAAATGCTTGTTGATTGATTGATCGATAAGGCTGGATGGGGTCCAGATTAGTTCTGAATGCCCAGCAGAATTGTTTAGACTTATAAACCAAAAGACACAAGATATCGGTAGACCAGACTTGAGAACATGGCTCATAGGCTCTCTGGCTCTTTATACCTACTTATCAAGGGAGAGTTGACCAATCGCCAGGGAGTAAGGGCATGGTCAGGCTTGGGGAAAGCTGCTTGTGAACCAGAATCTACACCTGGTCTAGGAACTCAGGAAGCCAAGTCAATCCTGACGCTGCAAATCAAGTTACTCCAGCTTTCTATCTCAGCAAGCTGGCTGGGAACAGAGCCAGGTTCAGGAATTCAGTCAGAGGGAAGGGCCACCTTGGCAGCTGGGGACGCTATCTCAGGATGGATTCCTGGATCTTTATCCAACTCTTGGAGCAAGGCACTTAGCCCTTCTTTAAATTTTTTTTTTACTTTTACTTTTAAATTTTATTTTTAGCATTCTTTTCTTTTTAAATTTTGAATTCCAAATATTCTCCTTCACTCCCATCCCTCCCCACTCACTGAGAAGGCAAACACTATAATATCAATTACACATGTAAAAGCATGCAAAATATATTTCTATATTAGCCATATCTCACATACACACGCACACATAGCAAGAAAAGTATTCTTCAGTTTGCACTCAGTTTGTCATTTTGGAGACAGAAAGCATTTTTTCATCATGAGCCCTTTGGAATTGTGTTGGATTGCTGTTATTGATCAGAATAGCCAAGTCTTACAGTTGATTATCATTACAAAGTTGCTGCTACTGTGTTCTTCTGGTTCTTCTCACTTCACTTTGCATCAGTTCATATAAGTCTTGTCATATCTTTTCCCCCTTAAACCACAACCCTCATCATTTCTTATAACAGTAGTGTTCTACAAAAGTACTCCAACACAATCATGTGCCACAATTTCTTCAACAATTCCCAATTTATGAGTATCTACTCAATTTCAATTCTTTGCCACCACAAAAAGAGCTGCCCTAAATGTTTTTGTACGTATAGGTGCTTTTCCTTCTTCTTTGTTCTTTTGGGGGTATAGACCTCGTAGTGGTATTGTTGGATCAAAGAATATGCAGTTTTGTAACCCATATTCTTCTCCAGAATAGTTAGAGCAGTTCATTGTTCCATTTCATTAATGTACCTATTTTCCCACATCCTCTCCTGCATTTGCCATTCCTGATAGTTGTCTTTCTCTAATCAATACTTGTTCAAAGTATTTTTTCATATGACTATAGATAGTTTTGATTTCTTCTTCTGAAAATTATCTATTCATATCCTTTGACCATTTTCAGTTGGGGAATGGCTCTTATTTGTATATATTTGACTCAGTTCCCTATATTTTTGAAAAATGAAACCTTTATCAGAGAAACTTAATGTAAAATTTTTTAATTTTTTACCTATCTGTCTATGATATCTTTTAACTAAATGTAGTTTCCCTGATTCTCTTCTAAATAGGTCTAATTTTGCTTTGTCTGAGGTTATGATTTGCACCCCTTCCCTCTTCAGTTCAACTGAAGTATAATGGATTCTATTTTAATCCTTCATTTCAGCTCTATGTATGTCTTTTTGTCCTAAATGTGCCTCTTAACCACAAAATATTGTTGGATTTTGGTTTCCAAACTATTCTGTTATCTGCTTCCATTTTATATGTTTGCTCATCCCATTCATACTCACAGTTATGATCACTAATTATGCATTCCTTTCAATCCCATTTTCCTCTTTTTATCCTATCCCTCTTCAAAAGTCTGTTTTGCTTCTGACCACTGCCTCCCCCAATCTGCCTTTCCTCCTTTCATCTTCACATCTCTATCCCTTTTCTTTCCTATCTCCTTATTATGTAAGTTAGAATTCTATACCCAGTTGAGTGTATATGTATAGTCTTCCCACTTTGAACCAATTCTGATAAGAGTAAGGTTCAAGCATTGACTGCCACCCAGCCTTTTTACCTCTCTACTATAAAAACTCTACCTTATGCACCTCCTTTATGTGAGAAAATTCATCCCATTCTATCTCTTCCTTCCCCCTTCTTCCATTGTATCCCTCTTTCTCATCCTTACATTATTCTCCAGAGCTCATTCCAACATAATCTCTTCAAACTTGTGCCCTCTGTCTAGGCAGATTCCTTTTACTGCCTTAATAATGATAATTATTAGAAGCTACATGCATCTTCTTCCCAGATAGGGATATAAACAGTTTAACTCCTTTGAGTTCCTTTCAATTGCTCTTTCATGTTTATCTTATTATGCTTCTCTTAAGTATTGTTATTCTGCTCTGGTCTTTTTTCATCAAGAATATTTGGAAATCTCCTATTTAATCAAATATCCATTTCCTCCCCTCCCCCCAAAGAATTATACTTAATTTGCTGGGCAGGTTATTCTTGGTTGCAATCATAACCTCCAGTGATATGTTGGTCCTCTCTGAGTATGGAGGACAACAATCAATCATATTCCAAGCCCTCTGTTCCTTTAATGAAGAAACTGCTAAATCCTGAATAACCCTAACTGTGGCTCCACAATATTTAAATTGTTTCTGGCTGCTTACAATATTTTTTCCTTGTCCTGAGTTAATATTCCTGAGAATTTTTATTTTGAGGCCTCTTTCAGGAGGTGATAAGAGGATTTTCTTCAATTTCCTATTTTACCCAGTTTTCCTTTGTAATTTCATGAAATATGAGGTCTAGGTTCTTTTTTGATCATAGATTTCAGGTAGTCCAGTAATTCTTAAATTATCCCTCCTCTTATTTTTCAGGTCATTTTTTTTCTGATGAGATTTCATATTTTCTTCTATTTTTTTCATTCTTTTGATTTTGTTTTATTGTTTCTTGAAGTCTTATGAAGTCATTAGCTTCCAATTGCCCTATTCTCATTTTTTAGGATTTATTTTCTTCAGAAAACTTTTGTACCTCATTTTTTTTCATTTTATTCTGCTTTCAAAGGAATTCTTTTCTTCAATGAATTTTTGTGAATCTTTTACTATTTCTGGTAAAATGTACCAATTCTGTTTTTTAAGGTGATCATTTTCTTCAGTATTTTTGGTGCCTTTTTTACCAAGCTATTAACTTTCTTTTCATAATTTTCTTGCATCACTCTCATTTCTTTTCCCAATTTTTCTTCTAACACTCTTATCTTTTTCTCTAACTCTTCTTGGAATTCTTGCTGTCCTAGCATTCAATAAGCATTTGTCTTTGGGGCTTTACTTATAACTCTTTTCACATAGTAGCTTTTTGTGATTTCTTCACTTTGAACTTTATGTTAGAATTGAGTTCTGTTCACCTGTGGGTGGGAAGACACTGAAACCAATCTTCAGATTTTTTTCATGCTGCTGTTTTCAGAGCTGGTTCTGGGGGATCTGCAAGTTTTCAGTGCTTCCAAGGTGATGTTATCCTGGGAGAAGTATGATCACTGCTCTCTTGGTCTGCTCTTTGGTCATCACCCAGAAAGGATTTCTGCTCCCCTGCAGTCCCAAGTTCTAGTGCTCCTCTTTGCTCTGAAACTGTGATCAGAGCTCTTGCTTCCTTATGATTGACCACAAACACTTCTCACTTCCCTGGAACTGTAACCCAAAACTGCATATGGACAATAGTTTCCAGTCAGCACCATTTGCACCCAGTACCAGCAAAGGGATCCCTATAATCTCTTTCTGAGCACTTGTCCAACCCCTTTACTGTCTCTGGGCTGAGAGTTCCCAAGCTGCTGCTACTGCTACTGTGGTAGCCTTCAAGGGCAATCTTTGGTACCCCTGCCATGCTCCAGACCTGTGCCCACCCTGGTGCTATAGACTTCTCCCATGGACTTCCTAAATTTGTTTTAGGATGGAAAAATCTCTCCCTCTGACATTTGTTGGCTCTGCCGCTCCAAAATTCGATTTGAGGTACTATTTTGAAGTTATTTGGAAGGGAATATTGAGACAGTTCAGCTGGGTCCCTACTCTGCCATCTTGACTCTGCCTTTTCATTTAACCCTTCTAAACCTAAAAGTCCTCAGCTTGACACTGGGCATCAGAGATACTGGAGAGTCACTGATGGCCCTACAAAATGGTAGATGAGTTAACTTTGGAGCAGCCTATTTAAGGAAGTATAATGCCTGAGCTTCAAGAATGAGACCATGGGGAAATGGAACCTGACGATCTAGGAGATAAGTATGTTGAAATGAGTTGTTATTTTGCATGTGAAATCTCCAGTCTTATTAAGTCCATCTGTGGCTTATTCTTCTTTACACGCATCCCAGTTATGTAGATGCTGTAGCCAAATCCTGGCCCATGTGTCTTTGAGGAAACTCTAACCTGATCTGTAATAATCCAGTTCCTAGGAACTGGAAAGGGAACCTTTGGCTTAATCTGAGAGAGAGGCTCCTAAAGGGGAGAAAGAGCCATGTTTTTCTTCCATTGCCATCATTTTTGATTGGTGTCCATTCCTAATTCCATTTGAGAGCTGGACCCCAGGGGCTCTGGGATAGAGTGGGACAATTTGCTGCCAACCAATTACCCTTCAAGGCACCAGGCCTGACAATGGGGGACTGTGGATTTACATTAAATAAAATAATGGGATTATAGAGCTAGAGCAGGGGGCGGGGGGGGGGGCCTTTAGAATTCATCTGATCCAACCCTCTCCTTATTGCATATGAGGAAACTGAGGCCCACTGACTTGCTTAGTACCATACATACTATAGATCCAGTAGTGTAGGCAAGATATGAACTAACATTCTCTGACTTCAGATCCAGTGCCCTTTACATTGGGCATGTGTGTGTGCCTCGTTACATGAGACTAATAAACAGTATGACCATAGATCAATCTACCTTTCTGAGATCATTTCATCATATTTGAAATGAGAATGTAAAACTAAATCTCCAAGGGGACTCTTCTCCTCTGACCATCTGAGTTTAATTTTTAAACTTTTTAAAAAATCCATTATTTCATTTGTTCCTGACAAGAAAGTAGACAAACCTAGGATTATTGATTATTATGCCCACTTTACAGATAAGAAAACTAAGACTTAGAGAAAGAAAATGACTTGTTCAGGTCCATCTGGTGAAAATTAGTGGCTGAACCAGGAACAGAAATCAGACCAACCTTTTACCTTATTGAAATAGGGCTTGTCTTTTGGAATTTCCCATCTCCAAATTGTATGTGTACTGTGGTTAGGAGATAGCTCCATAAAAATGGTAGACATTTATCCTGCCTCCCTACTCCTGGTATCCAGGAATCAAATCTTTTGGGCCAAAGTAGTTTCCTTGCCTGGATCTACTCCAGCCAAGGAGGTTAACAGAATAGGGTCTGCCCTATGTAGTTCCTTCTCCCCCCCTCCCCTCCCCAGTAGCCTGGTGTCTGCCTCATGTTGGGTGTCATGGTCCTCTTCCTCAGCATCAGGATTACTGAAGAAGGAGTGAAGATGGGAGCAGCAAATGGAGTTGTTTTTCCAAACACCAGAGAGGGGCTGTGGCTTCCCCCCTGGCAGCTGGAAAGAGATTCTCTATACTCATAAAATGAACACACCCGGTCTGGGAATCAGGGAGATGGGAGTGCAGGGGAATCTTCCCAAGGCTCCAAAAGGATTCTGTTACTCATACTTCCACCCAAACCTTTACAGTAGTCACTGTGGTGTGAATAGTCACATAGTCACGAGCTTAGGGTCTGGAAGAGTTGTAGCAATAGGCAAATCTGCTTTCTCTCTTCTCTCTTCATCCCCTTCCTCTTTTCTTTCCTACTGTCTCCCCTTATTTCTCTCACTCTTCATTCTTCTATTCCTTCCTTTCATCCATCTCTCCCTCTCCCTATCCTTTCCCATTTTTGCTCCATCCTTTACTATCTTGTCCTCCTTCTCTCTTTCTTTTCTGTCTTCTCCTACCCCTTCTCTTCTCCTCTATCGCCTTCATGTCTTCTTTATCCCTCATTTTCTCCCCATTCTTTCTCTCCAACTCCCCAATCCCACTTAGGCCCTCTTTCCTCTCTCCTTTGGGACCAAAATAGGCTTAGATTTTTGTTGTTTGTCTCAGAGTCTTCTTGAGGGGTATTTGCTTGGGAAGGGTAGGACATAGCCCTGCAAGATGAGCCTGTTGTCTTAGCCTGATAATAACACTAATCACTCCTACACTCATATGGTACTTTCCGGTTTACAAAGGACTTTTCCTTATAGCAACATTGTAAGGTAATTTATGTATTATGCCCATTTCACAGATGAAGAAACTAACCTCCTGACTCCATAGCCAATATGCCTTTTACTACACCGTGGCTAGCTAACTGAGAGCAAGAGGAGTTTGGGTATATTTTTCAAATGCCTGTATATATCCATGCTATCTTGCCTGTTAAAATATAAATTCCTTGAGGGCAGAGATTGTTTCATTTTTTATTTTATATCCCCAGCACCCAGCACATTAGCTGAAATTAATTGATTAATCAATTGATTAATGCGTGAGTGACTTTGGGATAGATCACAGGATCATAGATTCAGAGTTGGAAGGGATCTTACAGTTCCACTCCCCCACTTACAGTTGAGGGAACAGTGACTAGTCCAGGGTTACCAATCTAGTAAGTGTCTGAGGGTACATTTGAACCCAAGCCTTACTGACTCTGAGACCATTGCCTATTCACTATTCCTATTCTAGAGACTGTGTAGTAAGTGGTACCTAGTGGCACAATAGATTGAATGCTGGCCCTGAGGTCAAGAAGCTTCATCTTCCTGAGTTCAAACCTGGCCTCAGATACTTGCTGGCTGTGAGACCCCAGGCAAATCACTTCACCCTTCTTGCCTCAGTTTCCTCATCTGTAAAATGAATTGGAGAAAGATGACAGACCACTCTAGTATCCTTACCAAGAAAATACCAAATGGGGTCACAAAGAGTCAGATACGACTGAAAAAGACTGAACAACAACAGGATCACCATACCTTGCCAAATGATCGATTATTGGATGGAGGAAAGAAAAGGAAATAATCAGTCAAGTGGTACTGTCATCTGTTAACGAATTTCAGAGAACGGCTCTGCCCTACCCTACCCTCTACTGACTGACTTAACTGACCCATCCCTGAGTAGCAGTCAGCTGTGGGCCGATGGCTGCATCTGCCTTTTTGGAGTGGAAGTGCCGCTGGTCCTGCCACCCAGTTCGCCTTTTACTTCTGACTCTAAATCTGACCGCTGCTGGAGAAAGCCTTACCCATGTGTACAAACCAGGGACCTTCTGCAGCGCAGGAGAGAGTGCAATGAGCTGCTCTGGCCAAAAGGAATTCCACACCTGGTGGCCAATTAGAGGCATTCAGAGAATGAGCTCCTCTCAGCACTGGGCCCTGGTACTCATTTTTTTTTTTGATTGCTAGGGCCTGGCAGAGAATGCAGGTTTATTGGCACTCACTTGACGGTGCTGCATAGTGGTTAGAGAGCCTTGATGGGAACAAAAAGGGCAGAGGGTCAAGCTTTTGCCTCTGATGCACACTGGCCATGCCTCCGGCCCCAGGCAATCCCCAAGACTGAGCTGCACAGCTAATGCCGAGCTGCCTTGGGAGAGTTCATTTTCCCAATGGAAGTTTCTAAAACCAAAGAAATGACCGATCTAGACCCCCAACTCTAAATGGGGTATACAGCCCTCCACAGATTTTGGTATCTTTTCTCTTTCTCTGGGAGGCATGAAGGAAAGGAGAGGCTGGTCCCCAGTCTCCACCCACCGTCCACTTTTCTAACCTCCAGATTTTCTCACTTTAGGGACCTCCTGGAACTCGAGGGCCGCTGGGGCTGCGCGGAGCCAAGGGACGTCGGGTAAGTTCCCTCAGAGATCTCTAGCTAAGGGCGAGATCATCTCCTGGGCAGGGAGGCCCAGGGAGGCTGTGCTAAGAGATTGGGGTCATGGAGAAAGGAGGCAGCAGGTCCCCCTCCTAACAACTTCCAGGATGCTGAGGAAATGGCCTCTCTTCATCTGAGCTTTCTAAAGAGAGCTCTCCTTTTGTTCCTTTGAGGTCACTTCATCTGCCACTGCCAGGGATGGGAGGGAAGGGGGTCAGCGTGCCGATGTGGCCAGGTGCAGAGGCCACACCGGGGTCAGTATGCAGGACTGGCCGCGGAAGTGCCCATTCTTCTTTTCCCACTGCACTCTGCAAGTGGTCCTTCCAGCCAGCTGTGTGCAGATGTGCTCCTTGGCTCCCATCTATCCTTTGCATTCTCACGTCCCCATTCCGCAGCGTTACGCTGGGGTAGGGAAAATGAAGAGGACAAGGTGTGACCTAGCAAATGCTAACATCGGCGGTATTAAATGCATCCGCTTCAGCTTTCCCGTAAAAAGGCCTCTTCTCAAACCCCTGTGATGGGTGATAGAAGGTTTAGGGATTTTTTATTTTTCCAGTGCCCTTTTCCCTTCAGATGAATTTCAAGTGGATTTGGCTTTCCCCAAAACCAGATGGTCTGATAAGCCTGTTGGGCTGCGGGGAGATTAGGAGACATTCCTCAGGCCCGGGCAGGAGCTCCTAACTATGCCGAGTATCACAGGGCTCTGGAGGGGGATTTGGGCCTTGTGTGAGGGAAGCCCCGACGTGAGCCCAATGTCTTCCTCCCATTCCCCTCCATGTCCCTAGAATGCTCAGCCACCCCAGATCCTGGCAGCTTCCAGGGCTGGGCAATCTAGGGGTTGTCTCATCAGCACTCCTGACAAATGCTTCTGTTCCTCATTTCTTCCCCTTCCTGGAAAGACATGCATTCATTTGAGAGCCTGGCCCCACAGTTTTGGCCTGCATTTCCTCCACAGATGTCAAACCCAGGAGTTCCCCTGGTCCCAGGCTCCTCTTCCCTCCCCCCTTAGCAAGTTCCCTCCATTCCTTTCCCAGTTCTGAGTACAAGAACTCCTCTTCAACTTGAGGAAACCCAGGCCCCCAAGCACATCAAAGTCCCCCAGGCTGAGCATTTGAGGAGGCATCTGGAACCTGAAAAGTCAGGCTTTGTCGCAGCTGTGTCGTATCAACAAAATGCTTAGAGGGTCTAGAGAGGGGAAATGACTTGTCTGAGGTCACTTAAGCAGTTCATAGTAGAACAAGGATTCCAACATAGGCTCTCTGACTCCAACCCCAGTGTTCTTTCTCTTGCTAGTTGAGAGAAGCGCATTCCTCTCACATTTATTTTCCCTTTTAAGTCTTGTGTTCCTCAGCTGAATCTAGAAATAACCGTACAATTTAATGGCCTAGCCTCTTCTGTAGAATGGAGGTAATAATACTGTGCTAAGAATAAGGAGTCCTGGGTTCTAATCCCAGATCTTCTGCACACTTGCCGTATGACTATGGACAAGGCATTTGTCGCATTGCATCTTAATTTTGGTCTTAATTTTCTCTTAATTTCTGTGTCTTAATTTCCTCTACTGTAAAATGAGGGTCTCAGATTCCGTAACTTCCAAGTTCCCTTCTAGCTCTAACATTCCATGCTTCTATGATTCCACTGCCAGGCTGGGAGGCAAAACCTCAGCAATGTGGGTGACACAGGCTTTTGGATTTGTGTAACGTGGTTACCCTTCCAAAGGAAAAACTGGAGCTGAGGAGAGTTTGCCAATCCATGGACTGGGGAGCGTGTGAGGAATGGGCTTCTCTCGAGGAGTAAAAACTCTGGATTTGGAGTCAGAGGGCCTACATTTGAATCTTTCTCTATATCGTTATAGCTTGCATGACCTCAGACAAGTCATTTCCCCTCTCTAAGCCTCAGTGTCCTCATCTGTAAAAGCCTGAAAGTGGAGTCTTTGGGATCCCTCTATCTCCCAGTCCCAGGCCTAAGGATTCGTGTTGAGTTTCGAGGCACCAGGGCTGGAGGATGAACATTCTGAAAAGAGACCCCAAGGGATAATTGGACCGATTTGTCATTCACAGTGGGTTTCCAGTACAACCTTAATCAGGTCTGGAATGGAAACATTCATGAGATGGAGAGTATTCATTCTAGGCAAGCCAGATTCCCAAGTCCATCTTCCAGGATTTGATTAAAAGCATCTCACTTGGGGAGCAGATATGAAAGCATTGTCATATGGCTTTGATTGTAAGCAATCCCCACAACCTGGAGGGCTGATCAAGTCTGTGCTATATTCGTTTGGGAATGGGAGGAGGAAGAGGAAACCAAATTAGCAGCCAGTCACATTTTAGTTCGCCCCTCTCGTTTGGGGCAATGTTTATGCTTCTTGCCCTGATCCCACATCCAGGGCCATCCCTAGGGAGGCTTGGAGCCCAGGGCAAATCATACTGTGGGGCCCCCTTTCTCTTACCTCCCCCCCCTCCATTCCCTTGGAGCATGTGTATCCAGGTGAAATCTGGTTAAAATAAATGTCAGCGACAGCCTTAGAGGAGAAAGAATGGAATAAAAAGGAAGCATGATGTCCTGCAAGTCTTTTTAGACATCAGCTTCAGGACTTTTTAGCACCAGCTGATAGGACCAAATCCTTCTACCTACTTTCTTCTTCAGAGATGGAGGCCCAGGGGAGTTGTTGCAACTTTCCATCTTTTCTTAGATTCCACCTCCTGCTCCAAGATTTGGACATGGAATGAGAATTTGTTAGTTTCCTTCTTCCCAAGTCTTCTTTCTGGTCACCCCATGGGAGGGCAGAATCACTACCTTCAGAGAAAGACATGAGATCACAAATTCTGATGAGTGGAAAGGGTCCTTATTGGTGATCCCCACAGTCAGTCCTTTGTTAACTCTCAGACTTGTTTATTCTCTGAATCTTGGCTCTTCTTAACCTTTAAGAGATGCTGGAGAAAAGGTCTTTTTGAAGGGCCAGAATAGAATCCTTACTTCCCCCCAGTTAGGTGGAGGCCAACCCTCTACTATTTGTAGGTAAAAAAACTCACATTAAAAATGTCTAAAATCACTCTTTTCCCTTATCCTTCCAACTAAAACCACAACCCAGATGGGGTCCTAGACTTCTTTCTCAGATTCCTCTATGGTCTTCAGGCATGATGCCAGCAATAACTTTCTCAGTCCTACTGAAGGGAGTTGAATTACTATGTTCAGGACAATCCTTGGGATTCTAAAAGGATATTGAGCTAGAGAAGAAGGCATTTTCCCTGGCTATCCCGCCACCTCCTGCAGAGAACCACCTGTCTTGACTTTGATAGATAAGGTTCAAGCCAGTATCTTAGTAATGTTTAGATTCAGGGCAGCTGGGCATCCCAGTGGTTAGAGCACCAGGCCTGGAGCTAGGAGGACTTGAGTTCAAATCTAACCTCAGACTCTTCCTAGCTATGCAATCCTGGACAAATCAAACCATGACTGCCTAGCTCTTACAGCTCTTCTCTCTTGAAATGCATATTTTAGTATTAATTCTAAGAAAGACAGTAAGGGATTTAGAAAAAAAATGTTTATGCCCTAAATTCATATTGGCAAACTTATAGCATGTGTGCAAGAAAGGGGCACTCAGAGCCCTCTCTGTGGGCACACCCGCTGTGGCCCCAGCACAGAGCTCCCCAGAATTTGTTACTAGAAAGTCGGAGGGAAGCGGGGTGGGACTGCACCCCTCCCCATCTCCATGCAGTTTGTAGTTTGGTCACTCAGTCTCTAAAAGGTTTGCCATCACTGTCCTAGATTCTTAACCTTTTTGTGTAGTCTTTGGCCTTCTGCTTAAGCCTCTGCTTCCTTTTCTTAGAATAATGTTTTTAAATAATTAGAGACAATGCTAAAATCCAGTTAGAGGTTAGGGAAAATAAATTTATAATTTCTTTCCAAGTTCATGGACTCCTTTTGTCCATGGAGTCATTGGGGGTCCATAGACTCAAGGGTAAGCATCCCTGGAGAGTTAACTGGTCCAATGAGCCTGTAAGATCTTTGACTTACTGCCCCTTTTATTCTAGTAAGTACATAAACTTATTTTCTAAGCCCTTAAAAAAATTCACCTTTTGCCTTAGCATCAATTCTAAGACAGAAGAATGGCAAAGGCTAGGCAATGAGGATTTAGTGATTAGCCCAGAGTCCATTTCTAAGCCTTAATGGGCTGTGTAACTGGGCCTTTTAGCAGAATTCTCTGACAATCAGCTTTGCTCCCTGCCCAATGAGATCACGTCCCAATGCTTCTCCCTTGTGTGGGTGTACCACCAACAGAGCATGATGGACCCAGGCTCTTTTGCCAACCTGCTATGGGGCTGATAGTCAAGCCGTTCCCTGTCATGCTTGTCCCTAGCTTTGTCTTTCTCACAGGCTGCCTGGCCGCATGCCTCCTTCCTTTGTCTGACTCCCTTGTTGCTTTTGACCAGACAGGGAAGGGCGAGTTTTGTTCAGCCACTCTTGGCTCAGAGGACCACGTTCCTTGGCAGCATGGTGTCAACCTCTGGCAAGATTCTATAGGAATGTCAGCTGTATTCTTCTGGGTCAGACTAATGGTCTGTTCACTCAGAACCCTTTCTGTCGGGGGCACTATGGTAAATTAGCTACTTGGCATAGTGGATTGAGATAAGCGAAGGTACCATTTACTACAGACTACCCAGCAGGGTGGATAGGTCACTGGACTTGCTGCTGAGAAGACCTGGGTTCAAATCCCTCTGGGCAAATCTTTTAAGCCTCAATTTCATCAATCTGTAAAACAGAGATAATTACAGCATCTACTTTACAGTATTGTTGTACAGATCAAATGAGATAACAAAGGCAAAGTGCTTTGCAAACCTTAAAGTACTAAATGCTATCGATTTTTGTTATCTTGACTTAGAGTGGGACACATCTTCCACGGTTTCTCTCTAAAGACATTAGGGATGTTTCCCTAATGTTAGCACCAGAAAGGACAGTCAAAAACAGCTGATTCAACCTTTTCATTTTACAGAGGAAAAAAACGAGGCCCAGGGAGGGAAGGAGATTTGCCCAAGGTCACCTGGCTAGTAAGGAGTGGAGTTGAGACTCCAGTCAAGCTACTTTCTGCTACCCCATTCTTGTCTGAAGTCCCAAGACTGGGTGTTTCTTCTAGTGATGGATAAAGATGAGTTTTTTTAAAGCAAGTTTTTTCCAGTCACACTTTCCTGGCATAGATACGTTCGAACCTGGTTCCTCGTTCAGACTTTCAACACACCGATTTTTCTTGATCCAATGTTTTGACTGGGCCCTAGGACTAGGGGCTGAGTAAGCTTATAAGATTTGACCTGGAAAGAATTACAGAGAGGATCACATCTAACCTTTTCACCCCTTGGATGAGGAAAATGAACTCAGAAAAGGGAAGTGGCTTATCTAGGGTAATACCAATAAGGAGTGGCAGAGCTGGGGTCTGAATGTTTCAGGGGGCCATGGATCTCTTAAGAGTATCTAGTCTATGTGTGGAGACTTCCAGTAATGGGAAACCCACTCCTTTTCAAGACAGTTCTAATGATTAGGAATGAAATATTGTTAGGGGCAGCTAGGTAGTACCTTAGCACTGGGCCTGGAGTCAGGAAGGCTCATCTTCCTGAGTTAAAATCTGGCTTCAAACTAGATGCCTGAGGTAGAATTTAAATCCAGATCTTTTTGACACTCAAGTCCAGTGATCAATCCATGTTAGACTGGGTGCATGAAGAGTAGAGATTGGTAGATGGAGAATGTGATTTTAAGGGCTATCTTTTGGAAGAGAAATTAGAGGTATTTATCTTATTCCAGAAGAGACCCTGGGCAAGTCACTTAACCAGTTTGCCTCAGTTCCCTCATCTAGAAAATGAACCAGAAAAGGAAATAGCAAACAACTCCAACATTTCTTCCAAGAAAACCCCAAATAGAGTCACAAAGAATCAGAGATGCTTGAAATGACTAAACAACAAAAAATGTGTTAGGAGGCTTTTCCTCAGGTTGAACGTAAGTCTTCCTTTCTGCAGCTTTAACTTGGTACTCCTTCTGGGGCTAAGCAGACACTTTTAATTGTGTTTCTCTACAGCCTCTCAAATGGCTGCACACTACCCCGCTCCTAAGCCATCTTTTTCTAGTCAGAATTCCCAGAGTGTTTATTTTGGGCCCAACTTGGTACTGTGAAGGGTAGAGAAGTATAATAAAAGTCCCTGCCCTCGGGGAGTTTGCAGTCTAGTTAATCAAACCAGAGGAATCCGTGCAGAGCAATTAGCAGACATTCTATTCTACCAGGTGCTTCGTAATTAAGTGCTGAGCCCTGTGATTTCCATGATACCATTAGTGGTGCTGAAAAGTTGATTTTATTTAAAGTTAGGTTGAGGACTTTCCACTTATTTATTCCTGTCGAACTTTGTAATTCTCTTCTCCCACCAGCGTCATCTCCAACTTCTACCAGAGGTTTGAAAGGGCTGACATTGGCTAGACAGCATCCTTTCAGCAGGTTAGGGAAAAGATCCGGCTGGGTAACAGGAGCTTTCTTGTCTTCTCTGGCGGCTCCTTGAACGACAAGCTCCGTTTGCCAGCTCCGCTCCCAACCCCCTCCCCAGTGTCCTTGGCCCGCAGAGCACCATTAGAAACACAAATACCACACTGTTCTTCATGTGGGGAATCTCCGCGGGACAAGCAGGAAAGAAAGGAGACCTCCGTGGGGTCAGACTGCAGAGTCCTGGGCTGCCTTCTGTCCTTCCTCTTGCCATAAGGGCTTCAGGATTTTTTAAGTGCTGTACCCTTAAACTCACTGGAGTGTGAAATCAGAGTCATAAGGGTTGGGACTTTGTTCAACCTTCATCTGAAGAATATTGTTTTTTAGTCACTTTCAGTCGTGTCTGACTCTTGGGGACCCCTTTTGGGGTTTTCTTGGCAAAGATACTGAAGTGGTTTGCCATTTCCTTCTCCAGTTCACTTTATAGTTGAGGAAACTGAGGCCAGTAGTTGGAAGAAGTGACTTGCCCAGGGTCACACAGCTAGGGTGTCTCTGAGGCCAGATTTGAACTCAGGTCTTCCTGATTTCAGGCTTGGTACTGTATCTACTGCACTACCTAGCTGCCTTTATCTTATCAACTGTAGGAGGCATTCCTCCTATTACATTCCTAGCTAGTGCTCATCCTCTCTGCTTACATATCTCCACTGATGGTAATTTGAGGCTTTACAAGACATCAAGTTTCCAAAAGTTTAGAAACCTCTTTCTTATGTGGAGTGAAAAATTTTCTTTCTAAGACTCTCATCCGTTGTTCCCATTTGCATCTTCTGGAACAAGTTAGAAGATACCAAATATAGATGGCCCTTAAAATATTTGAACGCAGTGATCATATTCTCCACCCCGCAACCCATTTCTACTCCCCTTGAACCAGCCTATTATGGATAGAAAGATCACTAGACTTGGAGTCAAGAAGACCTAGATTAAAATTCTATCTCAGGCATGTATGGCCCTAGGTAAGTCACTGCACCTCTTCAGGCCTCAGTTTTTTCATCTGTAAAATGAGGGTGTTGTCCTTGATGACCTCTAAGCACCTTTATAGCTTCACATCTATAACTGTTCCTCATGACATGTTGTTTCAAGCATGGTTTTCATGAGAGATTCCAATTTCTAAGTATCCTGCCTAAAATGTGCCACTTAGGCATGGATGTGTTGAATGCATCATCCCAGATGTGGTGTGACCAGCACGGAATACAGAAAGGACTGTTACCCTCATATGCTTCTCTCTGAGCCTATGGAATGACTTACTATGTGGCTAATGGATAGAGTGTTGGACCTGGAATCGGGAAGATCCAAGTTCAAATTCCACCTTAGACACTGACTAGCTGTATGACCCTGGGAAAGTCACTTAATCTCTCTTTGCCTCGGTTTCCTTATCCATTAAATGGAAATAATAATAGCAGCTGCCTTCCGGAGTTGTTGTAAGGATTAAATGAGATCATCATAATAAAACACTTTGCTCGGTGCTTGGCACATAGTGGGAACTATAGAAATGATGATGCCTATTAATATAAAGCCTAAATGGAAGAATAAGGAAAGGCTTGGAAGGTACCTCCAAGGACATCTAATGCATCCTTTCCTTTTACAGAAGAGAAAGTTGAGAAAAAAGAAAAATGACTTATCCCAAATCATACAGATAGGAAGTAAGGGAGCTGCCATTTGAACTCTGGTCCCAGGATTCTAATACAAAACTCTTTCCACTATACCTTATTTGCCTTCCACACCACCTCTTGAAGGAGGCAGCAATTGGACTGAGACTTTTTTTTAATCCTTACCTTCCATCTTAGGATTCATACTAAATATTGGTTCTAAGGCAGAAGAGCAGTAAAGGTTGAGTAACTGGGGTCGAGTGACTTGCCCAGGGTCACACACTTAGGAAGTATCTGAGGCCAGACTTGAACCCAGGTCCTGCCATCTCCAGACTTGGCTCTCTAGCCACTGAGCCACCCAGCTGCCCCAAGAGGTTGTTGAGGTATAGAGTTGACAAGACTTGGCACTTGACTGGTTGTGGGGCAGGGGGAAGAGGGAGAGTGAAAAGTCAAAGATGGTTAAAAGATAGCAAAACTGGGTGACTGGAAAGATTGTGGTGCCCTCAAAAGAAATAAAGATGTTTGGATAAACAACCTTTCTTCTTTTGTCATCCAGAGACCCAGGCCTTAGTTTCCTCGTTGACATTGGAGCAAATAGGAGTGACTAGTCACTAGAGTGAAGCCAAGTCCTTCTTTCCCTGAAGAGTATATTCTGGGATCTCAGCCAAGAGCAAAAGGAAGTCAGTCTATCACTGCTCCACTGATAAACTCCGATTTTCTCCATTGGGCTCAGTGTCAATCAATCCTGTCTTTTCTATTTGCTCTCAAGGGACATTTTCCCTCCCTTCTTTTCCCTCAATTGTTTGTTGTTCTCTCTGGGATGGGAAGCATGTGGCTGCAGCTGTTTTGACTTACAGTGCACAGAGCTGGTCTGAGGAAGAAGAGAATGGGGAGGTGGAGATGGCCCAAAGGATCCCCCTCTAGTCCTCCTGCCTCCTCTCCCTGTTCTTATCTTCAGAACTGACAGCTTGGATCTCTCAGCCTACTCCCAGCCACCCCCAAGCTCTCCACTCTCTAAGCTCTCCATCTTGTTTTCCGCAGGGAGCCGTTCCCAAGAGCAGCAGCTCTCCCTGCCTCCCCCACCCTCCATCCATCGGTTCTTCTTTCAGTAGCCCCAGCAGGCAATCGTCTCCTGGTTCTGTTGCTTCTATGTTGGGCTCATTCCCATCCACTTCTGATCTGTCAACATGACCAGATGGAGGGCCCATCTAGATCACTCTTCATTTCATTTGGGGGGGCTTGGAGCCATTCACCACTGCCCAGCTCCGCTTCCCAGGGCCTTCGGAGAAATGTGGCTGGTTTCTCGGATCAGCACTATTATTGGATTGGAGTTCCTATTCATTTCCCAATCCTCCCTCCCTGTGTTTTACCTGTCCTTCAACAATTTACCTAGGAGCCCGATTCACAGCTAGCCTGTGCTATTGCCTTTATTGCCTTAAACCAGAGATGTTTTTACCTTCTCTGTACACAGCTGGAGAAGTCATAAAATCATGGAATTTAGAGCAGGAAGGAACATCAGAGATTATCTACAACAGTCTCTTCCTTTGACAGATTAGGAGGCCCAAGCATAAAGAGAATGTAACTTGGCCTGGGTTATACAAAGTAGTAACAATGCCAGGATTAGAACTCAGGTTTTCTCTGGCTCTAAATCCAGTGCTCTTTGCACTCCATCAACACAGTCCATCTGGCTAGGACCAAGTCTGGATCTGACTCTCATGCCAGGTATCTGGACACATCACCTCTCCCATGACCCTCCACAGATGCTACTTTATTTTTTGGTTATAAATCTATGTTTGATCTTCTCTTTCTTTATCCCCAAATACAAAGGGGTGCAGGTGTGTTCTTGTTCCCTCTTGTATGTCTTGTGTCTCTTCTACAACATCTGCTTTTGAGGGGGCAGAGGGTCCTGGGCAGATGGACTTTGCTCCTCTTCCATATTGGCAAGGAGGAATGCATGCTGAGGCAAAGTACAACTTCCCTAATGGGAGCAACAGCTTCTGTGGGCTGGACCAGTCTTGGTAGGTCTGAAGTAAGGAGGATAGGGCTAATTGGGAAAGTCAGACATTGGCTTGGGAGGATTTCCACCTCTAAGACATCTCTCTCCTGACACAGGTACAACATCCATTCGGGCCTCCATCCCCAGAGGTCTGGACTATTGCTATAGCTTCCTAACTGTCCTCTGTGCCTTGAGTCCCTCCCCTCCCCAATCCATTCTCAGCTAAATGCCAACATTATTTTTCTAAAGATAAAGATATGACCATACCACTGCCTCCTCCACTCCAGGAGCTCCAATAGCTCCCCATTGCCTTCAGGATAAAAACTTCTCTATATGGCATTCAAAGTCCTTCACAAACCTGCCCCAACCTCCCTTTCCACTTTTCCAGTCTTTCTCCTCCTGATTCCCCTCCAGAGTCTAACATCTAGCTGCACTTGCCAATTCTCAGCTCTTCGGACATGACATTCCTTCTCCTGGGAACCTCTACCACCTTTGCACGAGCCATCGTCGTGCCTGGAATACTCTGTCCCCTTCGCTTCATCCCTGGCTCCCCTGGTTTCCCTCAGCATTCAGCTCAAAGTCCATCTTCTGCCAGAGACCTTTCCTGGTCCCCTTTCAGCCCTTCTTCCATCTGCTCTGTATAGATCCTGAATGTATCTAGAAATTTGTTTTTCTTCTCTAGAATTTGTGCCGGGAAAAAGGGAACTGTTGTGTGTCTTTGCAGAGAACTGACCTCGTGCTTATTCTGGGAAAAGTCATGGAGTGGGAGTTGGAGGGAGTGGGGAAAGTATGGCTTGGGAGGGAGTGGAGGGGCCAGGTTGTGGGTTGGGGTGGAAGCCGGGGGCGGGCAGCACTGCTCCAGGCCTCCCCCTGTTTATGGCCCAAGGGAGACCCCTGCTGTTCACACTGTTCTTCTGACCATCCTGTCTTCAGGGGCCCCGAGGACCCGATGGACCAGCAGGGGAGCAAGGGTCACAAGGTGTCAAGGTACATGCCCCCATCCAAAGCACGTGCTTCCCCGCCCAGACACGGATCATCCCTCTTCCTGTCTGGATTCAGGGGGATGGAAGAATGATTTTCCAGCGGCTGAGTCCTATTAAACCCTTCTGCACTGGTCACCCCCTCGGCAGTGTCAGTATTCCTGTCCCGGCCAGAAGCTCGGCTCCAGATACAGCCAGGGACACGTACCCCAAACCCCTCCAGAATGCTTGGATTGGAAAGGAAGCTGAGAAAAGTTATCCTGGCCACCCTTACCTCCACCCCTCTTCTATAGGAAAGACTGCCCTAAAATCCTACTGGAGAGACTTGGCCAGTTCCAAGAAGGCCATGCCAGAGATTCTCCCCAGATAACAGCCGGCTCTCGGATACTCACAGAAGGCCTTGCTGGCTGCCGGGATTGGGGAGGGGAGTAGAAGGCCAAGTCAAAAAAAAAAAAAAATAATAATAATAACAAGATTATGGGGCAGCTTGGTACTCTTCCTGTGATTAGGAGTGCTTCCATGAGCAAGTCTCTTCTCCTCTGGCAGCCCCGCTTTTCCCCTTTGTAAGAGGAAGGGGTTGGACTCTGAATTCCCTTCCAGCTCCAGCAATCTCTAACTCCGGTACACTTGCCTAAGAAGGTTCAGAGTGGTGAGGGATGAGGAACAATGGCTCTCTCCCCCACCTCAGACCCCAGCCTTCTGAGCCAAGCAGCTGTGCCTGGTCTGGTGGCTCCAAGGAGCAGGGGCCTCTAAAAATATCAACACAAACTCACCCCTCGCAATGCCAAAGCCTGCCTCTCTGTTATTTGCTCTCCTTCTCAGGGCCCTCCAGGAACACAGGGCAAACAGGGCCTGGATGGACAGCAGGTATGTCAGCAATTTCCCCAGAGCCAAGGGCATGGTGCCAGCCTGGGCCCCTGCCAATCTCTCATCCCCTGCCTCCGCCCCACCAGACACACACACACACACACACACACACACACACACACTCACACTCACACTCCCTCCCTTCACTGTGAGACATGCCTTTGATGGACTTTCCTGACACAGGAGCATGAGGAATTGGGACCCTGATTCTCAGCCTCTAATTACCCCAAATATGTTTCTAGGGCCAGGAAGGCGAGAGAGGGGAGATGGGGCCTCGTGGCTTCCCGGTAAGTGTTAAACACTGTGCCTTTCTTTTTCTTTCACGACATAAGCAAGTGGACAAGGGGGAAGGAGGTAGCAGAGGGAATGACTTCAAAGATCTATTTGCTTGGTGAGGCTTAGTCTGGCTTCATTCAGTTCCAGGATATGTCTCTGTCACTTTTCTCCAGAGTGACAGAGACCATGGTGGTGGGTGGGAGGCCGGGGGAAGGTGGTGGTGACCAGAACAAAAATAATTCCAGGATCTGATCCCTGCAGGGAATTCCAGGCCCTTCTGGTCCTCCAGGGGCCAAAGGCATTCCAGGAGAACCGGTAAGTATCTTTCCCTGTTCTCTTCCTCTTACCTTCATGCCTTTTCTGCTCTTCTACCTTATAGCAGCATCCAGGATCTGGGGGATTTGGCCAGTCCCAGGGAGGTTGAAGTGGCAGGGATGGGGAAGGGGCAGTGGGGAATTGGAATAACTCCTGTTCTGGCAGTGTAATCTGTGATTCCTGAAGGATTTGAGGAGAGGAAGTCTGGACACTGTAGCAAAGACCATTAGTGATATCTGCAGGGAACTCCTTGAAGTCAGAGGAGGGACAGAGATTATTTTGAGGAACACAAGATTCCTTCCCCCAAGAGATAGGATGGAATCTTTGCTTTCTGGAGAGATAGCATGGAGTCAGGTGAAGAGGCTTAGGTGAGAAGGCGAGATAGAGGAGATCAGAATACCATATTCATAGCCTCAAAGAAGCTGAGAAGGTCCCAAAGGAAATCGGGCCAGGAGCCTAGAAGCACTTCAGTATCTCTTCTGCCTGACTCCTCTAATCCCTCTTGCAGTACCAATCTAGACTCCCTATTTTTCCTAAATGATTAGTCTAGGAAGAAATAAAATAAAGAAATCTATTTATATGGCTGGCCTGAGCTCTGAGCTCTGTGGTGGAAAGAGGACTCCAGTGGGAGTCTGGCAGAAGGAAATTGGAGGAAGGCCGAGGCCCAGACTCTGGTGGTTTGGAAGCTACTTGTGGGCCAGGTCTGCCCAAACCAGGGGTTTTACCAGCACTCCATAAGGCAAGGGCACAGGTTGGCCTTAGTCCATGGTTGAAGGAAGAATGAAACAGACTTCTGAGAGAATCTGAACCAGCTTTTTGGGTAAGTGGTAGACCTGGCTGGGAACTCTGGACTGTTAGAAGGTTTGAGTGAATCTGGCTAGAAAGACCATTTCCCACAGGATAAAATAGCATCTTAAAGAGATTTTTGTCCCTCTATCCATTTTCTAGGGCCCTCAAGGACCACAGGGACTGATTGGCCCATTGGGAGAGATTGGACCAAAGGTAAAGTGTTTAAACGGACTTCTTTGCTGTCAAGTCTCTTTTCTTTGGCCTTCTCTCAGCCAATACCTCCCCTTGGGGCTCTCTTGGCTTCTTGGAGAGGTGCAAGGTGACAGGGAAGTATTTTCAGCAGGGATCACATTGAAGTATTGAGAAGTTGTTCCCAGCCTCCATATTCTTCATTCCCTGTGCACTTTCCTGATTTTTCTTCCTCCTCTTATGAAAACTTACTCTCGTAAGTTTTTAGGAATGGATAAACTCATTTACAGATTTAATAAACTCATCATTTAAGGATTTAACAAATTCATTCACCAATAAGGTCCAAAAACTCATAACTCATGCATTAGTCTTCTTTCTCGAGGAAATGTTCACATTCTTTTTTTCCTGGTTTTTAATTTTTATTTATTTTTTTATCAATTACATGTAATAACAGATTTCCACATAAGTTTTCCAAAGTTATATGATCCAAATTGTCTCCTTCCCTCCTTCTCTCTCCCCTCCCAGAACTGGCTGGTAATTCAATCTGGGTTATACATGTATTTTCACACAAAACATGGTTCCATATTGTTCATTTTTATAAGTGAATAATCTTATAAAACCAAAACCCCATAATATATACTCAAATAAACAAGTGAAAAATCATCTGCTTTCATCTGAATTCTGACTCCAACAGTTCTTTCTCTGAAGGTGGACAGCATTCTTTGTCATAAAACTCGGAATTGTCCTGGATCTTTGTATTGCTGTGAGTAGCTAAGTCTTTCACAGTTGATCATTCCACAGTAGAAATGTTTATATTCTAACAGAGATCGAGACTGTAAACTAATAGGAATTCCCTCCACATCTCATATTTTCACATACATTAACTCAGTTCAACAATGCTTTGAGGTAAGGCTGAGAGAGAAGGTATTGTGCTATCATTATCATTTTACAGGTAAGGAAACTGGGAGTTAGGTTAAGTGAATTTTCCCGAGATTCATCCAGTTAATAATTAGGGGTCAGAATACTGACCCTAGCCTTCTCTTTTCCACTCCTACTTCCATCTTCTGTGTTTTTTCTACTATACTTTATTGTGTCTCACTCTTACTGAAATTTCAGGAAGATGGAGGTGGATGAGCTTTCCAGGCCTCTCCAGTAAAATTCAGGTCTGCCCTCTGAAATGATACCAAATTAGCAGCTGTCGACATTGCCTACATGTAAAGCTAATATGGATGACCACACATTTTCAGAACTTTGGGAATCCCAAGAAGGGGCTAACCATGAAATTGGAGGCCAGTCATCTGAAATGAAGGGAATTGTTTTCTTCTCTCTCCCATCATCACTTATGAGGAGTTTTGTGACCTCTTTCTCCACTAAATATCCTGCCGCTTCTTTCTTCACACTGGATCCATTTTCCCCCTGCTCCCTTTCTACAGAAAGCACAAGAGGTTAAGAGATTTGCCGAAGGCTCCAAAGTAAGTCAGTGGTAGACCCAGAACTAGAACCCAAGTTACCTGGAGAGATGTAGGAGACTATGTTGCTTCAGTGCCTCACTGCTATGGTACCAAACTAGGTATCCACCCAGAAATAGGACAAAAGTTGGGTTCAGGGAAGGAGAGAAGGATTCTTGGATCTATTTCCTGGTTTTTATCTAACTAGCCTAACTTTGTGAAATGAGCACTGGAGTCAGAAGAAATGAATTCATATTCTGACTCTCCGTGATGTAGGGAAAACCACTCAGACTTTCTAGGTCTTGGTTTTTTCATCTTTAAATCAAGGGGTTTAGACTAATGCTCCCTAAAGTCCCTTCCAGCTTTAGATCATGGGATCCCATCACCATGCAAGGCCTCTCTTTCCTCCACTAAAAATGGGGAAAGATATTTCCTTCCATATTTGACTTAAAGGATTTTAATAAAGTGTAGAATTCTGGCAGTAAGATAGGAAATAACTGAGATTCACAGAACTTGGGGTCCTTTCCAAAACATAGAGCACCCATCCCTTGGAATTAGTTGTCTGTCATTTTTTGCTCGGCTCCAAAGAGAATAGATATACTCATTCAACTTAAAGCTCAGCTATCAGGCGATCCTCCTCCCTTGTAGTTGTGTGAATCACAAGATTTTCCATCCAAGGCCTGCCAAAAGACTCTCAATGTGGTAAACCACACAAATGGGGAGCTCAATTCCCAGCTTGCCTCCAAGCAGCTTCTGGGCTTAGCTGGGTTTCACTGATCTGAAATCTCCTGTTATCTACAGCCTGGCATGGGTCCTCCTTCCTACCCCCTGATGCCCAGAAGGCCTTTTGTGTTGTCATGGTGGGGAATGTCACCCCCTGATGTCCAATAACTCATCTCATGCCTCCCAACCTCTAGGAAGAAAGAGAGAAGAGCCTTGGGCATCACTCTTTTTGTGGTCCTGATACCACTGAAAATAGTCCTCTGCCTTGGGACCCCTTTCAGGAAGCCTTGATATCTTGCAAAGTGATCTCTTCTTAGAGCTTCTCATGGATGAGGCTGATCTTTTTCTGATCTGAGCACTAGGCCTAGAGGCTGGATTTGAAGAGAAGAGGGTCAGGGCAATTAGCTCCTCACCTACAAAGCAAATATCGACCATTTTTGTTGCTGTACCCTGAGGTTTTTTCAACCAACATTCTCCTTGCCTCAAGGGGGTGCTATGCTGGCAACAACTCTGTAAAGTAAATAGTGAACATATGATTGCCCCATCTTACAGATGAGGAAACTGAGATTCAGAGAAAGCAACACAACTAAGAAGTACTGGATATGAGGCTTACCCCTAGGTCTTAGCGCCTCAAAAAGCCATGTCCAGTGTTCTTTCCATTCTGCTTCCCAGCTTTGCCCTCAGTTTGCCAAGCTTATTTATGCTGCCTTCTGAAGTGTGGTTTTGGCAGGTTTTATGGTCCCCTTCAGTGGGCAAGGTCCTCTCTATTAAAAACCCTGGCCAGTGTTGAGCATGCCACAGGGGATGGCATAGTTGCCTTCTTCCTAAGAACTCCAGAACTCCAAGGACCTCACAGGGTCCATAGATCTTTCTTTCTCTGTCTCTGTCTCTGTCTGTCTCTGTCTGTCTGTCTGTCTCTCTCTCTCTCTCTCTCTCTCACACACACACACACACACACAAAGGAGCTAATGTAACAAATTTAATCAGAGGTACTCAGAAAGTTAAGGACCTAGGACTAGAACCCCAGTCTAGAGATTTGTGCCTTTTCAGGGCTTCTTCTTGGCAGCCACAATTTCATGGTGTAAAACATTACCTTCTTTTTCTTCTCTGAGATCCACCCTCTATCCCTATCTTTTGGGCTGAAGCAGGTGGACAGGAGTACCTCCCCAAAGGAGAGCAAAGGGCCAGGATTACTCTCTCCATCCCCACCTGCAGACAACTATTGGTCAGCTCTGGTGTAATTACAATGAAACTTTTTCTTTTTTGCAGGGTCCCCCTGGTGCTCTGGGAGAGCCTGGCCTTCCAGGTGAAGCTGGGATGAAGGTAAGCAGAGTCCAAGGTCCAGGCCCCTCTACCCTATCCCCCACCCCTACCCCAAGACCAGGAGAACAGAGGCCTTTGTTCATCACTAGCTGGCTGTAACGCCTGGAACATGCCTTTTGAAAAGGGATCTGGGCTGGGCGAGGGAGCCTGCAGTTCCCAAGAGTCACTGGCTAGGATCAACCTTCCAGGGTTGATTGCTCTGGGGGCCCCCCAGGAGAGACTGGGCTTTCCCTCAGTCTGAGGCTCCTATCCATGAGTAGGGTAATGGGATCTTGGGAACCCCAGAAAGCAAACAAGGAAATCATCTCTAGGGGCCACTCGACTTTCTCAGGCGGCTGCAGGTAGGAGAGAGGACGGAGCTTGGTTGGGGTACCATTTGGAAACCCCCAGCTCTTTCACTATTCTCCTAATCACCTTTGAACCCTGGATGTCTGGGAGACTACTTGAGGGTATTCCAACCCTTGTATTTTTATATATTCAATTTTTAAAAGTTCACTTTAATAGGTGAAACCAATTCAAATCTCCCAGATTCCACAAAGCCCAAGTTCAGGTCTCAGCTCTGAATAACTCTACTAGTAATGTGATTTTAGGCAAATCCCTTAACCTTTTTGGGCTTCAATTTCTTCATCTGTAAAATGATCTGGTTGACCCCAGTGGCCTAAGATTCCTCCCAGCTCTGACTTCCTACACACTAATAGTCTACTGAAACCCACCTTTCGAGCCCCTTTCCCCACCCCACTCCCCAAAACGGCTTGACCACAAAGTCAAGCTTTCCTTCTCTTTTCCACCCACTGCTGCAGTGTTCCTTGTGTTCCCGGGAGCCTTTGGATTTGATCTGCATCAAGGCTGGCAACATTCTGGATAGTCTGCCCCCAGATCATGTCCTAAGCCTCCGTGAAGTTTAGGGAATACTGGGAGGTGGAGAGAGGGCTAAATAAACTGTCCTCTAGCAGACAGCCCGTGTCCCCATCACCTTTTAGCAGGCTCAAAAGATGAGTTTCAATCTGTTCTAAGAGCTCTTGAAGCATTAAATAGTCTCTGTTCTAAGGTTCCTTCCAGCCCCAAATCCTACCGGATCCTTTATGCTATTCTAGCTAAAATTTATGGTGGGGTTGGAGATACTAAGAACCCCCTTGTCAGAGGAGTGTCTCTCTTCATTTTAGCTATGAAATGAGAAGAGGAGGTATTGTTGTTGGCCCAGCTGAGTGGCTGTGGACCAGAGGGTCTCTCTGTAATTCAGTTTGCTCTAGCCAGGCTGCCAGGCACTTTTCTGTATCTTTCTTTCTTGATGTTTGCTCTGGCAAACTCTCCGATGCATCTCTGAAGCTACCTTGTCTTCTGGCCTGGATACTCAATTTGAATCTCAGCTCTGTACCCACCTGCCTCCCCTACCTCCTTCTCTACCTGTGCCCCTAATTACTTGCCTAGGAAATGAACCTTTTGATCTTCTTGGTTCTGCCAGGCTACAGAGGGCCTCTCAGCCAGGGGGTTGGGGGGAGGCCCCTGAATTGAGAAAGAAACCTGTGCCTCACAGCCCCTGTGGAGCTGATAAGGAATGTTGGCCCAGGCTGAGGGTATTGTTGGAGTCTGAACCCCAGGAGAAACTATAAACACCTGAGAGTGGTGGGAGCTGAGGGTAAGGAATAGAGGGCTTAGTGGGAAGAACATCACATTTAGTGCCTAAAATCCCATATTTGAATAGTATAAACTTAGGTAAACCTTTTCCTTCTCTGGGGCCTCAGTTTCCCTCTCTAAAAATGATGATTAGGGGGGCAGCTGGGTTGCTCAGTGGATGGAGAACCAGGTCTTGAGACAGGAGGTCCTGGGTTCAAATCTGGCCTCAGACACTTCCTAGCTGTGTGATCCTGGGCAAGTCACTTAACCTACATTGCCTAGCCCTTACCACACTTCTGCCTTAGAACCAAGAACACAGTATTGATTCTAAGGCAGAAGATAAGTGTTTTTAAAAAATAAAATAAAATGACAAGTTGGACTAAATGATCTTTGAGGTTCCTTCTAGTTCCAGGTTCTATAATGTATAGACCTAAGTAACAGGAAGATGAAGCTACTAAGAACTCCCAAGAATAGGGAGAGTGTTGAAGAATATAAGGAATGGGGGTCTAAAGACTTCCAGCAGGTGAAGGGCTATTTCTCCTTTCAATCTCACCTCAAATCCCATTTTACTTGCATAACCCAGAAGCATGGAAAGGGATACTAGAGCCATGGGTAGGAAAGACCCTTCCCTCCATCACTGGGAATCACCAGGGATTGGGGGTAGGGATGTAGGGAGAGGACAGGTGGGATTCTACATAGAACTGACCAGTCTTGCACGGCCCAGGATATATGGTGGACCTCCTCATCACTCTATGACCCTCAGAACAGTGAGAGAGAAGAAAGCAGTACCTAGCATACTCTTTCCTGCTCTTGGGTGGAAGTTTCTGTTCTTTGCCACAACTCATTGGAAACTGTGATTTCTGCTCCTTCATCTCCCAACCCATGGATTCTTCAGCAGTCCCTGGGTCAACACTTCTTTGCATTCCTCTATTTTCTCTCTCAGGCCCTCATTCTTTAACTGATCTCTAATCCTGTCTTCTCCCGAGTACCACAGATGAATTGACGGATGAGTGAGTGAATGAATGGATAAAAAGCAATTATTAAATACCTATTAGGCATTGTACTAAGCACTGAGGTACAAATACAAAGATGGCCCCTACCCTCCGTGAGCTTACATTCTAAAGGGAGTAGACAACACATAGAGGGGGATGGTGGCCAGGGAGGAAGATTTATATTTTTAAAATTTCAAGGATAAAGAATGGAGCAATAGAGAAATAGATTAACACATCTTTGAGTGTCTTATGAAAATATTATGTGTGCAGAAGAAAAGTCAGCATGGGGGCACAATGAATAGAGTGCTAAGCTTGGAATCCAGAAGACTTGAATTCAAATCCTCCCTTAGATATATCTTATCTCTATGACCCTGGGCAACTCTTCTAACCTCTAGGTTTCCTTATCTGTAAGTTCCATTGTGCTGCCTCCTAGGAGCATATTTTAGCATAGTCTACTACCAACCACTGGGAAGCAAGGAACTAGATCTGTCATTTTGTTGGCCCAATTCTGCTCAGAGATAACAGAAGAATCCTCAGGTTGCTTCTCAGGAATTGGCCTATGAGTAGGGCTTCAAGTTGCTTAAAATCTACAAAAAGAGGCCCTTGGAACCATTGCTATGTCAGTGAAAGAGAAGATAGCCAGAATCCTTTGTGGCGTTTAATTCAGAGCTGAGTGTCTAGCTGGTATACATTCTGAAATATATAATGAATTGGTTTCCCATAGTTCCAATCTCCTGCCTCTAAATCTTTCATAGACTTCATGCCTAGGTTAGATTCCATCCTTACCTCTACTTCTAAGAATCTAATTTCCATCAGATTTTAGTTCAAATACCATCTCCTTCATGAGAGCTTTCTTTATCCCCCCCAGACCCTTGTAGTTCCCCCAAAATATTGGTGTGAATTTATTTCATATATATTTATATGTAAGCATATTTTCTCTGCCAAATGAATGTAAGTTCATTGAGAGGGATGGTGTTAAAAGTGATCTGAATCTGAAGAGTTTCCATGACACCGAACCGTGTGTGTTTGGGTTTCATAGGGTGATTTTGGACCTTTGGGCATCCCTGGAGAGCAAGGTCTGATTGGTCAGAGGGTGAGTAAAAGCTAATTTTCCTTCTTATCCCCAAGGCAGCATTGTGTAGTCTAAAGGGCAGAGGACATCTGAAGACTTAGTTCTTGTATCACCTTTACTACCAGTTGGCTGTATAACTTGTGACAAGAGATCAGACCTCCTCTAGAACTCAATTCCTCCTCAGCAAAAAGAAAGACTTGGACTAAAGTATCTTTAAGGAGGCTTTCAGTCCTGATTCTGTGATGATCTTCCAAATCATTCCTCTTGTCACTAATCCTTCAAGAAAAAAAAACGTCCCTCTGGTGTTATGTAAGGAAGATTCGGGATATAATTTTCTCTCATTGCCTGTTTCTATATTCTGTAATAATATTGGACCCTTCAAAGAGTAAGGACCAAGTCTTTCAGAGCCTCACAAAGCTACCTATCCATCTCTGAGCTGGCTACCAGCCCAAATCGATTTAGCAGGGCTGATTTTGAAAATATCCTGACTATGACCCCAAACTTTTCAAGCCCAGGCTCTGGCCACAACAGGTGGTAATGCTCCCCTTCAGAATCAGAGACGTAACTAAGATTGGGTCCCAGCCCAGAGGACACTGGCATTTACTTTCACAAAGGAATTCCCATGCATGGGAGCAGAAGAGAGTGTGTCTGGGTTGAGCAAGTGAACAAAGACAGTAGCCATGCTCAGTGGAGCTGATGGGAGAGTGTACAGTACAGTATGTTAAATGTCTTTGCATGGTTGGGTGTTTGTTGGATGATTTTCTTTTTTCTTTCTCAAAAGACGTCTAGGGAAACAAAGTGATTATTAACAGATTCATTTTTTCTCCCTGAGCAGAGAAGTTGAGGAGAGAGTGGAGAGAGGATAAGAGGGAAGAGAATTCCAGATGTGGAGAGAGAAGCCAAAGTTCATTTGCTAGTAACTTTGGGACCTGGGTCTCAGGACTCGGTTACATAGAGGAAAGACGTAAATAAGACAAGCTTCTAAAGCTGGTCAGGGACTAGAGAAACAGGTGCACGCTAGAGCTGGCTCATACTGGCTTTTGAGAGCCAGTTGTTAAATTTTCAGAATAAGCATTTTTATGTTGGAAATCAGCAATCAGTTCCTGCCTTCTTCCAGTGACTCCTTGAACAAAATGACTAGATAGATAACCCTAAAGCTGATTGATATACACTATCCTTTGGCCCCTGGGGAAGTATGGGTGGCAATGGGGAGAGGAGTCCTGCCCCAGGGAATATAGTCTGGGGCAGAGTTGGAGATGGAGAAGATGAATTTACAGAAGGAGATATATCTCCCCCAGCACAGCCTCTTCTATTTCTAGGCATGGAATAATGGCCTGATTAGTAGACTAGGAGTAAAAATATTCTAGGTTCAAGGCCTTGGGCTGTCAATTGTATGTATAAGTCATTTCTTTTCACAAAAGCCTTAATTTCCTCTTCTGTGAAATGGGGAAAACAAGGCTTACCACATCTACTTGTGAAGTTATTTAGAGTAAATGAGATAATGTGTATAATTGTAAGTGCCAAGATATAACCTATTATTACTCTTATTCCCACAGGGCGAGACAGGGCTGGAGGGAGATAGTGGCCCAGCTGGACCTGATGGCCTAAAGGTATATGGTGAAATGGGTTTGGGGAGGAAGGGATGGATGTCCCTTGAGCTAATCTTCTAAGACAGATAGATTATTTCCCTATGAGCTCCCTGCCATCAGAAGCAGACTCAAGCTTCTGTTTTTTTTTTTCCTTATGATATTACAAGGTACAGGGTTATACAACTGGGAGGAGCTTTAGAGGTCATCTATCCCAAGCCTTTCATTTTTACATACAAGAAAAGTAAGGCCCAGAGAGGGTGCATAATTTTCTAATGATGGCACAATAGTAAGGGGTTGAGCTAGAATTTATAGGTCTTCTGACTACAGTGACATCTTGCTGCTTCAACTCTTACTTTTTGCCTTTGTCACACTCTCTGGAAATGCTATCTCATTCTTTGAGGGAAAGGAGTATGAAAATCCTCCCTCTCTTTTTCCCATGGCAGAAAGGAGATAGGTTCATCTTAGTAGCATGCTGGTTAGATTGCTATTTCTGGCAGGTGCTCACCGGCTCCTCCTACCCTCCTCCTCCTCCTCCTCCTCTTTGGCCACATTAACCAAGAACCAGTGGCCAACAATTGGCCTGCTATTGAGACGTGGAGGGGAAGAGGAATTCCCATGTAAGATACTATAATCCAAATGGGATCCAGTTCTCACTAGGTCTTCCACCATAGTCCAGCCAACTTTTCTCCAGTGATAGAATGGGTAGGAGGATCTTATCTGCTCCCAACAGAGGAGTCTGAACAAGCCCACATCTGTTCTGGGTGCACTCGATTTTCAAAACCACATCAAGTTATTTTCAGATCATGAGCAAATACCAAGACGTTTTTGGATGAAGCCTCTGTGTCTAGTCTCCAGGCACTGGAGCCTGCCTCTCCACTAAGGAATCTCAAGCTACAAATAGGGCAATCCCTTCTTTTGGACTTGGTTGACAGTCTTGGTTTCCTTTTCTTAGCAGTTTTCCTGTTTCTTCCACCACCGAGATGTTTCTTTGCCCTTTCAATACCTTCCCATCTCCCCTTGCCTCCATTCTTCCTAAAGACTTAATTCATTCACAAAACTTTGAGTTAGAAGGATCAACTGTCCAATTTTCTGCATTTTACATATGGGAAAGCCAAGACTCAGAAGTTAAAGAACTTGCCCAAGATCATCTGATAATAAACAGCAAAACTGGGATTCAGACCTGTCTTCTAAATTGAATGTCCTTTCCATTTCATCTGCTAACCCTCCCTTTTCTGCTGATGAATAGGTCTTTGGGTGACTGTTTCTCTTTGGTCTGCTCCTGAGCCCCGTAGGATTGAGCAGAGCTTCCTGTGGCTTCCTGGCTTTCCAAAAATTTCATTCATGTTCCCAAAATTCCTCAGTGACACCTAAGATTTCTGGTCTCCTCCATCTCTTTAGCTTGAGTCTTTTCTGACTGTCCAGGAGCCTTCAAGTCCTCTCCTCCTACAGGGCTATCATTCCAGCCTCCCTCTGTCTCTCTTTTCATACAAAAGTCTTTCACCCTTTTCTCCTCCAACCCTGAAAGGGACGTGGTGTGCTCTGACCCGGCATTCCGGGAGCCGAAAAGAAGAAACCAGCCATATATCCCTCCCTTTGCCTTCCCTCCCTCCCCCCTGCCCTGTTGCATTCCAGAAATCCCCCAGGCAGGAATCAATCATGAAATTTCCTGGCTCCTAGTCTCAGGTTGGAATCCTGGCGTTCCAGAGCCCTGGCCCCATTCTCTCAGTTCCAGGCATTTCAGGCCTCGGGTAAGCTCCAATGGGCCGGGGAATACTACCACAGCCGAGCCCACCAACTTCATTCTCCAGGTGTCCTGGGAGCCCTTCTGATTCCTCTTGGCTGATAACTCTTGAAAAAAACCCGCGGAATCTTAACTGTGTCGGGCTGCGTAGCCTGGAGGGACAGGGAATTGGCTGGGCATTTGAGTTTCAAGTACCAGCTTCAAGCTGCCAACAGAAGCCTGTCCTCGGAAATATCACCGACACTCTCTGGACCTCGGTTTTCTCCCCTGATGATGATAATACCCTAATTCACCACCCCAAAAAGGTGGTAATAGCACTCTCGGTGGAAGTTGGGATTTATATCAGTGTATTTCAATACAATTGCATTATATTTTCATGACAGCATCTGATGATTTAGATGTGAGGCTGAAGAGCTTTCTATCAATCAGAATTTCTTCTCCCTCCACGGTGCCTCCTGATTTCTCATCACACTTCGTTAGCTGAGCAGCAATTCCCTTTCAATTAGCCTAATTCTCAGAGCTCTCCCCTAAGTATTAACAGACATTTACTTCTATTAGGGCTTTGAGACGTACAAAGTGCTTTCTAGGAGTTGTGTAGTGTATCCCAGTTTTACAGCCAAGGAAATTGAGGCACAGAGTGGCAAAGCAATTTGCCCAGCCTCACAACAAGTAAATGTTGGATGGAGATTTGAATCCAGGTCTCCTGCCTAGAAGTCCAACATCCTTTCAGTCATCCCGTTATGCCTCTTTCCACTCAGTTTAGTTCCTTAATCCAAGTCCTCTGGCACCCTTTCCTTTTATTCCACCCTGATTCAGGATGAGAATAATTATTCTCCTACCCCTTGAGTTTTTTTTTCCTTCAGTTTCCTCAATTTGCTAAGTTAGCCTCCCAACCTTAGCTTTTGACCCATACAGCTCCTGGTCATCCACACATTTCTCACAGTTATGTCAGGAGACCAGTGACATTGAGTAATGTTTGGGGGTTTTTCCCCCTTTAAAAAATTTTTAATTTATTTTTGAATTAGCAAGCATTTCTTTTCTCTTCCTTCCTACCCCACCCTCACATTTTAAAGAGATAAAGAATAAAACCTTTGTAAGAATTATGTGTAGTCAAAGCAAACTCTCACGTTGGCCATATCCAAAAATGGAGGTCTCATTCTGCATTTTGAGGCAGCTCTTTTAGGAAGTGAGTGTCTTGGTTCATCACATGTCCTCTTGAATCTTTGTTGGTAACTACATTGATCAGAGTTCCAAAGTTTTTCAAAGCTGTTTGTCTTTACAATGTTATCATTACTATATAAATTGTTTTCCTAGGCCTTTAGCTTTAGTAATGTTGATGGAGCCAAGGTCATGAGCTCAGTCCTTGTATAAACTTCTAAGCTGTTTATTATTCCCCAGTTTCAGGCTGAAACCCAGAACCCATCTGAAGAGAGGACCTACTTGGGTCCAAAGCACCTAGAGAGGATGGATGTGAATTCCTGAGCCCTCGGGGGCTCACTTGGTCTAGCCTTTAGCAACTATTCAGAGCTACACTCAGAAGTTAATAGATTCCAACCAATTAGATTTGGAAGAAACCTTAGAAATTACCTAGTCTAACTTCCTCATAGATGAAGAAACTTTAAACCAACCAAGAAGGATAATTTTTCCCCCAGATCATTAGTCAGACACCATCCCTTCCTTAAACTGCCATGACTTCATGCAGTCTCATGCCGTCTCCTTTTAATTCTCTCTAAGCCACTCTCTAATTGTTGGACCAGATGTCAGACCTTGGTGACAGGCCTGTCACCCTCTATTTGAGATATACATCCCCAATGGCAGTAAAAAAACAAACTCCCGTCTGCCAGTGGGATTGTTCTTTGGCATGGGAGCCTGTATTACTCATGTCACTGCTGTGGGTTAGGCTGCACCTGAGAGTTGAAGGTAGCCCGGTTTGGGGGACAAGGGGGATGGGAAGTGCCAAAGAAGAGTCTTTGTTTGATCCAGGCCTAAGGCAAACCGCCCCTGTGATCTGATAGAGGATGCTTTACTTCTCCCATATCCCTGAGTATGGGTATATCAGAAATCAGAAGGTAGACATAAATAAGCTAAGGCATATCTAAGATGGGGAGAAGGGTTAGTTTTAAGTCTTAGATCCTCTCAAAACTGATCTCACTGTCTGGGAGGAAGCCAGTAGGTCCGTGGGATAAGCATGGGAGGGGGGAATTTGAAGATTTCCCCCACACACACTCCTTCATTCCACAGCTGGACAGCTCCCTCTGCCTAGCCAAGGACATTAAAAAATAATTGTCATTCTTACTCTTTTTCTCAGCTGACATGGCTGCTATGACCAAGATTTTGTTTTGAGACTAGACCATGAAATCATGGGTCACAGGGCACCCTCCCATGTGCCAGTATCCCCACATCACACTGGCAAATTAGGTAAGTTGATGCCTCTCTCTTTTCCCAGGGAGACAAGGGTGAGCCAGGCCCGGATGGCGAGCGAGGAGAAAAAGGCAAAGAGGGCCTGAAAGGCAAAGAGGGTCCCCCTGGCTATCCTGGTGTCACAGGTGTCCGGGTGAGTCAGTTAAGCTGATCTGCCTGCTTCCTTGTCACTTCTGTGGATGTCTGCGTGCGTCGTCTTCTTTCTGGCTGCACTTGAGTGGAAATAACTGGTGTCAGTCCAAGAGACTCAATAGGGCACTTGAACTCTCTTGGCATGGTTCATAGGCTGACATTTTGCCATCAGAATGTACTTTGCTTTCTTCAGGTCACAACAGTATACTAGTCAAATTGGCCTGGGGCTGACTATGTTAGTTTGCTCAGTCAGCCAATTCGTCAAAGAATTCACTCCAGCAGAATCTTAAAGACAAGGAATGAGTTAGCTTCGTGGATAGGACCAAAGGATTATTGATGTAAAGCTGGAAGAGTCCTTAGAGATGATCAAGTCCCAAGTCCTCATTTTACAGATGAGGAATGTGAAGCCTGGAGAGGCAACATAATTTGCCCCAAATCCCACAATTAATGTTTGAGGTAGGAATGTAAGCCAGATAGTCTCCTGGCTCTAAGTTCAGTCCTCTAGCCATTGTACCATACTGCCTAGAGGCTTTGGAAAGCCACAATCTCAGAGTCTTTTTCACCTGGTTTCCAAATTGTCATTGACTATATTTTGCTCTTCATCTCACTGAGATATGAGAATTGGACCCTCATGTTCCTCCCCCTTAACACAAAGAGAAGCTAGCTTAGCTGGTTTAATGCAGATAGATCTCAGCTTGATTTCTGTTGTTCTAGGCTTCATACTTGCTAAACATGGCTTGGTGGTTTTTTTTTATTATTTGAAATAACTCTTATGGGAGAAAAGATTAGATTTAGATAACTTTCTTGACCCCAGATGGATTAGAACTAGAAGCTATAGTTGAAAGGTGAGCAAAATTCCAGTTGTGTGTTAAGAACCCACGTCTTTGTAGACCTGTCCAAAGATAAAGTAAGCTTCAGGAAGAGTTGGTGGAAATATAGCCATTAAGCAGAAATCTACAGACCCTTCAGCAGAGGCTGAAGAGGATACATTTCAGGTAATTCCTGTCAGAGATATCACAACGTCATAGAATCTCAGATCGACCTGTACTTTTAGAATCTACTCTGTAGAGATCCTTGATGAGGAGCCATCCACCCTCAACTTGGAGACTTCCAAAGAGGGGAAACCCATTATCTCCCAAGGCAGCTTATTCTATTTTGGGACAGCTCTGATTCTTAGGAAGTTTTTCTTTCTTTGGTCCTAAATCTACCTCTCTATAATTTCTGCCTAATGATTCTAATTCTGTCCTCTGGGGAAAAGCAAAAGTCCAGTCCTTTTGTGGTCATGTCTCTCTCCACCCTTTTCACTTCCCCAAGTATTCTCTTCTCCAGACTAAACATTTTTAGGTCTTTCTACTGATCCTTCAGTGGCAAGGGTTCCAGGCCCCTCACTACCCTGATCACTCTTCTCTGGATGTCCACCAGTTTGTAAGTGTTCTTTCTAGAGGTGCGGGTGAGAGACTTTCTACTGAGGTATTCTATAGACTAAAGGATGACCTCAGAGGTTCCTTCTGACTTTGAGACTGTGACTGAAGCAATGTCAACTTCAAAAAGTGGGCTGTGAGAAGAATTTAATGGGATCTTGATGGATCAGCAATCAGTCAACAAGCATTCACTAAGTGCTCACTATGAGCTAGGCATTCAAGGACAAAAATGAAACCATCCCTGCCCTCCCTGAGCTTCCACTCTCTAAGAGAAGAATAGGAATTATGTGGATAAAAAAGACATGGATGGTAGGGCAACCCAGAAAAGACATACTCTGTGATATCTGAGAGGGCAGCAGAGTTGGCAGGCTTGACTAGAGCCAAGAGGCCATATGAGAAGAGGAATGGGAGGCTGGATGCAGATCTGAACGTTCTGGCATTGACACTGGAGTGCCAAGAGAGGGGAGCCAGGGAGCTGTTCCCATAGCCTCATGTGTTTCCATGTCTGGGTTCTGGCTGCTCGGCTTGTCAGATGTCTGGTCTCTAAAGTCGTCTCCAAAGAGCCCTTGCCCCGGGAAGCCTCAGGGCTCTGTCTCCAGAGGCAAGCCCTCCGCTGTTCTGTCCTTATAGTGGTCACTCAGAAATGCCCTTTCCCCTTTGTCCCTTTATGAAGACATTCCAGAGGGTCTGGGAGGTTTTGGGGTCTTTGGAGTGTCCTCTTGCAAATGAGCCACTCTCCATTTGCTTTGCCATCCTCTTTAAACTTACTCTGTGCAGTGCATTCCACTGCTTGGGCTGGATGGTTCATTTAAGATCAGACTCATTTAAAGTCACGTAGCTTCTCTAAACCTCTCCTTCCCCCATCCACCCCATCGGATGAGAGCAGATCTTGGCACTGGAAAGATATTTTCTCAGAAAAGCATTCAATAAACACTTTGATCCATCCTTGTCTTTTTCCCTCAGGATATGATTGCTGGGACCAAACAGGCAGTTTTCTCACAAAAATAATCCCTCCTCAGCTTGGCAAATGAATCTTATGGGTCTCTCTACCACCACCCCCTCAAACCTGCAAGGGTTTGAGTCCTACTTTCACCACTCAAAAAGCATAATTTTTTTAAAACCTTAGAGCCAGAATCATAGGATTATGGATATAGAGCCTGAAGGGACATTAGAGGTCATTTAGTCCAGCGTTTTCATTTTATACTTGAGGAAGCTGGGCCCCAAAGAAGTTATCTATCCAAGATCACATGGACTATCAGTGGCAGAGGTGGGCCTTGAACCCTTGTCCTGTAACTTCAGATTGCTATTTCCACTTATAATAGACTGCCTCTCAGGAACCTTAGAAATCATAGTGCATCTCACCATATTTTATCAAGTGAAGAAACTAGCCAAATGAGCATGGGAAATCCTTTTTTCCCTACTGAGCCTCAGTTTTCTCATCCACAAAGGGGACATGGTCATCTAACAGAATTTTTGTGAAGATCAAGCCAAATGGTATGTGTGCAGAAATCATTTGGAAAACCTAAAGCAGGATACAAAAATCTCTGTGCAAACCTCTAGCTTCCTTGGACTCTTGGCTACTATGGATTGGAAAGGGTTAATCAGGTATGGCCCAAATGTTAAATTTCAAAATGCCAGAGTCCCTTTGGCATTTGATTTGTATTTAAAATCATCATCATCATCATCATCATAATAATAATAATAATAATAATCCTCAGCTCTGTTTCTGATAGACTCCTTGCCAGAACTGTAGCTGGGAAATGGTAGAATTTTAAAAAAAATAAAATTTTATGAGCAGTTAGTGCCTGGGAATGAAATGTTGTCTGGCATCTCAAAAATACATATATATGTACTGCAAAGCAGCCAAGATGCTAATTCCTTCTCAGCAGTAATATTTCATTAGAAAAAAAATTTATAGCCTCCCATGTTTTCTGGCCTGGGGAGGCACCCGATTATAACAACTGTGCAGCCTGCACTGTGTGGGGTGAGTTGAAAGGGCGGGAGACCCAGAGGCACTCCGAAAGAGATCGTGTGTCTGATCGTGAGTCTGAGTTTTGGCTCATCGTCTTTGGATTCTTATTAGTTGAATCACTTTTTTTTGACATGAGAATCTGTTGTTGTAATCTTTTATTTGATGAGAAAAATTACCTCCCATGATTTAATAATCGCCCTGCCGTCTAGGGAGCAGCTCTGGCCAAAGGGAAGGTCCATATTATGTGAAGAAATTGAGAATTTCAGGTTCTGAATTCTTTAAGAGAATGCTGTGCAACCCTTGGTAGTCTGCTCTCCCTCTCAGTGCCTTGGGGCTACACTATTGACCTTTTAGAGATATGTCAAAGATGAGATCCATTTATCTTCCCAGTCTCTACAGTGGAGAAAAGGAAACTGAGATCAGAGAGTGTTCCCTTGTCTACAGTCTCCTAAAATCAGAGCCAGAACTGGGATTATAATCTAAACATCCTGCCTCTATGCCAGGTGCACGGGTCTTTGATGGTCCAAGGGAGCCCCAAGATAGTGAGAGCCATTAGAAAACACTTCATTTCAACTCAACAGCCATGTGTTAAGGGGTCTACTATATTCAAAAAACTATTCTGACTGCTGGGAGTACAAAGACAGATGCAACACAGGCCCTTCTCTCTAAGGGAATCAATAATCTAATGGTAGAAAGAAGAAGAAAAATATATCAATAACTATAGTCATTTAACCAAGAGGTCCTGGTGAAATGCTCCGAGAATATAAAGAGGAAGAGAAAATGTTCACTCTAAGATGACAGGGAAATTGGGAGAGGGAGAAAAGAATGGATCAGAGAGGATTCATGGAGCAGACTGTGCCCCAAAAGGGCTTTGGAGGAAGAGGGCCTCCATTCAGAGTCGAGAGAGATGGAAGTGGTAAGGGAGTCTGCCCCAGGCATGGGAATTGGTGGGAACAGAGGCACATCAAGGAGAGGCAGGCTGAGAGTCGGGGATCTGGTTGTCCATTTTGTTTGAAATATAGACTTATGTAGAAAGGAGTTTGAATCTCAATGTAGTAAGAGCCTTGAACATCAGTAACTAGTTATTTAATAAACAATAGTGATCTGTTGAAGGTTTCTAAGGGGATGAATAACGTGATGAGAAAGAAAACTAGCCACATTCAGAGGAAGAACTGTGGGAGGAGAAACACAGAAGAAAAACAACTGCTTGAACACATGGGTTGATGGGGATATTATTGGGGATGTAGACACTAAACGATAACTCTAGTCCAACTATCAATAATATGGAATTAGGCCTTGATCAATGATACACGTAAAACCCAGTGGAATTGTACATCGGCTAAGGGGGGTAGGGGGACTTGGGGGAAAGGGAAAGAACATGAAATATGTAACTATGGAAAAATATTCAAAATAAAAATTTTTAAAAAGAAAGATTATATGGGTAATTATATGAAGGATGGATTGAAGAAGGGGTAGTCTAGAGATACGAAGATCAGGTTAGCAGATATTAAATGAAGGGCAGCAAGGTGGTTCAGTGGATAGAGCACCAGGGCTGGAGTTGGGAGGACTTGAGTTCAAACTCTGGCCTCAGACACTTCCTAGCTGTATGACCCTGGGTAAGTAACTTAACCCCCATTGTTTAGCCCTTTCCCTTCTGGAAGATATTAAATGGGCTAGTCCAAAAGAGATACAGCCTCAAACTAGTGTGGTAGTGGGACTGGGAAGGAAGGACTTGGTGGGAATAAAATTAGAGAGGGAGAAACAACAGGACTTGGCAAAATACAATATATGAGAGAGAAAAGTGACTTTTCAATTCAGTCTTGGGGGCTGATGGTGCCTTTCTTTGTCACAGATGTTAGGTTAAGGTAATGAATTCATAGACTCATATCATGTTGAGGTTGATAGGACAGAATCAACCAATAGACGTTTGTTAAGTACCTTACTGTAAGTATGTCAGGAACTGTGTTAAGTGCTGGGGATACAAATACAAAAAAATGAAACAATCTCTACTCTCAAGGAATTCATCTTCTCATATCAGAATGTAGAATGTTGGAGCTCGAAGAGAATTTAAAGAGAATCCAGTTGAAGCCCTTCATTTTACCTCCTCTGGAAACTGAGCCTAGAGTGGGGAAATGACTTTTCCAAGATGCGTATATCCCTCCTTAGAAGTAGAAGTAGGATTAGGATCCAGAACTCCTGACTTCCATTTTTGTGGTTATATGTCATTGCAGCTGCCTCAGACATTAAAGAGGAGAAATTTGAATGGAACAGGAAGAGGACTGGATCTATAGTTTTGCTGGCATTTGTTGTTCTTTAGTCATTTCACTAGTATCTAACTGAAGACTTTGTGGCTCTTCGTGGTCCCATTTGGGAGTTTCTTGGCAGAGATTCTGGAGTGGTTTGCCATTTCCTTTTCCAGCCTTTTTTATAGATGAGGAAACTGAGGCAAACAGGGTCATACATCTAGTAAGTGTCTGAGGCCAGATTTGAACTCGGGTCTCCCTGACTCCAAGCCCAGTGTTCTATCCATTGCACCAACTGGCCATCATGTTTGCTGGCATAGGGTACTCCTATCAGAGGAGATCAGCACCCTCCCTGCAGTTTATAATCTTAGAGAGTAGCCCTGGAGGTTAAGTCACATACACACACACACACACACACACACACACACACACACACACACAACACACACACATACAGGGTCACGCAGCTGGTCAGTGTCATATTCAGGGCTTCAACCCAGGTCTTTCTGGGTTGGGGGCTGGCCAATCACCAGGCTGTGTTGCCCCTGATGGGAACAAAAATGAATTGGTGACTTTTTCATCTGAATTTTGGGAGCATGATGATCTTACTATTTTCTTCAATTTGGCTTCACATCTTACAATGAAACTCTTTCTCTCCTCCATATTCAAGTAGCATTTCCCAGCAACCAAAAACATTTTTCTCCCAAACAAGCTGGGAAAACATCTCCTAAAAGGCACAAAAGGCCCTTCTTACAAACCTATTTATGTTCAACTCCTGACTATTAGAGGAGTAATTACATTTGCACTGGCTCCTAGTTTGTTATTTTACTGAGGCTCAAGGCGATACGAATTTACCTCAAGACAATTAGCTTTTTAAGCTCACAGCCCTTTTTAAGAGTTCAGAAGAGAAACAAATTGTAGCACAGCAGTTTTTAAGGGGGTGACTTCTCATTGCTATGCACTGGGGCTGATGGGTAAATGAGGGTCCTAGAGACCAGAGCACTGATGATAACAGATGGGAACGGGGCTTTCTTTTTCACTTGGGGAACAGAAGAAAGAACAGACACAGCCCAGAGTAGATGGAGCAAAGGCAGTAGCCCCAGGAAAGTGCCCCAGGGAAAATGAGGAGGAAGAAGGAAAGAACACTGAGACTGGAAAGAAGTTCTCTGCTTGACCCTTTACTAGAAAGGCCAGTCTTGGGCAGGCAAAGGACATTTCAAAAGCCAACGTCTGTTTCAGTGGCAACTTGACCAGACCCAGAGACAGAGCAGTCAGTGAGGAAAGTGTCCTTCTGCCCTTTAGAAGGACACGGCAAGGGAGCTGAAGATGGCTACGTCAGCTCCAGCAGAGAGATGTGGGCTGACCTTCCAAGCACAAAGGACCACTGTCAGGAAGGCACCTCTGTGGATTGAACCAGCTGCCCACTCCTGGCCTGCCTCTCTATGGATCCTACCCCAATTGCAGAGAAGGCAGACAAGATGTGACCACGTTCCAAGATCTAAAAAGGGTGTCCCACTAAAGTGCACAGATGTCACTCTTGTGGGGCATTTAGGTGGCTCAGTGGATAAAGCTCCAGGCCTAGAGACAGGAGGTCCTCAGTTCAAATCTAACCTCAGACACTTTCTATTCTGTGATCTTGGGCAAGTCACTTAATCCCCATTGCCCTGGTCCTTACTGCTCTTCTGCCTTGGAACCAACACTTGGAATTGATTCTAAGGCAGAAGATAAGGATTTAAAAAAAAAAGAAAGAAAGAAGCAATGGCAGCTATTGAGATCACCAAGTGAAATCATAAAGGAAGAATAAAAGAGGGTCCAGGATAGAGTTGTGGGAGACCACCATGGATAAAATGTGAATTTCTTAGCCTAGCATTTATAGTCCTTCACCATCTGGCTTAACCTTCGCAGACACGTATCACTAGGCATCCTCTATGTTCCAGCCAATTTGGCATCTTTGCTCTTTCCTGAACTTGGCCTTCCATCCCCTACCTCTACTCCTTACACTGGCTTGCCTCAACATCTGGAATAGATTTCTTCCTCACTTCTGCCTCCTAGAATCCTTAGACTACTTCAAGACTCAGCTCAGGGCTATATACTAGGCAAAAAAACCCAAAACCCAAACCACCCCTCTCCTGATGTCCCACTTGCTCATGTTCACCCCTTTCTCAAATTATTATGGATTTATCCTTTCTACATGCCGTATCCCCAAGTAGAATGCAAGCTCCTTGGAGCCAAGACTTTTTTATTTTCCTTCCCTTTCACCAGTACTGTACCTAGTTCTTTACACATAATAGCCATTTAATAAATCATTTTATTTGACTCGTGTTCAGCATGATCATGTACCATAGAGCAAGAGGGATACCTTTGTCACTCAAATATAAAGGCAACTCTTTTCTCCAAAGAGAAAGAATAATATCAGAGCTGGAAGGGGCTTTAAAGGTCATTGAATCCAACCTTATCATTTTACAGATGGATGAACTGATACCTTTAAAAGGGAAATTGGTTGTCCAAGGCCATTAAATGAGATTATCTTTAAGTACACCTCACATGCATGTAGAGTTTTTGAGTGTATGAAATCCTAGAAAATACATAATCTTATTTGAGGCTTACAATAGCCCCTCGAAGGTTACAGAACAGGGTATTTTTGTCATCGTTTTATTTCTAGAGAAATGTGCTTAGTGAAATGACGTACTTACTTGTCTCAGGGCATGCAGTTAATACACAACAAAGGTAAGGATTCACAACCAAGTCCTTGACTTCAGAGCCACCGCTGTTTCCATTGACTGTCAGTCACTAGATCCTGATGGTATGATTTGGCGTTGGTAGATTCCCTGTGCCACAGGAAGCCCAGGGGCATTGATGTTGCCTTCTTAGAGTCTTTCGTAGCTTTTGATAGGTCTCACTCCCAGAAACTGTGTTTGTATTTCACTCAGGCCTCCACTTCCAAGCCTTCCCTGAATCACTACCCAGATTGGCTTGCTGTGCTTCTGGTACCATGTTCTAGTGCCGGATTATAATTGGGCTCCATGATGGGGTAGGAAGAACCTCATGGAGCCTGACCTACAGAGACCTCTCTGTTAAAAGCCATCTGCAGGGTCTGTCAGGCTAGTAGGGTCTCGTTCCTCAGTCACAGCCAAGCCACCCAGCAGGCAGGCTCCTATCTCCATTGTTTCCGACGTTCTATTGCTGTGCATCTCAGAACAAAGGTCTGAAATCCAGGGTCAAGAGATACAACCTGGAGGGGAAAGTGAATTTGCAATATTTTATCATCAGTTTAAAAACTTACATACACCAGAACATTGAACTTAAAATTCCACTTAACCTCCACTACCATTTTGAACTTGGTACAAGGGCATATAAATTTGCTTTTAAAACTTATGAAGTGAGGGGCAATTAGGTGACTAAGTGGATTGAAAACCAGGTCTAGAGATGGGAGGTCTTGGGTTCAAACTTGACCTTAGATATTTCCTAGCTGTGTGACTAGCCCTCATCACTCTTCTAACTTGGAGCCAATACACAGTATTGATTCTAAGACAGAAGGAAAGAATTTAAAAAAGAAAAGAGTGGCACCTATATTCTAGAGTTGTGAGAATCAAATGAGATGATATTTGTAAGGGTTGTTTTTTTAAGCCTTAAAATATTTCCAGTGTACCTTTGAGAGAGGAGTGGCTTCTAGAGACAAGAGAACCTTACTCTTCTCCTGTTCTGGTGATTTGAGCATTCCGCTTCAAATTGCGCATCATTCCTCTTCAATGTGACCTGGATAAGGGCTGGGCTTTCTGTTTAGGCTGGTCCTCTAAGTGTTCTTTTCTAGCTACCCATGAGCATGAGTTGGATACATATTGGAAAACTGAGCCCCCTCAGTCCCAACTCACCAGGGTACCTAGAGATTCATAGCTTTAGTGAGAGATTTTTTTTTTAATTCTTTTTTCCTTAGTCCTACCTAAAAGTAGAACATCTGGTGGGGTAGAGGTGAGGGGCAGGAAGAACCTGTTGAGTGAACCTGTTGGGTGAGCCTCATTTCTTTCTTGGTTTGGGTTTTCGTCATAGGGTCCAGAGGGAAAACCAGGCAAACAAGGCGAGAAGGGGCGAACTGGACCCAAGGTAAGGTTTGCGTCCTCTTTCCTCATTCTGTTACTGGTTTTCCCCTCATTCTTATAATTACATTTTATAATTTATTACAATTCATTTCCTTTTCACTCTTACAGGGCGCCAAGGGCTACCAAGGGCACCTTGGCGAGATGGGTGTTTCAGGAGAGCCTGGACCAGCTGGCAACCAAGGTCCAAAAGGATCCCGAGGCACCCTGGGACCAACGGTGAGAATGGCCGTGCCGCCCAGGGGAACTGTGGCTCTAGACCGGCTTGGGGCATATGGGAAGCGTGAGCTCAGAGGGGCCAATGAAGGGGGAAGAGATCAATTTGTAAGAACTATTTGTTCTAGAGCCAGTCAGGAGATGATTTAGGGTATAAATGCAGCTGGTTTCTCTGGCACTGATGTCAGTATCTTACCCAGCTGTTAGCAGAACAGCTGAAAGGGTTTGCAAAGTGACATCTCTTTTAGAGCTCTCTGGTTGGTCTCAAACACTGGACCTTCCTCGTGCATCCATCTGTGAGGAACTGACCTTTTAGCGTGGAGGATGCTGCAATGGCCTGGAGATTCCTCTGAGGAATCACTCACTTGAGCCTTTGTGAGCCCACATTACATCAGCCTTATTATCCCACCCAGGGATCTCCGAGCCAGACGGAGGGTGGGTTGGAACTTCCTTCTGTTCCTTATCAAACTGAACAGGGGAAATACAGGAACCAACCAGTGCAGAGAACAGAAGGATAGAAGCTGTGGGTACGCCAACTCCTGGGACAAGAACCAAGAGAAGAATCAGTGAAAGAGAGTAGCTTAGGAAGGTCATCAGGTCTAGTTCTGTCTGTATTTCAATGAGGAACAGGGATACCTGCTATATCAACCTTTATAGCTTCCTGTAACTTGGTAACTCTCTCCTTTTATTACCTTAAACCCTGTCTAGTCCCCTGTAGTCACTTCCAGTTAAAACAGCAGCAGCAATAACAACAATAACAAAACACTAAAACACTTCAGGAGAAAAAACTAAATAGAAAAGAGCTTTGTGTTTCTTTGAGAAACAGTAGAAAGATGGAGAACTGTGACTTGTTTCTCAGAGCCCTTGGATGAGGAGGAAATCAGGTAGAAATGTGGGAGTCAGAGTGGCAGGGAGCAGAAGATGGTGGATACAACAGATCCCCAACAGAGAAAAATAGTAGGGTTCTGGGGACTCAGACGTGCTCCCAAAGGCTCTTAAGTGGTAGAAAGCTTCACAGTATACCACACTGCCCAGAGGAAAAGTGTAAGCCTCCTTCCCCCCTTCCACAAAATAATTCAGATCTGTCAACAAATTTGAGTCCTGTCTGTAACACAGCTTATGTTTTATATCCTGTCAGAATTTCTTCTGGGAAGTGGATTAAAAATGAGTCATTTTGTTCTTTCTAATAGATTTGGAAATGGGTTCAAAACATTTAAATCCTATGTTGCAAATTTAGATCATAGAATCATGGAATTGGAGCTGTAAGGGAGCCTATTTAGTCAGCCCCCTTCATTTTTCAGATAGGAAAACTGAGGCCTGAAGAGGTTATCCACTTTCAGAGAAACTGACCCCATGAGGAAGTGTTGCTGAGGCATAGACCATCTGAATACCCTCTGGGGTAGTATGATAAATCATAGTGATTATATTGGCAATTTAATATATATGGTTGTATTGATAATATTGAAAATAACTGGCGTTTTTCAAGTAATTTAAAGATTGCAGAGTGTTTTGCCTGCATCACCTACTTTGATCCTTTCAATGGTGGGAGGGAAATGCCAGATATTATTGCCAGTTTTATAGATTAAGGAACTAAGACACAAAAGAGGTTAAATGACTTTCCCATAGTCACCTGCAGCTGGTGTCTGAGGTGGGATTTGAATTCGGGTCTCCCTGTTTCCAGTGCAAGAATTCTATCCACTGTTTCATATTACTAATCTCTCTGAGAAGTTGGTACTAAGGATGTCACAGCTCAGAGACCTGGGTCTGGCTTTCTTGACTTTCCCAGAAGAGCCCCAAATTTGAGATGCTAATAAATAAGCAGAGGATGGCTGGCTCTGGGTATGATAGCTCTTCAACCCAACTACTATCTGACTGAAGCAGCAATTGGTTCATGACAACCAACAAGACCAGAACAGCCTGGCATTGGCTGGCCCCTAGGACATCCCGGTTCCCTAGTCAGAGCCTTTCTTTCAAACCACTACCCAATAACAATGGGCATCCTATTATTTTTTTCTCTCCTACTCCTTCCATAGGGTGCTCCGGGGAGGATGGGAGCTCAAGGAGAACCTGGACTGCCTGGCTATGATGTAAGATGACATTTTAATTTTTGAAAAAGACCCTCATTTCTCCTTTCCTTGAGAACTCTGTCCAGCTCCTCAGTAATGGATTATATGCAACCTTGCACTTGTCAGAAGGGGAGGAGGAAGGGATTAAATGGAAAGGGAAGGCCCCTTTGTATACACTGTTCAAAAAATGGTTGCCATCCTGGCTCATGGAACAGCAGCCAGTTTGAAAATATCCTACAAGTACCCACTTAACTTGAGCAAAAATAGGAGGTCAAAGGCACTGCATCAGATGATAGAGATAAGACAGAAATAGGAGGGGAGAAGGGAGAGGCAGGGAAAGAGAAGGCAGGGAGGGCCTCCCTCAGACACAGAAGTGGGAGAAAGGAGAGTGGGGACAGAGGAAGAGGAGAAAAAGGGTAGAGGGAAAAACTGAGTAGAGGGAGAAGAGAGAGAAGAGAAATCAGAAGGAAGGACAGAGATAAAATAGGGCCCAGAGGAGAGGTGGGAGAGGAGTGAGGAGACAGAGGGGGCCGAGGTACTAGCGATGTCATCTCGGGAGGTAACAGGCAGGTTTCAGAAGCTTCCTAGCAGGGCTGCTCAAGAAAGCTGCACCACGCATAGGATGGGAGTTGGGACCTATAGGGGCAGCGCTCTGTCTCACCCTGGATTAAATAACTAGAAGGCATTGCCTTCCCACCCAGTGTCATCAGCAGCAACATTTCAACAGTAGCCCACCTGTGTTATCAGCTAATTCCCAGCTTCCCAGAATACCTGACACTTTGGCTCAAGAGCAAGTACCAAAGGCTAGCTCTAAGGTGTTCACTGTGTCTAATAGCCTCAGACTGATGATGGAAGTCACTGAAAAGGTAGTCTCGAAAGCGTGGAGCCTTCATGCTAGAAGGGCCTCTCAATGACACCTAGTGTAATCCTCTCATTTTATACTTGGGGAAACAGAGTCCCAGAGAATAGAAGTGACTTATCTAAGGGCACACAAAGAGTTGGTGACAGAGCTAAGCTCAGAACTCCCATCTTCAGTGCAGTTTTCCCATTTCTGACTTCTCTTCCTCTCTCCTTTGCCTAACTAGCTTCCTTAACTCGGATTCCTCAGACGTGAGACACTTACACTCTGTTCTGTTTCCTGCAGGGACACAAAGGACTTCAGGGACCTCTTGGACCACCAGGGCCAAAAGGCGAGAAGGTGAGTGAGTCCCCAGCTTCTGGAGAGAGCTAGGAGAAAGACAAACCAGATTCTGGGACATGAAGTCAGTGGTCTAGGGACAGTTTCCAGATGCGAAGGAAGCAGTGAGTATATCCTGTCTATGTTACTGGCAAATTATAATACCCAGGGAGAACCCCCACTAGATGACTATATTCTGAGAAGCCATATGGAGTAGTGGAAAGATGGGGATTTAGAGGGTTTGAGTACAAGTCCTAGATCTGTCCCTCTTCAGTTAATAAGTGTGACCTTGGGTAAGTCACTAAACCTCAGTGCCTCAGATGTAAAATGGGGATAACACTACTTGTGCTATCCAAAGTACTGCTCTTCCACTGTAGCCCAAGTGCCTCAGAAAGTCCTGAGTTCAAATCTTGTCTCAGATGCTTACTAACTCAGTGACCCTAGGCATGTCACTTAACCTCTGTCTGCCTCAGTTTTCTCACCTGTAAAATGAGGAAGCTAGATTCAATGACCATTTCAGCTCTTTCTATGACCTTATGCCCCACTACCACCACCACCACCACTCTTGGGCCTTTCCACCTGCCCTGCAGCCGAAGCCCCCTGTATGGGTTGTTTCCCTCATTTAGAATGAGCTCATTGAGAACAAGATGTCAGTTTTCTGTTTGTATCCCCAGTGTGTAGCATGGTGCTGGGCCCATAGTATAGTCAGATTTTTTTTCACTCATTCATTTAGTCATTCAAATGACAGATATACTGCTTTGAAATCCTCAAAGCATCACATAGGTAGCTATTACGAGAATGGTATTATGGATAAAGAGTTGGCCTTGGAGTTGGGAAGTTGTTGTTCAGTTGTCTTAGTCTTGTCCAACTTTTTAGGACCCCATCTGGGGTTTCCTTGGCAGAGGTACCAGGGTCGTTTGTCACCTCCTTCTCAGCTCATTTTACAGATGACAAAATTGAGATAAACAGGATTCGGTGATTTGCCCAGGATCACACAGGTAGCAACTAAGTGACTGAGGCCAGATTTGAACTCAGGCCTTCCTCCATTCCTGGCACTCTATCCACTGTACCATCTAGTGCCTCAGAGTTCAAATCCTGCATCGAATACATATAAGCTGGGTGGCCACGGGCAAATCACTTTCCCACCAAGGCTATAGATTATAGCCGTGTTTCTGATCTGCTTCATGGATGGAGATTGCCCACTCGGAATTCTCTGTGCTGAGGAAATCTTAGTCCTGGACCCTTCTCTACCTCCAATCACAATCATTAATCAATAATCAACAGCGAGTGTCGGAGCAGTGGGAGGATTAGGGAAGGGGAAAACCCCTCAGGCAAACCGGCCCCACTGGGAAAAGGTCCTCAAGCCCCCGACCCCGGGAGCCAAGCAAAGCAATACAATTCTAAAATGATCCAGTAAATGGGAGCAGCTGGGTAGCTCAGTGGATTGAGAGCCAAGCCTAGAGATGGGAGGTCCTAGGTTCAAATCCGGCCTCAGACACTTCCCAGCTGTGTGACCCTGGGCAAGTCACTTGACCCCCATTGCCCACCCTTACCACTCTTCCACCAAGGAACCAATACACAGAAGTTAAGGGTTAAAAAAAAAAGTAAAAATAAAAAAAAATAAAATGATCCAGTAGAGCTGGGAAGAGACCTTCGAGGCGAGCTGGTCAGATAAGGAGACGAGGCCCCGATGAGCAGCGACTGGCCCAGAGTCACGCAGTAACAGGGGCAAAGCCCAGCCCGGGGCATGAGTCTTCTGGGACACCATCCATCCTACTACCCTGTCCCCATATTGAAAGAATTCTCCTTAGCTGGGCCTCTTGTCCCCCTCCCCCTTGTGGGTCCTGAAGCCAGAGTGACTCAGAGGAACCATCCGACCGCCGCATCCTTTTTTTCCTCCTCCTCCTTTCCCTCACGCTGCCTTTTCTTCTCTCTTCCCTGGACCGCATCGAGAATTCTGCTGACTCAGCTCCTTTCTAACCAATTCAAGCTGGCCGGCTGAGTCACACACAACTCGGGCTTCCTGTTAAACGCCGGCCCCTTCCTCAGCCCAGCTGGCTGGGACCATCCCGAGCCGTGTTCAGAACTGGGCCCCGAGCCCTGGCAAGGCCAGAGCCGCAGAAGCCATTCAAGTGGAATCTGTTACGCGGAGCCCTTGTCCCCGTCATGTTCTTGGTCACTCCTACCACGGCCGTGGTTACTGACGAGAGCCAGGATGGAAGAGGTTAACGTCCCCCCTCCTTACCCCCCGGTGATTCCCAACGGCCTTTGACGCCATGGAAATGTTAAATCTGCCTTCTGTATCCCTAGCTGTCTGTGGCCCAGAAAAGAGCCATCTTTGGTTAGGAGGCAGGAGAAGCCTAGATTTCAGCCCTCGCTCTGCTACTGAATCACTTTCAGTCATTTCTCAGTTGTGTCCAATTCTTTGGGACTCCTTTGGGAGTTTTCTTGGCTAAGATAAGTGGAGTGGCTTGCCATTTCCTTCTCTCTCTCTCATTTTATAGATGAGAAAACTTCCAAAGCAAATAGGGTTAAGTGACTTGCCCAGGGTCACACAACTGATAAATTTCTGAGGTTAGATTGAATTCAGGTCCTCCTGACTCCAGGGGCTCCTCAAAAAAAAAAAAAAAAGACACTCCTCACCCTGAAACTCAGTTTCTTCCTCTTTAAAAAGAGGGGACTGGACGTTCTTTTTGCAAACTTTAACTTTTTACTTATCTTGACTTTAAAAAAAGAAATTGCCCATATTTATGGTATTCATTGATAAAAATAGGTTGCTATTATACAATGCTATACAGTGATCCCTCGCCTAACACGGAAGTTATGTTCCAGAGACCCCCATGGTAGGTGAAAATCTGTGAAGTAGCTCTGTTCACTGCCAGAAGCCTTAGAAGGTGCAGAACGCTTGGGTGACATCGAGCTTGAAACAAATTCAAACGCTGGCAAAAACTTCACAAAAATATAACACTGCAGAGCAACACTATGCGCAGTGATCAGACGTCCATGTGAAGTGGACAAGGAGAGATGCTGAAAGTGTGGACACAGTGAGAGACAGCAAACAGACCGATGCTAGTCACTGAGCCAATCAGCACCCAGGATCCAGAACACAGCGCTGTGATTGGTTGCCTTTCATCCCATCAGCCAAAAGGTGCTGTGTACAATCTCATGTCGGCCACTTGCACAAGCAGTAGTGGCGAGCTGCATTTCCATTGTGTACTGTTATGGTATTCATCTGCAAAACCCTGCAATATAGCAAAAACTCCACAATACAGAATTTAATATATATATATATATATAT
>NC_058131.1:287304932-287321938 GCF_016433145.1 Gracilinanus agilis
TATATATATATATATATATATATATATATATATATATTTAACTACGACACAGTGAAGCTGTAATAAGTGAACTGTGATATGGTGAGGAATGACTGTACATATATTTTATATATTTCTGAGTTTCTAAACTTTTTCTGTGTTGTGTGCTGGCCTTCACGTGTCATCTGAGGTTTCTGTAAAACTCCCCCCCAAATTCCCCTTTAATTTCTTATGCTAATCCATGATATATTGAAACTGAAATGGGCAAACTGGTAATGTCCCTCAACAACCAATGAGTCAGTTCTTTCTCTGCATCTCTTGTGGGCATCTATCCCACTTCTCTCCCTTTGCATGACCATCTGGTGGTGCAGGCTTTTATTCTGCCACTAACAACTTATGTGACTTTGGGCAAGTCAAAAGGTCCTCTTTGGGGCTCACTCTCCTTCTCTGTAAAATAAACTAGTTGAACCAGACTACTTCTAAGATCCCTTAGAGTTTTAAATCTATCAAGCTACCATCACCGTCTTTCACCTGGACCTTTGAACTAGCTTCCTAATTTATTTCCCTACTCTCAATCTCACCCATCTCCAATTCAGCCTTCACATGACTGCCAAAATCACTGCATTCCTGCTCAAAAATCTTCAATGAGTCCCTGTCACCCCTAGATCAAATCTAAACTTCTCAGCCTGTTCGTGTTAGGTCCTTCACAGTCTAGCTCCCGCCTGCCTTTCCTGATTTATTTCACACAAGACTCCCCTTCACAAATGCTTAAATTCCAGCCATACTGGACTGTATACATTCCCTGAACTCAGCATTTTGTCCTCTGCCTTGGATGCTTTTGCTTCCTTTACCTGCTTTGAGGCTCAGCTCTATTGCCACTTCCTTAATAGGGCCTTTCCTTATTTCCCTGGTCACCAGTGCTCCTTCCCTCCTCCTACAGCCTTGCGTTCACTGTCAGTTGATGGATGTTATTTCCCACTGGAATGTCAGTTCCTTGAGGGCAGAGACTATTTTTGTTTGTGTAGCCCCAGGGCATCACATAGGATGTTGGTCCATTTTGTGTCACTCTAGAAGGAAGTCTCAGTGATGAAATTCCCTCTGATAATGAAGATGAAGACCCATTCTACAATTGGTAGCCTTAGAGAGACTCCCCCCCAATTGAGAACTTCAATGACTTGCCCAGCTGATAGAGCCACTAGCCAGAAGGAGTTGGGACTTAAAATCAGATCTTCCCAACTTCAAGGCTCAATGTTAGCCACTAAAGAAACTCTGCCTCTTTTGAATACAGTAGGCACATAATAAATGCTTATTGAAAAGTTGTTGAATGGAATAATAGAATGTTAGAGCTGGAACAGACCTTAAAACATAGAATGCTTGAATTAGCATAGACTTATTAGAGAGACTTTTTTTACTTTTTAAAATTTTTTTATTTTGTTGGCTCTATTTTTTTATTTTAAAATATTTTTCCATGTTTACATGATTCATTTTCTTTCCTCCCCTCTTCCCCCCCCCCTTCCAGAACTGACAAGCAATCCTGCTGGGTTATGCAAGTGTTTTTACTTGATACCTATTTCCATATTGTTCGTTTTTGTTTATTAGAGACTTCTTAAAACAACCTCCTAGATTCTGGGATCAAATCTGACCTCAGATACTTCCTAGCTGTGTGACCCTGGACAAATCACTTAACTTAACCCCCTTTCCTAGCCCTTACCATTCTTCTGCCTTGGAGCCAATGTACCGTATAGATTCCAAGACAGAAGATAAGGGTTTTAATAAAATGAAATACACGTCTTAATGTTATAGATGAGGAAATTAGGGTTAAAGAGGCAATATGGCCTGGTGGCTAGAGTCAGGAAGACCTCCATTCAAATCCATTTCAGATACTAGCTAGCTGTGTGAACCTGAACAAGTCACTTTCTTGCTCTGTACCTCAGTCTCCTCATCTGTAAAATGACTCATTGGCTTCAAAAGTCCCTTCCAGCTTTAAATCTGTAATGTGCCCATGGCTACACAGCATATCATTGTCTACTCTTTTCTGCTACTACCTTTCCTTCCAAAAGGTCTCTTTCTCTCTTTTCTGTTCCTTCTCCCCCAAGGCAATTTCCTTCCATAGCCAACCTGACCTTGGCAAGTTGCTGCAGCAACTCAAACAATTGCTGCTTTGCAACAGCTGAGTTTTAGCAGGAACAAATCCTCTTCTCTTTATTCTCTTCCCCTCTTTAATCTCACTCTACCATCCCACCACCACCACCATTGGCTTTTCTGCCTTGGGACACAGGACAACTGTTGTTCGGAACCCTTGGGGATTTGGGCAAGAAGAGGACTTGGGGAGAGAAGTCCAGTAACCAAGGAGATGATGTCTCCTTTAAGCCAAAGTGCTTTTATAGTTAGACATGCATTTCTGGGGACATCTGGGTGGCTCAGTGGATTGAGAGACAGACCCAGAGATGGGAGGTTCTGGGTTCAAATCTTGCCTCAGACACTTCTTAGCTGTGTGACCCTGGGCAAGTCACTTAACCCCCATTACCTAGCCCGTACCACTCTTCTGCCTTGGAACTAATACACAGTGTTGATTCTAAGATGGAAAGTAAATGTTTAAAAAATGCAATTTTTCTTCTTACAATACAAGAAAGGACAGGTGGTATGGCTGATGGGGAAGCTGAGGCCCAAGATATGCAAGGAAAAGCAGTACATCTATGGCTGAAGCTCCAGCCTTCTTCCTTTCTGTCCAGCTCTGATTTCTCTATAGAATTCCTCCCTCTCTGGCCTTGGTCTTTTTTCTCCTTGGGGGCTTATTGTTGTCAAATGGGAATTTGAGGGTGAGGCCATGTGAAAAGAGATTGATGCCATGCTCCCATTGGAAAGAGAGGGAGTGAGGACTGACTGCAGGCTCCTTCTGTTAGCCCAAAGGGTAAGAACCCTCAGGGGAGGATTAGAGGCTCAGACACCCCCACTTTGGCAGCTGCCCTTACCAGCCAAATGGGAACCTTTAAAAATATATATAAACTGGTGTGTCTCACCATATATAGGCTCTAGGCCAAAAGCAACAAGTCAGCCTGATCCCTGTTGCATTTTTTTCCCTTTTGACCTGTGTTTATTCTTCAGCTGTCTCTTCTTGGCAAACTTGGCTGGAAGAGAAGCCAAAGGGGGCTGGGTAGTCTACCGTAATGTGGCAGTTTGGTAGAACTTGTACCCTGGAGGAAACATGGAGGCTTCTTTCCTGGCTGACCCGCTATGGCCACACCAGATCTGAGAGGAGCCCTTAGGACCAAAATGGTACCCTGGTCTCCTGGGAAGTGCTGCTTCCTTTGAGTAGCTTGGTATCCCAGGTAACCATGCAGCAAAGTCCAAATCAGGACGGGTCTCGGGGAGCCAGAAAGATGGAACCTAGACTCGAATCTATCAACAGAGCCAAGATCAAAAGCAGAAGAGTCGGATGGACTTGAGCAAGAGAAGAGGCTGCCACAAGAAGGCCGAGGCAACAGATTCCTAGAAATTAAATAGGCATTCAACTTCACAAACATGTCCTAAGAAGCAACTATGTGCAAAGCACTGTGCTCGGTGCTGCCACACAAAGCAAAAAAAGGAAATGCTTTCTGCCCTCAGAGAGTTTACATTCTACTGTGGGGATTCTTAACCGCTCTTGTGTCATAGAGCCTTCTGGCAGTCTGGTGAAGCCTATGGATCCCATCCCAGAATAAAGGCTTAAAATAAAATGAGAAACAATTTATGTTGAAACAGAGGTATCAGAATACATTTTTAAAAAATTAAGTTCATATGGGCCGTTTGGTAGCACAGTGGATAGAGTGCAGAGCCTGGAATTAGGAGGTCCTGGGTTCAAATGTGATCTCACTTCCTAGCTGTGTGACCCTAGGCAAGCCACTTAACCCCATCTGCCTAGCCCTTAGCACTATCTGCTTTGGAACCAATACTTAATACCAATTCTAAAACAAAAGGTAAAGGCTTAAAAAAAAAGCAAAAAAATAAAATAAATTTATGGACTCCCAGTCAAGAACTCCTATGCTAATGGAAAGACAGCTCCCAGGAATACTTCCAGCTTTGTAGCTTACAAGGATAGATTTAGAGCTGAAAGGATCCTGAGAGGTCATTAAGTCTGATCCCTTTATTTTACAGATGAGGAAACTGAGGCATGGGCGATTAAGTGACTTCTCCAGTCACACAGTTAATAAGGTACTAGGCTTGAGTCAACAGAAATGCTGATCTGAGAGTTCAGCTCTTTTTAGACAGAAAAAGCATTGAACTGGGGGTCAGTCAACGATCTAGCTCAGTGCTTTTGTGCTTAGTAGGTACTTAATTTGCTTATTTGAATTAAATTAGGAGAGGTGGGTTCAAGTCTTAGTTCTACTGCCAACTAGTCATATGACCCTGAAAATGCTATTTCCTATAGGCAGCTAGGTGGTACAGGCCAGGCCTGGAGTCAGAAGGACCTCGGTTTGAATCTGGCCTCTAGCTGTGTGACCCTGGGCAAGTCACTTAACTCTGTTTGCCTAGATTTTGCCCTTCTATCTTAGAGTTGTTATTAAGACAGAAAGTAAAGATTTTAAAAACCAAAGAAAGAAAAGCTATTTCCTCATTTTTCTTTTCAATAAAATGAAAGAACAGGTCAAGATCAGCTGTTCTCAAACAATCACTAGAAGGAAAGGATGTATAAATTGGTTTCATCCTTTGATCCCTTAAGTCCTGGTCATCCTCAAGGTCCAGGATGCCCCTGGAAACCAAAACAAAATAAAGCAAATTTTATATGCATGACATGAGACATGAATTAAAAAAATATTTTTATGACTTTATTATAATCTCTCCTCTCTATGCAAATGCATTTTAAATACAAAAGTTATAAGCAGATATTTTCATTTTACTTTGAAACAGAAATTTTCATCCTTCTCTCTCTAATATCTGCAAAATCACTGGGTCAGCTTTATCCTTTGGGATATCATTAAATTCTGGAACTTCTAGTTTAAGTATCTACTATGTTCAGGGCAACTTAGAGACCATCTGGACTGGCTCATCTTCCCTTTCCCCATCATCGTCCATCCTTTATCTGCTTGGCCTCTTTGCATCTCTCCAGAGGTCCAGCAGAGAACTATTCCCATATCACAGGGATGTTTAGATGGAGGCCTGCCTTCAGGCACTGTTCCCTCAGCAGAGCTCTCCTCATCTTGGGGGCCCCAGATGGCCCAGTCCTCAGGCTTCCTGATGGCTCTGTGGGAAGTGCTTCTTCATGCCTGGCTTTTTGTCCACAGGGAGAACAAGGCGATGATGGGAAGACTGAGGGCCCTCCAGGGCCTCCCGGAGATCGGGTAAGTCTCTCCCTTCCCTTTCCCCATCTCCTGTGGCATTCACTTCCCCAGGGCAGGCGTGTGGAGGAGGGACAGTCATCTGCCTTAGATCGAAGAAGACTTTGTATTTCCTGCCTCACTGGCCAGATTTTTGCTCTTTTTCCCAAGGAAGGTATAACAAGTGTGATTATAGCCATGACGCCCATGGAAGAGCAGGGGCATTTGTTATGGTTGGGGCTGGGATAGCCTTGGATCCAGGCCTACCTGCCTACCCTGTGCTAAGTTCAGTAATTCCCCTACCCTATGGTGACCACTCAGTTTCTGTTGCCTCTGAACTTTAGGGTCCAGTGGGTGATCATGGAGACCGAGGGGAGCCTGGAGATCCTGGATATCCTGTAAGTATTTCAATGGTACCAGTCCTTGTTCAAATGCCATAATATGGGGCAGAGGGAAGAAAAGTTAGAAAGGCCCCTTCTCTGGTCAAAGACTACTTCCCCCATCAAGTAGCTAGCAGCAAAGTGGGTAGTGGGTACATTAAAGGGGGAAATAGCCCAACAGGGTTGGCCCAGATGCCAACCTAAGCCATCCACGGCAAAAGAGGATCCAGGGTACCCATTCACCATTGTACATCTATATTCCAGGGCCAGGAGGGTCTTGAAGGAAGCAGAGGAAAAGCTGGTCAACAAGGTTTACCGGTAAGTGAAACTTCTCTCAAAGGAGAGCCATGCATTAAAATCCTTAAGATTCCCTTATGTCTTAAAGCAACCATTCCATAACTTCTCTTGAACAAATTAGAGACAGTATTCTAGATTTCTAGACTCGTGTCTTTCAGCATTAGGGCCCAGCAAGGGAGGGACAGGAGATGATGTCACCCAGAGCATCCATACCATTGCTTTCTAGTGATCTTCAGAGATGACTCCAAGCCTACTCCCTGGGTAGAAACATCAGGGAGTTCAGTGACCATCTGCCCAACCTCAGAACTGTTTCCCCAATTGGTCCTGCATCTCCAATTCCACACGGAATTGACTTCATTTTCTTTTGGTTTCCAGGGGCATCCTGGACCTCGAGGACGACCAGGACCCAAGGGATCGAAGGGTGAAGAGGTGAGTCTTCCTTTCTTTCCCCAAGACCAGTATCATTCCTCACCCTGACCCTAAAACCACATGAATCATAGTAAAAAAAAAAATCTTAGAGGGCCCTTAGACTCTAGAATTCTAGAACCTAGAATATTAGCTTGGAATGTGAAATATCAGAACGAGAAAGGAACTTAAAAAGATAAAATGGTGTATAGGTGGGAGAATCCTTAGAATTCAAAATATTATGCCTTAGAGAATCTCAGAACGTGGAATCTTAGAAGATAGAGTATAACGGGGAACTAGTGTGGGTATAGACTATTTAGTCCAACTGGTGGCATTTGGCAAATGATAAGGCTTAAGCCCAAAGAAAAAGGACTTGCTCAGAGTCACAACAAAGCTAGGAGCAGAGTTGGGACTATATGCTAGTTCTCTGAGCCAGTGTTCTTGCTGCCTACTCACCTCTGAATTTCCTGGGGCTCAGCAGAGAGAAGACAAGCATCAGCCAGGTTATTCTGGCACAGCCAGAGGGTATGACTGAGCCTCAACTAGCTCTTTAGCTATTAGGAGCTCCTGGGCAGCAGGGCTGGTGGTGACCCACCCTGGCAGGCCTAAGTGAAAGGAGAAAGGAAGATAGAAGAAGAAGGAGGAGGCAAAACAGAAGGGGAGAGAAGGGCAAGGAGAGACAGAGAAGGAAAGCGAAAGAGGGATAAGAATAGAAATGAGGAAGAACGAAGAGAAGACACAGAGACAGTGAAAGTGGGAAGAATCAATCAATTAATCGGGTGTTTGTTAATCATCTACTGTGTGCCTGATACTGTGCCAGGTGCTGGGAATACTAGTATAAAGAATGGAACAATTTCTACTTAAAATGAGCTTGTATTCTAATGAAGATGATAGCAAATGCATCTAAAATATGTCACATAAAGTGACTATGTATTGTGTTATGTGTGTGTGCATATTTATTTGTTTATAAAAATAATAGACACAAACACATTAAGTAACTAAAAGAAGTTTGGGAAAGAGGGCACACTGGCAATTGAGAGGAGTCAAAAGAAGCTTCAGGCAGAAGTTGGGTCCTGAGGGACACTTCTTACCCCCTGGTGACTCCTAAGGCCCTGGATATCCCCTAGATCATTCTTCCTATCTGAACTATATTTGGATTTTGCCACTTTCTTGCTTCTAACCTACAACTGGGGTCCCCCTCTTAAGAAACAAGCCGATTTAACACTTTTGGCACTGGGCTCAGAGCAAAAGCCTATCTCTGCTGCCATCTCCTGGTCACAGAGCTCCTCTCTCTGGTCCTCTCAAAACTCCAGCTGCTGTCAAAAACAGTCATTTATTAAGCACCTTCTGTGTGCCAGGGGCCTGGCAGAGAGGAGGGGCTGCCAGGAATTCCCTGGTCCAGGGGGTCTCAGAGACCTCTGAAGTCCTCCATGTTGGCCAGGACTCCCCATCCCACTCTGTATCCTACAAGTGGAATTTTTGTCTATGACTTTGGGGCTTTTTCTCCCCGTGGATTCGGTATGACAAGATTCGATCCCCAGCTATAGGCCGATGGCGAGAAGAAGATCCCACTGCCCAAATGGGCCACATGGTGCTTGAAAGTATGGAGGTGGGACTGGCTAAGGCACAAGGGTTCTTTGTGATTGTGTTGTTTTGAGGCAAGTGCTTTAGTCATTGTATAATGTAAGACTATGAGGGCTTCTGATTCTGGGAGACCGAATGAGAAGAGTGGTAGAAGGAGCCCTGGCTTTGGAGGAAGTAGGTTTAAATCCTGCCTCTTTGACCTGTTACCTGTGTGCTCCTGGATGACTCTTTTCCCTTCTTTAAGTCTTAGTTTCCTCATTATTAAAATGAAGAGGTTAAATGGAATTGGTAAAATGAATTAATTACTAATCAATTAATTAAAAGAACCCCATATCACCTGCACACCACAGTGAAACTTCAGACTGGGACGTTAGTGTAGATAGTAACAATGGTGTAAATGTCTTTTGGTATAACTTGTAGTATCATTGTATGCAACCTGGTAATAAAATACTATTATAACAACAGAGGATCAAATGAGAAAGTATTTGTAGAGTGTGCAGTTCAGTGCCTGGCACATCGCAAATGCTTACTAATTGCATGTTCTCTTTTACATGAATTATCACATGTGTTGAAAGCATTGAGACAGGATTATAGATTTAGCTCTAAAAGGGACTTTGGAGGCTGCCTTATCTTACTGAGGCTTGGAGGGGGGGGTCACTTGTCACCCAAGTGATTCCATAGAAGAACCAACATTCGAACCCAGCTCCCCTCACACCACTTCTGGTATTCATTCCCCTTGTCTACCTCATCTCCCGAGGCAGTACAGGTACCATTTTCTCTATTTTACAGATGAGGAAACTGAGACTTAGAGAGGAAGTAGGGCTTTCCCAAGGTCACAGGGCTAGAAAGTGGCAGAGCCCTACTGGATTCAAATCCAGGTCCTCCGACTCCAAGTCTAATGCGCCTTCTTCCAAACCATAAGAGACTTTCTTACCCAAAGAGGGGCAAAGGGAAGCCACAGGTTCCCCTCACCTGGAGCTGGGAAAGCCCTTTTAGACCTGCTTTCGTCTTGAGCAGAAGAGAAGGCTAATCCTCCTTTGGGGCCCCCTCCTCCAAGCAGCCCCCTGGCTCAGACCTGCATTCATTCTCTTGGCTTTTCAGGGTCAGAAAGGGAAGCAAGGAAAGCGTGGAGAAGCCGGCAGCCGAGGCACACAGGTGAGTGATCCCGAGGGCATCCCCCTCCATCTGGATGTTCCCCCGGCCCGCGGTCTTTCCCTACCTCATCCTGTCTCTCTGGGGTCTCCAGGGCCTGGTGGGACTGCCAGGGCCGCGAGGTGTGGTGGGAAGGCAAGGCCAAGAAGGACTCCCTGGCCAGGATGGAGTTCCCGGGAAGGACGGCCGAGCAGGACAGCAGGTAAGCCGGACAGCCGGAGCTTAGAGGGCAGGCTCTCTCCACTCCACGCTCCTGGGGGGAAGCCTGGAGAAGGGGCGAGATCAGAGAAGCACGGAGCTACGAGAGGCCTTAGAGCCTAAAATGTCATGGCCGAGGATGCCAGAGCCTGAAGGGCCTGAGACCGGAGAATGGCAGCGCTGGGAGGGACTTAGGATGGATTAAAAACATGCACCTATTCATCGTCTACTCTGTGCTGCCAGGCCCCATCGGGGATTATAAATATGGAGGATAAGACAATTCCCCAAACCTGCAAGGAATCAGGATTAAATTCTTTTGAACCGCCTCCATCCCACAAACTCTTTCAAGGACGTGTTCTACTAAAGGCTCCCAGAGTGGCAGCCCCTTCCACCCATCCCTCATCCCGCAGGGCCTCCACACCCCTATGTTTCCGGGTTTCCACATTTCCCCGGCAGCCTGTGCCTTCAGAAACTGAGCCAGCCCTTTGTCTCCCTCCATTCAGGGGGAACAAGGAGATGATGGAGAAGTTGGACCCATTGGCCCTGCAGGCAGGAGAGGAAATCCAGGTGTGGCCGGTTTGCCCGGAGCTCAGGGACCCCCAGGATTCAAGGTGAGTCCGTTCCCATCCTCCCTCCTGTCGGAGGCGGGATACTGCTGGGGCAGCTCTCGGGCACCGCTGGGCACGATTGTTTAGTTACACCCTTGGGGAGAGCACGGGTAACCCAGCATCCTAGAGTCGCCGAGGTAGATTTGGAAAGCACCGTAGAGCCCATCTGTCCAACCCCCGTATTTTTAATATGGAGAAACTGAGGCTAGAGAGACCACATTCGAGGCTTTGTTCAAAGTCACTTAGCTAGAAATCAGAATTTGAACTCAAATCCTCTGACGCCAATCCAGGATTTTTTTCAATTCTATCTGGACACTCTATGAGTTTCTTTCTCCAAGAATTCCTCTGAAAAGGTCACTTTTGTTCAGAGTTCTTACCTCAAACCTCCAGATTAGGTTTAAAAAAAAAAAACAAAAACAAAAACAAAAACAAAAAAACCCACCCAAACTACAAATCACCTAGAATTAGATTTAGTCAGAAAAATCCCACTCTAGCCTCTTCAAAATACTGTTGAATTGAACATTGCTGCCCCCTGGTGGCCAAATGTAGGCAAGCCAGAGTCATCCCCTGAACTGACTTCCCATAAACTAGGATCAATGACTTAGAATTGGAAAGAATTGAAGAGATCACCTAACCTAATCTAATTTACTCATTTTACATAGGAAACTAAGACCTAGAGAAATAAAAGGACATGCCCAAGGTCTCACAGTGGAGGCACCGAGATTCACAGAAGCAGAATGGTCAGGATTTAGAAGTGTTTGGGGGGATCATCCAGTCCAATTATTTAATATGCATTTTCTTTCTAGTAGAGACTTTGAATTGTTTTTCAAATGACTATTAATAACTTTCTCCTTAAAGAGCTGTCTTTTCACATCCTTGAAACGATTCAACCAAAGAATTCAACAAATATTTATTAAAAGCCTGCACTAGGCTATCCTTGTGGAGATGAAGATAAAAATAAAACCTGTCCCTGCCCTTAAGAAGTTCATATCCAAGGGGCAGCTGGGTGGCTCAGTGGATTGAGAACCAGGACCAGAGCTGAGAGGTTCTGGGTTCAAATCTGGCCTCAGGCAATTCCTAGCTATGTGACCCTGGGCAAGTCATTTGACTCTCATTGCCTAGCCCTTACCGCTCTTCTGCCTCGGAGCCAATACATGGTAGTGATTCTAAGACAGAAGGTAAGGATTTTTTTAAAAAAGAAAAAAGTCCACATCCTTTTGGAGGGATGACATAAATATATATGTATGTATGTATATATATATGTATATATATATATAAAAATAAAAATAAGATTTTGGTTAAAAATTAATTTTTTAAAAATATAAATAATTTAAGTAAAAATTTAATAATGTTAAAGTTCTTAATCATTTAAATTAACATCAAATAATGAATAATAAATGAATGCAATATTAACTAATTTAATATAATATTAATTCAGTGAATTAATTCTATATAATTCATAAATACATAATATAAAAATAGAATTATAATTAATATAACATTAGTAATAATTTAAAGTTTTTTCAGCCACCACAACTTATCCAAGAGTCTAAGTCAGAGAGAAGATTGAAGGGAGTGCCCACATTGATAAAAATCATTAACCTTTTTGAAATATTAAGGTTGACAAAATTTAGACTTGCAGTCCAGTTTGGATTTATTATGGTAGGTGATATGAAGTATGAATAATAAAGAAGAGAGACAGAACACTAGCAAGCAGGGAGCACTATCCAGGAAGGCTTCTTGGAAAAAATGGCTCCTGAGCTGAGCCTTGTTAGAAAATAAGGATTATACTGGGTGGAGATGAGGAAGGAGTATAGTCTAGGCTTGAGGAATGATCTGTGGAGGCACAGAAATAGGAGAGCCATGGGAGAAAGAGTATTATTCATCTAAATTTTTTATCCATTTCTGAAAGACTCTGTCAGATTTTTATCAGAAATATTTACTATAAATGTTTTTTCCCAGTCTGTTTCCCTTGTTTTATTTTGGTTACATCACTATTTGTTGCACCAATCAATCTATTTTGTCTTCCATTTGTTCAATAAATAAGAATTTCCTCTCCTTTTTTCTTTGCTCCTCTCTTTCCTCCTCTTCTCCAGTTCAGAATTGAGATATAGTTGTTTTTTCTTCCAATTTAAAAAAAAATCTCCAGTAAGCTTCTCCTCTGATGGACTGTGAGAATGGCCCCGAGTTCTTACAAGCTCTGGCAGAACCTACTGAGCTGGAAAGACTTTGAGTCCTAACTGGACCAGGAACTGATTGTGTGTTTGTGGCCAGGTATCATCTTGGCAGGGTTTAAGGAGTTTGTTCCAGAAGGCTGGTCACCAGGCGAGGATTTTTTTTCCAACCACCACAACTCATCCAAGACAGTCTAAGTCAGAGAAAAGTTTGAATCTGCATTGGTGAAGGGAGTATCCACATTGATTGAAGCATTGACCCTTTTGAAATATTAAAGTTGATAAAGTGTACATTCACAATGCAGTTTGGATTTATTGTGACAGATGATATGAAGTGTGACTCTAAACTAATGTTTTGCAATATTGCTATCTTATTTCCCCAATAAGTTTTACTAAGGAATAATTTTAGTCCCAATATATTATAATCTTTCTGTGTCTTTAATCTTTAAATATAATATTATCTCTGTAGGAAAGAAGGAAGGAAAGTCGCATTTATTAAGTACATGTTACATGCCAGCCATTGGGTTAAGTGTTTTACAAATGATTATTTTATACACACACACATACGCTCACGTTACTTGTTCAGTCATTTTCTAGTCATATCCGTGACCTCATTTGGGATTTTCTTGGCAAGATTCTGAAGTAGTTGATCATTTCTTTCTCCAGCTCATTTGACAGTGACTTGCCCAGGCTCACACCGAGCTAGCAAGTATCCGAGGCTAGATTTGAACTCATGAAGATGAGTCTTCCTCATTCCCAGCCCAGTGTTCTATCCACTGTGCCACCTAGACACCCAATATATGTACATATTATATTGTTATGACATATAATATGTACATATTTCTCCCTTCCTTCTGCAAGAGGCCATCCTCTCTTCCTCGTCTCTTCTCCCTGCTCCTAGGATTCTCTCCTCCAGGATTATCTCCCATTTACACTTTCTACATCATGGATGCACATCTTGTTTGCTTGTTGTCTCCCCAGTTAGCTCCTGACAAGCGATCCTGTTTTTACCTTTCTTCTCCCCGGGTTTAAGAGAGTGCCTGGCACCCAGGAAACAATTAATAAATGTTTATTGCTCAATTGATCAAATGATCGATTTTCCTGGCCCTGTGATTTCATCAGTGTATGGAGACCCCAGTGAGGACCATCCTCTGCCCATTCAAATTTATACCTTCTGTGTAGTGCATAGTCCTAGAGTACCACCTACCTGAGATGCTGAGAAACTTAATGCCGTGCTTGGGACCACACAAACCAGTATGTGCCTAAGGCCACCCAGCCAAGAGATGGGACTTGAACTCAGGTCTTCCAGACCCCCAAGGCTAGCTCTCTATCTGCAATGCCCAGTTGCTGTGTAGGTCTGGTATGTTTGGTTCTTTTTCTGAATTTTCTATTCTATCTCACTGATCTCTTTTTTAGTTTTTTTTTTTTTAATCTAGTCTCCTATAATTTTAATAATAATTGGTTTATAGTGTACTTTCAAATCTACCCTTTTACATTAATTTCATAGAGGTGAAAACAGAAGCCCACAGAGGGAAAGATGTCACCAAACTAAAACAGAATTAGAACTTGAGTGTCCTGAAGCTGTTCCAACGTTCTTTCTGCCTCGCCACACCGCCTCCCGTTAAAAATAAACATTTACTGAGCCCCGCTCTGTGCTTCACAATCCTAGGGATAAAGGGAGAATAAGAAAACACCTTCCCTGCCTTCTAGGAATTAATAGTCCATTTAGGAAGACAGAATATTTACAAAAAAACCCCAAATAACACAAGACAACAAAGAAATGTTGACACCAGGCATTTGACATTGTTTCAAATGAGCGGCGGAAATAATTAGTGCCTTGAGATCAGAGGAGAGAAATCCCTGTAGGCTGGAATGCTCACTGGATGCTTCTCAGAAGCAGGAGGATTTGGAGGATAGGCAGCATTTGGATAAATGGAAGGGGGGAAATTAGAGTATTACCAGTCAGGAGATGGTGTGAGCAAAGCTGGGGGAATGGAAATCCATAAGGGGTGGGTGACTAGGGAACAGGGAGAGGTATTCACTAAAAGAATCTTACGGAAGTCAGTAACCTCTACAAATAAATACGGGGAGACATCACCAGGGATGCAGATTAGAGCCGGACTGTGGAAGGCCTTAAATGCCAGGCTGGGGGATTTTGACTTTATCCTGTAGACTCTATGTTCTGTCCCTCAGCCTTATCTCTAACTCCTGCCATCCCATCCTCCCTCGGATTTGGCTCTTTGCCATCTTGTAGGGTTTGTGTTCTGTGAAGGGGGAGGACCCCTGCCTGGGTGAACGACGTCGGGAAAATGAGGAGAGTCTGTGTACTACGTGGTCTCAAATACAGCTAGCTCTGTCATTCTGGTTTCTAGAGTTCCTTCCAGATCTGATGTTCTATGTTCTGAAAGTCTCTTCCCATTTTAAATACTCTGATCTCTTGAGTTTTCACAAAGACCCAACATCACGGATACCTTCCCCTCTTCTGGTGCCAAAGAACACCAGAGAGCGTTCACCCGGCAGGAGGACGAGGTTCTTGGTCCTCTGGGACACCTACATCTCCCTGTACAAGGCTGCCTATTAATATAGATGCGTGTGTTTCTTTAAGGGTGAAAATGGATTGCCTGGACAGCTGGGTCCTCCCGGCAAGCGAGGGACAGAGGGAGGAACAGGGCTCCCTGGGAGCCAAGGGGAGCCAGGATCCAAAGGCCAGCCGGTGAGTGACCACGGCATGAATTCCAGACTTTCCTCCACTTATTTAATATAAGAATCCCTTCCCCTCGTCCCTTAGCCCCAGGTTGAGAGCAGAGCTGAGCCCTGGGGAAGTCAGACTGACTGAGGTAATCAAGGCTGCTTCGGAGAAGGTGTCCTGCCCTGTCCGGATGGGCAAAGAGCAAGGGTTAGAGAGAGAATTAAAAACGAGAGTCAGGATTTACCAGCCGCTATTGGCAGCATGGAAAAAATAAAAACAGCACTACTAATTTGGGGAATGAATGGTCTAAGTTCTGTTCCCAGCTCTGCCACATGCTACCAGTGACTCGGGCAGTCATTTCACCAACGCTAGCCCTCAGTTTCCCTAGCTGTTAAATGAGTATAACAATATCTGCTTATTTTTACATCAAAGGGATACTGTAAGGGGCAGCTGGGTGTCTCAGTGGATTGAAAGTCAGGCCTAGAGATGGGAGGTCCTGAGTTAAAATCTGACCTCTGTTGTGAGGATTGCTTAGTTATTCGTTTATATATAGTTTATGTGGACCTAGCAGGAAGGGCTGGAGAATTCCAAGATGGAATGAAGAAGCAGGAAGTGTCCTCTTGCTCACGGAGAGAGACTCCATGGTGGTTGGGGCAAGTTGCAACTGACCCTGGGAGACCTCAGTTTACCAGTGATCCTGTGGAAAGACTGTCACCTACTTGTGGGAGATTTTGGTAGAGACTATTAATCCCAACCTGAGTTGCAGGTCAACTTGGGCTGGGTCAGCTCCCAGAATCTACCCACCTGGAAGAGTACAGCAGGTGGTCCTAAAGGAGCAGAAACACCACTGGAGTGAGGCTGGACACTACTGTGAGGATACCCATTTCAGTCTTTGCTGGTCTCTGGGCCCTGTCTTGCTTAGGTCTCAGTTAGTGTAGATAAGTCCCTTCCCTGACCCTGGGTTTGCCCTTAGTCTGAAGAGTGTAGTTATCCCTATTCCCATCCTTTATCTTAGTTGTCCCTGATTAAAAGTGTTATAAAACTCTTGCTGGTTTCCATAGGCCTAGACTAGATACTGCAGAGTGGCAATTGGGCCTAAACTGCCACTTCAGTAACAGTTACCTCCTAGTAGTTAAACCTGGTCTCCCAACCTTGTTTGGTCTTGTCATCTGTCATTCCTGTCACCCTCACACCCTTCTGGACCCACATTTTAATATTTAAGTCTACTTCCCTGGTTATTCTCCATTACACCTCAGATACTTCCTAGCTGTATGACCCTGGGCAAGTCACTTCACCCCCACTGCCCAGCCCTTACCACTCTTCTGCCTTAGAACCAATACGTTGTATTGATTCTAAGATAGAAGGTAAGGGTTTAATAAAAGGGGGTTAGGGGGTGGGAGATGTTATGTAGAGATGGCTGCATAGAATCCCTGCAAAATACAGGGACAGCCTCACCCAGAATTCCAGGGGACCCCCCCTGGAGAACTTTGGGAGACTATAAGGATCAGATGAGAGAATGGATTTGAAATTCTTGAAAAATATACAAAGTGCTATATAGATGTTAGTTTTTAGGAAAGGGAATTTAAGAGTGAGAATAAAGAGGACACGGAATTGATTTAACCAGGTTGCTTAGGTCCAGCTGGTCTGAGAACCCCTGCATTGTAGGATGTTAACTAGTGGACAGAAGAACCAGTATTTCTTGAGCTGCCAGGCATCACCATCATCCCTGCTTCATATCTCATGACTTCTCCGATCACTGCAGCCTGTTTCAGGCTAGAAATGTACTTATTAAATTGGCTTTGGTAATAATATGCTGATTGGAGAGTCCCTAGTATCTGGTATTTGGAACCACTAAAGCATTTTTCTAGGAAGAGGGGCACAGCTTCAGGTCCCAATTTGTGGCTGCTGGAAAGTGGTCCTGAGGGCTGCCTCTGATCACAGGCTATGTACTGGGTTGGAGATCCCTGACAACCCTCTTTCTCTTCTTTCCTCCTCCCTGCCATGAGGGAACCACAAACTATGGAAAGTGAGGAGGCTGTCATCTAAGAAAGGGAGTCAGTGGTCTGACTGGAGGCCAGGAACTCCTGAGTCTTTTTTCTGGCTCTGGCATAGTCTAGTCTCATGGCTCTGGCTCATTGCTACCTCAGTTTGTCCAGCATGAAAATGGAGAAATATCTAGTAACTTTGCCCCAGGGGTTAATTTCAGTTAATATGTGACACGTTATTTCTTTTATAGTTTCTGATTC
>NC_058131.1:287331085-287369957 GCF_016433145.1 Gracilinanus agilis
AAAAGAAAAGGAAAGAAAAGAAAAGGAAAGAAAAGAGATAGCAAGGAAAGCCTTGTCAATATGGTTCAGATAAACCTAGGAACTGAGTGCATCTCTCCCTTTTCCACAGCAGCAAGATGACCTTGGCGCAGCTTTTCAGACATGGATGGACTCCAGCAGTGCACTTAGGACAGAGGTAGTGTTGGCATAGGTCACGCTGGGTACACAACCCCTTGTAGCTGCCTGTTCTTCATACATGCATTCCAAAACTTAGGGGCTTCTTGGGGCGTTGGTCCCTTCTGCCTTAGGACTCTTCAACCATCCCATCTCCAAGAGAAGTAACCCTGCTTCCCTCTGTAGGTTTTGGTGAGCATACTAGGGAGAGAAAGTGAAACAGTGTTGTTTGTTCAGTTGTTTTCAGTCGTGTCCAACTCTTCGTGACCCGATTTGGGGTTTTGTTGTAAAAAATACCTGAGTGGTTTGCCATTTCCTTCTCCAGCTCATTTGACAAATGAAGAAACTGAGGCCAACAAAGTTAAATGACTTGCTCAGGGTCATACATCTAGTAAGTGTCTGAGGCCAGATTTGAACTAATCAAGATGAGTCTTTCTAACTCCAGGCCTGGTACTCTATCCACTGGAAAATCTTGGAAGTTAGGAGACTTGGGTTTTAGTTCTCTATCTGTCACTTCATCACTATGTGACCTTAGGCAAATTATTTTTCCCCTTGGGGCCTCATTTTCCCTCTCTTTCAAAAGATTACATCACTGTTTTCCAAACTGTGTTCCATGAAATCCTCGTATTCTCTTCGAAGTAACTAAGACATACTATGGATATTTTTGCTCTAAAATATTAAATACAAAATTATATATCAAAAGATTTTTATTTGCAACAATTTGGGGGGAAATGAAAATCAGTCATTAAATATACATTGCATTAAAAAAAATTTTTTAAACTCTTACCTTCCATCTTATAATCAATACTGCATATTGGTTCCAAGGTAGAAGAACGGTAAGGGCTAGGCAATGGGGGTTAAGTGACTTGCCCAGGGTCACACAGCTAGGAAGTGTCTGGGACCAGTTTTTTTCTAAACTCTTACCTTCTGTCTTAGAAGCAGTACTAAGTATCAGTTCCAAGGCAGAAGAGCAGTAAGGGCTAGGCAATGGGGGGTTAAATGACTTGCCCAGGGTCATACATTTGGAACTGTCTGAGGTCAGATTTGAACCCAGAACCTTCTCAACTCCAGGCTTGGTGCTATAGACAGTTTTTTAAAATTAATTAATTAATTAGATTGATTTAGAATATTTTTCCATAGTTACATGATTCATGTTCTTTCCCTCCCTTCCTCTCTCCCCCCTCCCGTAGCCAATGAGCAATTCCACTGGGTTATACATGTATCATTGTTCAAAACCTATTTCCATATTATTAATATTGCAATAGAATGATAGTTTAGAGTATAGACAGTTTTTAAGAACCTGATTTGACTAAATTCAGGCAAAGCACTTCCCTGAGATTATTACTTTATCTGTATAATGGGGATATTAGCCTCTCCTGCCCTATTTACCTCATAAGATTTTTAAAGTTCAAATGAGATAATGGATTTGAAAGCCCTTTAAAAAGTTTAAAATGTTTTAGCATCAGAAAACAGTATAATGATTTTTGCTTATGAAGGATTTGGCCCACTTTAGAAGGAAGGAAACCAGCATCTATTAAGTGCCTACTGTATGCCAAGAACTTTTTTTTTTAACACTTTTTTACAAATTTTCCCATTTGATCCTCACAACAACCTTAGGAGCTAAGTGCTATTATTATCCCCATTTCGCAGTTGAGAAAATTGAGTTCAGACTGAGGCTAAGTGACTTTCCCTGAGTCACACAGCTAATAAGTGTCTGAGATCCCATTTGTAATCAGTCTTCCTTACTCCATCCACTGCACCACCCAGCTGCCCTCAAAGTGTTCTGCCTTTGTTAGAAGGAACATTTCTTAATTTGCGGCTTTAGTCAGTTAGAACTAGGTATAAAGAAAGCCTGCTGTTCATGGGACCTGATTCTTCATGAGCCCTGGGGGCCTACGTCCGTGGAGTTTTCTTGGCAAAGATGCTAGAGTGGTTTGCCATTTCCTTCTCCAGTGAATTAAGGAAAACTGAAGTTAAGAGACTTGCCCAGGGTCACACAGCTAGTGTCTGAGGCCACAGTAGAACACAGCTCTTCCTGACTCCGGGTCCAGCACTCTATGCACTTTGTGCCCTAGCTGCCTTCTGGACCTCATCTAATGCACCCCCAAACCCCAAAATAGGAATCCTTCCTGCAACATCTTCTTGGAGACTTCCGGTGACGAGGAGCTTACTACTTTCTGGGGGCATTTTATTCACAGATGGCTCTAATCATTAGAAAGTTTTCCCTCGCAGGGAGCTGAAATCTTGCATTTGACAACACCTAGTCACTCCTTGTAGTTTGGTTTTCTGGGGCCAAATGGGTAAGTCTAAGCCCTCTGTTGTATGACCTACTTTCAGACATTTGAAGGCAGCGATCTGGTCCCCTTTAAGTCATCTCTTCTCCCAGCTAAACATTCTCAGTTGTCTCGCTTGATTCTTTTACGGTATAAACTCCAGCCCTTGCACCATGCTCTGGATTATCTCCAGTTTGTCAGCATGACTCTTAAAATGCGGCACCCGGATTCAAACCCTGTATTCCACAGGTAGCCTAAGCACGGAAGAAGACGATCGCTTCCCTCGTTGGACATTGACTCCATCAGTAACTCCCTGGGCTTCTTTCGCCACACCGCTGCTCACAAACCATGGGGCAATAGGGCAGTGACCACGTGGACTGGGCACATAAATTGCCTGTGACATATTATTGGTGATAAACTGTGTGAGAAAAGGTCAAGGGCATACCATCTAAGAAAGGTCTGAGCAGAAAAGGAGGTGGGACAGCTCCCATTGCAAGGAAAAGGGAGAACAAAGACCCCGAATTGCACCAGTATCTGTGGAATATTTTCAAGAATAAGACCCCTGATTCATTGGAGTTCTCCTTTGTAAATAGTATCTGGGAGAACATGGGCAAGAATGACTCAAAAAAGAACAGAAGGTGAGAGGAGGTAGATAGAATGTGATCTGTATCATTGAGGAAGTACATTAAAGAGATTATAAACCCAATGAAGTATTTGAACATTCTTGCCACTATTTTTTTTAAACCCTTACCTCCCGTCTTGGAATCAAGACTGTATATTGGTTCTAAAGCAGAAGAGCAATAAGGGCTAGGCAATGTGACTTGCCCAGGGTCACACAACTAAGAAGTGTCTGAGGTCAGATTTGAACCCAAGACCTTTGATCTCTAGGCCTGGCTCTCAATCCACTGAGCCACCCAGTTGCCACTCATTCTTGTCACTATTAACTCCTATAGTGCCTGTAGGCCATTGAAACTCCCAGATCTTTTTCAAGTGAACTGGTGCCTCACTATAATTCTCCAATCCTGTACTGGTGCAACTAATTTTATTTTATTTTTTTTGTCCAAGTAGGACTTTACATTTATCCATATTAAATTTCATCTTATTAAATCCAACCATTCAAGCCTTTTGAGATTTTGAAGGATCCTGAACGTCAGCCAACATGTTAGCTGTTCCTTCCAGCTTTGAGTCATCTGAAGATTTGATAAGGATAATTCCATTTATGCTGTCATCCAAGTCATTGATCAAAATGTTAAATAGTCCATTATCAAAGGCAGATTTCTGGGACACTCCACTAGCAACATCCTTTCTGATTAACATCAATCCACCAGCTCCTGGGATCTTGCCTTTCAGTCCGTTCCAAATCTACCTAAATGTACTATCATTTAGCCCACATAGTTTCACCCAGTTTACAAGAATATCAAAAGGGACTTTGTCAAATGCTTTGTTAAAATCCAGGGATATCTATGTGACATTTTCTTGAATTACCTGTCTAAAGTAACCCTAGGAAAAAAGGAAATGAGATTAGTTAGCCTGTCTTGGCCTGTGTTCGTTTTAACTAGGTTGATTCTGTATGATTAACTCTTCCCTTTTAAAATCCTAAGTGATTCCTATAATGATGTGTTCTTAAATTTTGCGAGGCATCAGTCAATCTCACTAGCTTGTGGTTTGAACACTTTATTGCCCCCTTCCCCAAGCCTTCCTCTGCAATAAAGAATTAAAAAAGAAAAAAAAAGTAGCATTGCAAAACCAACCAGCACATCCACCATGTCTGACGACAAATGTGGATATTCCATACCAGTAGTTCCCTCCTATTACACAGAAGGAAGAGAGGAGCATTTTCTCAACTCTTCCTCAGGGTTAAATAGCTTTCAGTTTCATTTTGTTGTTGTTGTTATTATTATTATTTATATTGTTATGGTCACTGTGTGTTACCGTTTTCCTGCTTCTGCTTATTTCACTAAGCATTAATTCATAAAAGTCTTCCCATGATTCTTAGAATTCTTCATTTAGTCGTTTTTTATGACACAGTAATGATCCAATGAATTCATGTACCACTATATTCCCTTATTGCTACAAAGTATTGCTATGAAGAGTTTGTAGAATCTAGAACCTTTATTTTTTTTTCTTTGACTTCTTTGGGGTATATAACTACCAAAAGGATCCTGGACCAATGAGTGTGAATGAATGTATTCATCCCTCTTTTTTTTAAGTGTAATTTTTTTTAAAAAAACTTTACCTTCCATATTAGAATCAACACTGTTTATTGGTTCTAAGGCAGAAGAGCACTAAGGGCTAGGCAATGGAGGGGTTAAGTGACTTGTTCAGAGTCACACTGCTAGAAAGTGTCTGAGGCCAGATTTAATCCTAGGACCTTCCGTCTCTAGGCCTGACTCAATCCACTGAGCTACCCCACTTCCCCCTTAAAGTGTGATTCTAAATTGCTTGCTAGAATAGTTGGACCAATTCACAAATTCTCAGCTCCACCAACAGTGTATTGGTGTACCAGCCTTTCTTGTCATCTTTGTCAGTTTTCTGGGTATGAGGTAAAACTTCATAGCTATTTTGATTTTTATTTCCCTTTTTATTAGTGATTTGGAACAGTCTTTCATGTGGTTATAAGTAGTTGGCAATCTTGTTTTTAAGAACTGTTGATTTCCTATACTCCAAGTACCTTTTATTACATATAGACATTCATCAAGGATATAAGAAAAAACACTTTAGCAAATTATCCATTGATGGATGGGACTCTCCATATTCTTAACCAGGGAAATGTACCCAATTCTATAACAATAGCCTGCATGAGAATGAGTAGTCTGTCAACTCTAATTTTTTAAATTAAATTTCTCTCAATGAACAAAAATTTATTTTCTCTCCTACATCTTTCCCCTGATCCCTGTTGGAAAAACAGAAACAAAACTTTTATAACAAATATGCAGTCAAGCAAAACTAATTTCTGTATTGACCATTTCCAGAAAATGTCTTATCTCTTTCTGCATCTTGAGTCCATCATTTCTCTGTCAGGCTTTTGTAATTGATTCTCTGAAATCATGGTTGTTTATAGTATTGACCAAAGTTCTTCAGTCTTTCAAAGTTGTTTGTCTTTACAATAAGGCTATCACATCTAAAGAAGTATATCTTCTTCAAAATATTGCTCTTGGTGCAGTTTTAAGGCTTTTGGGACAGTCTGTATAAATCAATATTTTGAGGGAGATATAGCTGTTCCAGTGTGAAAGACTAACTTTAGTTTTAGCTGCTGAAACTTCCATACTTTAAATCGTTCATGTCACACAACCAAGTCAAACCCCTGGGGCCCATGGCTTGGGCAGAGCAAGTATTGCCAAAGACTTTTGTATCTTTTGATCATTTGTCTTATGAGAAATGGCTTTTGATCTAATTTATGTTTGTTAATTCCTAATATATCTTGGATATTGGAGCTTTTCCAGAAAAACTTGATACAAAGATTTGTTTCCAAATTGAGAGCTTTCCTTCTCATCCTAGCGGCATTGATTTAGTTTGTGCAAAAGCTTTTCCATTTCATACAATCAAACTATTGGCTGTCTCTTCTATGATTGTCTCTGTCCCCTGTGATAAAGAATTCTCCCTCTAGCCCCATCTGGACCAATTCTCTACTAATATATATATTTTTTATGCTATGACCTTTCATATTCAGGTCATGTATCAATTTTGATTTTATTATGGAATATGATGTAAGACGTTGGATGAAACCTAATTTCTGCTTTCCAGTTTTCCTCACAGTTCTTGTCAAATAGTTCTTCACTAAGTAATATACGTACTTGGGTTTATTGAACACTAGGTTATTGAGCTCACTTGTTTCTGAATTCCTCCTTTCTAGTCTGTGCTGCTCAATTGCTTTTCTATTTTTTTTTTAACCAGGACCAAATAGTTTTGATGATTATGATTTTATAGGATAAGTTGAAGTCTGATACTGCTGTTCCCTCTTCATTATTTACTTCCTTTCATTATTTCCCTTGAGTTTCTAGACCTTTTGTTGCTCCAAATGAATTTTGTTATTATTTTGTCTAGCTCTATAAAGCACCCCCTCTTCTATAGGTTTTTCAGAGATCACTAACAACAGCTCAATAATCACATTTCCCGGTTCTTTCAGTATCTTGGGATGTAATTAATCTGGGCTTGGTGATGTGAGCTCCTCTAGGGAAGGCGGGTGCTCTGTTACCATCTCTTCACTTGGGTTTCAACTCTGTATTGACTGTACTCATTGTTTCTTTTCTAGTTTCAAAGATTATTCTTGGTGCAGAAAATAGGAACAAAATAAGTTTTTCTCCCGGTCATTTGTTGACATTGTTCCATTATTATCATTGCCCCAGGAGGTGGACTTCTGGACACTGCATCTTAGAAGGGATGTGCTGACAAGCTATGGTATTTCCAACATGGGGAGGGCACGGGCACCCGTGACTTAGAAAGGGCATTAGAATGAGCTGGGAATGTTTAACCTGAAGGAGAAAAGTCTTCAGGGGAAGTATAATCTCTGCTTTCAGATATTTGAAGGGCTCTCCTATGGAAGAGCGTAATGCTTGGCCTCAGAGGGCAGAGCTAGAAACGTGGGCATCTGGATGGAGGTTATAGAAAGGCAGGCTTCAGTTTAACACAAAGAAGAATTCCCTCACCATTCAGACTGTCCAACAATGGAATGAATTACCTCTGGAACCACTGGCATTCCTTGTTGCTGAAGGAATTCAAATAGAAGCATGCTGGTTTGGAGTCTTGGGTAGGAAGTCTACATAATTTTATTGTTGTTATTGGCAGTGAGTTGATTTAATTCTCAAAGCTGGCATAGCATAATAAATAGAGGAACAACCTTGAAGTTGGGAAAATCTGGGTTCAAGTCCTGCCTCCAAAACATACTTTCTGTGTGACAGAAGGAAACCCCCTAATTTCTCTGTTCTTTGGGCAGCTCTTTTGAACTCCAGATCACAAATGTATTACCAAGCTGCCATGCACACTTCAGGATTCCTAAAATTCTGTGTCTCTGGGACTCATCCTTTTCTTGCTTCTCTCCCCTGCAGGGCTATTCCCATTCAGACCTTCTGGTAATGGACCAGGGTGGGGAGATCTTTAAGACCTTACACTACCTCAGCAGCCTCATCCAGAGCATCAAGAAGCCTCTAGGAACCAAGGAGACCCCAGCCCGTATCTGTCGGGACCTAATGAACTGTGAGCAGAAGATGACAGATGGTAAGGAAGGGGGCAGAGATATGTGTACAATATGCAGCCTTTGTTTTGCATCCCCAGTTCTCTCACCAGTGGGATCATCAGGGAGTCCTACTGAAGGGCCTGCTGCTGCAGAGGACCCCATAAACCTAGACTTGGGGGAAAAGTCTAGTGACTTGTGAATATCTCTCCCTGGCTTTTCCTTGTTCTTTTTTTCCCTTCCCTCTCTCTCCCGCCCTCCTCTGTCCTTTCCTTTCTCTCCCTTTGTCTCTCTCTCTCTCTGCCTCTGTCTAAACCCTCCTTCCCTTTCTCTCCCTCTCTCCCTCCCTCCCTCTGCCTTTCCATGTTTCTCTCTCTCCAATCCTTGCTTTTCTCCCTTTCTTACTTCTCTTAACCTTTTCTCTGCTTTTCTTCCCCTTCCTTTGACCTCCTTCCCCTACTCTCCTTATCTCTCTCCTTCCCTTATTCCCTCTTTTCCTCCTTGCTTTTATCCTCTTCCTCTCCTTTTCTCCTTCTCCTTATCTTTCCCCTTCTCTCTTTTCTCTTCTCTTCTCCCATACACTTGACAGTTGGTGTCTAGAGGCACCATTGCCTCCCTCAAGTTTATTCCACTCTGACCTTTTATCCCAAGCTTGGATCAAGGACCCCCAGATTATCTCACAGTGGAAACGCATGCTTTGATATCCCCCACTCAACTACTGTGCCTTCATCTGACTTCTGGGAGATCGAAGCCACTCTCTGCTTAAGATCTATTTTCGTCATTTGCGGAGGGTAAAGAGACTGGACCTACTGATGTTTCTAAAAGGAACAGAGTGATAACCTTATGCTTCTGGCAACAGCTGACCCCATTCTTTGACTTAGCCCAGACATTTGAAGTTTCTTCCCTTCTCCCCATATACCAGGAACACCAATCTAGGAGCTTTCCTTCCTTTGAATAAGGGAAGGGAGGCACTTAGAAGCTGAGGCTCCCAAAGCCCCTTTGAACCCTTTATTTTACTTTTCCCTACTCTTACCCCTGGTGCCATCACATCCCATAGGTACCTACTGGATCGACCCAAACCTTGGCTGTTCTTCCGACACCATCGAAGTCACCTGTAATTTTACCAAAGGTGGACAGACATGTCTCAGGCCTATCACTGCTTCAAAGGTATGAACAGAGTGGAGGTGATGATATTCTCTTTCCCCTCCTCAAGATAGTCTGACCCAAGAGTTGGGAGGTCCTGGGTTCAAATCTGGCCTCAGACACTTTCTAGCTATACGATCCTGGGCATGTCACTTAACCCGATTGCCTAGCCCTCATAGATCTTCTGCCTTGGAACCAATACAAAGTATTTATTCTAAGACAGAGGGTAAGGATTAAAAAAAAAAAAAAAGATACCCTAACCCAAAGAACCTAGCCACTGGAATTAGCTCTCTTCTTGTAGCCTTCTTCCCTGCCTCTGTATGGTAGTGAATCATCTTGGTATTCTAGAAGCCTAGAATTCAGGAGTCATAGGACCAGAGTTTAGAATTAAAAGAGTCCAGAGTGGGCACCTAGTCTAGCCCCCTTATTTTTCAGAGAAGGAAACTAGGCCAAGAGAGATAAAGTAACTTGTCTAAGATCACACAGGGAGTAAGTTGCAGAGCTGAGATTTGAACTTGGAGCCTTCTGACTCCAAATCCAGTTTACTGTTCACCATACTGTGCCCATGAGTCATTCTAGCCTTATCTTCATTAATAACTGATTATCGGGAATTGAGCAATTCATTTGTCCTCCTGGCCTTTAGTGGCCTCCTCTTTTCTCCCCAAGACAAAGGACACACTATGAGAAGATGGTACTTCTATCTAGGGAAAGAGAAAAGTCCTCAGGGAAAATCCCCTTTGAGTCCCAGACCTCAGACCTTCCGACCTCAGAGTAGGCCTTTCAGGGCGTAGATCCGTAGCTCTCAAATTCTTTGAGTTCCCTGCAGAAAGATGTTAGAAATTAGAGAAAGTTCTTTTTTTGGGAGACTTACAAGGATAACCAAGCCTGGGCATGGTCCTTCCATACCTCCAGCCCCAAAGGGTGAGGGATCACAATGACTACAACCACCAGCAACTAGGCAGGCTGGCTTTCTCCCCATTAACACCTAGAACGAGAGTCATCCCAACTCTGGCCTCTGAAACCTACCCCACTTACACCCCACTTTCTGCTCCCCGGGGCACCTCATAGTAACCCCAGCCCCCACCCTAATAGGGGTCCTTGTTAATGGCCGATTTCCACCCTTTAGGTCCATCTTTCCCACAAAATAGACCATCCCTACAGTCTCATCACTGAAGGGATTGAGATAGAAACTGGCTCTATTCATTGGTCTGGGGTCTTAGAGAGGAGATGCATATAATTTTTTTTTGGTGGTTGGGCAGTATTATTGGCCTTGACTTTATTTAATTCTCAAAGCTGCCATAGCATAATGAATAGAGGAGCAGCCTTAGAGTCAGGAAGACCTAGGTTTGAATCCTGCCTCAGAAACATATTGCCTGTGTGATTGGGTAGGGGTGGGGGTGGGGGTGCAAGCCCCCTAATCTCTGTACACCAGGCAGCTCTTTAGGACTCTAGGCTACAAATATATTTCCAAGCTGCCATCTATCCTTGGATATACTGAAAATTCTGTGCCTCTGGGGCTCTAGGCACTCCTTCCTTGCTTCTCTCCTTGCAGGGCTATTCCCATTCAGATTTAACACCCTCCTGGTGTTGAAAGAGCTTGTCTATTCAGGACCGGCTAGTACCATTCCTGAATCCGTCACTATTCTTGAAGGCCACTAGGTGGTATTATGGATAAAATGTTTAACTTATAGCCAGGAAGACCAGAGTTTGAATACTGCCTCAGGAACTTATCTAGCTGTATGTTACCTTAGGCCTCCTGTACCTCTTTCAACCTCAGTTTCCTCATCTGTAAAATGGGATAAGTATAGCACCTACCTCACAGTGTTGTGATGATCCAAGAAGAAAACATGAAAAAACCTTTTCAAGCCTTAAAGTCCTATATAAATGCTATTATTATTATTATTATCATTATTATTATTATTAAGTTGTTGTGGGGGTGAGGGAAATAATTCATTCCAAATCATAGTTCTCTTTTGTTTTGCTGATAACTCCCTCTCCAGGGCTCCCAGCGTGATTTGCACTTACCAAATCTCCAATGCCATTGGGCAAAGCCCCTTACCATTCATTGTCCTGGGCCAGATGTTCCTCTGATGTTCCAAGTCCCCACAACTCCCTTAGTGAGTCAGGTGGCATGTGCAGTTTTAGGTGAGAATTCATAGAGTTTTTCATAGAAAGCCTTGTGTTCCCTGCACTGGCATCTCTCTGCAGAGAGAAAGGAGGGATTCAGGGGTAGGAAGGGCAAGCAGATATGCTATGTAGCTATGCCCTTATCAGAATCAGGGAGAGGTGTAAGTCCTTTTCTGGGGAGGATGCAAAAAAAAGAAAATAGAGTTTGTAAATGAGCCATTAGCAGGGACCCCTACTTGGATCAGATTACTATGAGGTGCCCTAAGGAGCAAAAGACTAATGGAGTGAAACGGAGGTTCCCTAGACCTTAGAGATCACTAGTCCTTCCCTCATTTTACAGGTGAAGAAACTCAGGGTTCACTCATTTGCTCAGGGTTACCCAATGAGCTGGCATCAGAATGGAGCCTAGAAGCCAAGTCTTTGTATTCCCAGATCAGAGTTCTCTCCCCATTCCCCACATCTTGGGGGCAATAACAGAGAGCTTTGTTGTCATCTTTCTAACAAAATAGTCAATTATTATCTCACTTTACTGACTAGAAAAATCTGAGTTCTGTGAAGCCTAAGTGATTGACCCCAAAGTCATACAGGAAACAAGTGTGAACCCTGAGCTTTAAACTCTGTGCCCTTGAGTTTTTGGTCTTCCGCTTTCCCTGGAATGGTGTGGGAGGTCATTTGACCACCAAGGTCCTACTTAAGAAATGAGTGGGGGTTGCAGCTGGGTGGCTCAGTGGATGGAGAGCCAGACCTAGAAAAGGGAGGTCCTGGGTTCAAATCTGGCCTCAGACACTTCCTAGCTATGTGACCCTGGGCAAGTCACTTAACCCCTCATTGCCTACCCCTTACTACACTTCTGCCTTGGAACCAATACATAATGTTAATTGTGTAATTGGAAATCTTGTATCTTTGAACTACATTACCCAGGAGCTCACTGACTGCCTGTCATTTCATGCTGACGTAGACAGGGAATAAATTGTGGGGAGCTGGGTGTTTAGGCCTCTTCTCTTCCTGTGAGAGCCCTTGTGAACGTAGGACTTTTTGAACAATTAGATTATCTTGGGCACATGTTTTTATTTTATTTTGTTATCTTATTATTCCTTTACATCTAGTGATTATTAATAAATCTTATTATTAATTAAAATATTACTAATTGTTATTAATAAATCTTATAAAAACCTAATATTTGAAGTTACTGTATATTAATTTTAATTTTTACATGATTCTAAGCAGACGGTAAGGGTTTAAAAAAAAAAGAAAGAAATGAGTGCACATTGGGGCCATCCAGGACACATAATAAATGTTTTTTCAGTTGGGGGACAGCATGGCATATTGGAAAGCAAGATGAATGTCCACCATCCCTCCTTCACACCCAGTGCTCATTACTGTCCTGGCCCTGTTGTCCTCCTGCTCCCTTCCAGGTAGAATTCGCCATCGGACGGGTCCAGATGAATTTCCTTCACCTGCTGAGCTCTGAGGTGATCCAGCACATCACTATCCACTGCCTCAACATGTCCGTATGGCAGGAGGGGACAGGCCAGGTGTCCCCCAAACAAGCTGTGCGCTTCCGAGCCTGGAACGGGCAAATCTTTGAAGCGGGGGGCCAGTTTGAGCCAGAGGTGTCCTCAGATGATTGCAAGGTAAGGGACTGGCCCCCGCCAGCCTTGTGTATTGTCGCTCCTTTGTTTCAATAGTGCCCAACTCTCATGGCCCCGTCTGAGGTTTTCTTGGTAAAGAAGATACTGGAGCGTTTTGCCATTTCCTTCTCCAGCTCATTTTTACACAAGAGAAGATGAGGAAAATAAGGTTAAATGATTTCCCCCCGGGTCACACAGCTATTAAGTATCTTGGGCAAGATTTGAACTCAAGAAGATAAGTCTTCTTGACTTCAGGCCTGACACTATCCACTGTTCCACCCAGCTGCCTAAAAGTCTTGTATACACATTCTAGGAAAGGCAACCTTCCATTCAGGAGAGAATGGGAAAAGGACAGACTCCATTCATGTTATCCACCATCGGGCCACCCTCTCCTAAGGGAAGGGTTGGGCTGCTGGAAAATCCTGGGGCTCCAGCCGTCCTGGACTTTTATTTGCAAAGCTGAGGGAAGGCGTCTGCATTTCCCTCTCTTTTGTGGCCCCTGCTCTGGACCTCTTTGCTCTTCCCTGCCCCAAGCCTTCTTGCTTCCCTCTAGACCTATCGGTACAAATGTGGAAGAGAATACAGGTTACTGTCACCTTTGGAGTCTGTGACGTTGAAATGGCAGAGTGGAATTCCAGTTGCAAGAGAGGGGGTCAAGCCACAGCTCAGAATTCCAGGGGGCCCCTGAGAGCTCTGGGTGGGGGGGTCAGTGGAAGGCAGTCAAGGGCAGTTGATTCAAAAGTCACAAGTCCTGCCCCAAACCTAACCGGCCCTCCTCTTCTTGCTGGTCCTCAGGTTCAGGATGGCCGCTGGCACCAGACGCTGTTCACCTTCCGGACGCAGGATCCCAGTCAGTTGCCCATAGTCAGTGTCTACAACCTCCCCCCAGCTACCCCTGGGAAGCAGTACCGCCTGGAAGTTGGACCTGCGTGTTTCCTCTGAACGATGACCTCCATGCCGCTCCATGTCACTCCAGGCCTCTGCGGACCCGAGACATGGGGAGGAGGAAGTGTCCGTCCCTCTTCTACAGAGGCAGCCGGGCCAGGGGAAGGAGGAGGAGGAGGAGGTGCCCACACCCTCCCCGTCTCCAGCGTGGGCCCAGTGCCCACTGACACACACTCCACCCCTGGGGAAGGCCCATGGACCCAGGACAGGCCGTGCTTGTCACCTGCAGGGTGGAGGCATGTGTGGGGCATCAGGGGAAGGGACGGCCCTGGGACAGGCTGTCCTGGGATCAGCCCTAGCCAGTAGCTATGAGGATGAAGGTGTGAGGCCCGCCCCAAGCCATCCCATCTCCATCCAGCAACCAAAGAACCATCCAAAAGTGATGGCAGCCACAACCCAACCCACATTCCCCCAAGTCTCTGTTACTGAGTCTCCTTGTCTCCCAGACCCTTCCTCCCCAGTTCTCTGCCAGGCAGGGAGAGAGGAACTGAATAATTCAGGCCCTCCAGTAGCTTTTGAGAAGGGTTAGGGTTGGGCAAGCTTTCCCTTTACTACCTGCCAGGAAGCTTTTGATGTGCAATATTAGAAAAGATGGGTGAAACAGGAGAAAAAAAAAGTATAAATATATATATTTTTATTTAAAAGAAGAAAATAGGAAATTACTGCTCCTTCCCCCAGGGTGGCCACCTAATGTCCCACAATGGGAAAGGGGAGTGGGGGAAGAATGAGAGCAAAAGGGAAAGGCGTGGAGGGTAGGGAAGGAAAGGAAGGGCACTGCCAATGATCAAGTGGAAAGATCTTAGGGGCCAGGGTGAACACGTTTGCTACCTCCCACTGTGAACTCGCTGGTGCTCAAAAATCATGTTGTATTGTATGTGATTCTTTTTAAAAGGAAAACTAAGACACATCCTATTTAAGGTTCTGAAGGTGCTATTCCTTTGGCAGCAGACTCTGAAGAAATCGGCCAATGTGGAAAGCTCCCACATCTGCTTCTCTCCCCAAATAAAATGACAGAGGTCAGGGAATGATTCTCTCCCCTTTCCTTCAGCTAGTCTGCAAAAGAAAAGAAGCCAAAAACAAAAAAAAAGTTAAAAACAATCCAAAAAAAACAAAAACAAACAAAAACAAAAAAAACCCTACCAGAAGTAGAGATCTACCTTTTAACTTAAGTTCATGGAAGTATTCTAAGGGACAAGCTCTCCTCTTGGGGTGGCAGGGATGGAAGGGACTGAGGGAGGGACCTCGGTTGTTGACCATCAGGGGCTGGAAGGGAGCTCAGATTCGAACCATCTCCTGTTGGAGGGGTAGGAGGTGCCTGCTCAGTCCAGCTCTGCCCCTGGACACTGAACAGATGTTGGCAAAAGCCCTGCCGGTTAGGGACTGGGCTTCGGAGACTGAGTCTAAATCTTAAAGGCTGTCTTTCTGTACCGCCTGACAGACTACTCCCAGGGTGCCTCCCTCCACCTGCCCACGGCACCCACACTTTCGAACCCCAGCAGTCCAACATCTCTCTGGGAGTTTTGTCCTTTCAAGAGTTGCGTGTGTTTTATTGTGTCGTCGTGTTTTTGTTTTTTTTTTTAATTGTTAAGTTTTGTAGAAATCTTCCGTCGCTAGTCTCTATGTGTAAATTTGGAATGAACAAAAAGAGATAATTACAATAACACATGGAAATCTCTATAAGGGTAATATTATTATTGTAAGCCAAGCTGTACTATATTGGAAAAAGCTTCACTGCTTGGGTGGTTGGCATTTTTGTGTCTCAAAGTTATTTTGAATATGGGATTCTTTTGTAGAAAAGGAAGATTATATGTGAAAGTCTTTATTTGTGTATATTCTTTGGGAGAGGGCATTGTCTCTCTTTGGGGTTTAAATCTGATTTTTTAATACCTCACCCTGCCCTACCTTTTGCTCCTTTTCCTCTGTCCCCTCCCAGAACCCTTTGCCTGGCCCAAACCCTCCCTGTACACCTCAGCACCCCACCTTCCCCTTCCCCACCCCCCAAATCACCAGCCACACCTTTCCTGAAGCAGGTGCATTTCATCAGTTACTGTAGCCAAGTAACCCGGGGCTGGCTCCTCCTCAACCCTCTGGATCCCCTCTTCTCGTCCTGTTCACCGTCTTCTGTCTGTCCTTCTGGGTCTTGTCCATTTTTCCAGTCTGTTACTTTCCAGATGTTTTTGTGTTAAGACCCTATTTTGTTTTCTCCCTCCTGGACTTTCAATAAATATTTAAAGCTGAGGCAATGAAACTGCATGGCTGTGGTTGGCCTGCTTCTTCATCTGGGCTCTTTCGTTTGTCTAGAAATTGTATATTAAGCACAAGGTGTGAGGTGGGGGGCAGGCCTTGTGCCAAGCTGGAGATCTGATGGCAAAAACGAGAAGTTCTTGCCCCTATCGAGCATCTGTTCTCTTTAGGGAGAACTGCCCAAACATGAAGAAGCCTACTCCTCTTCCCACAGATACATTCTCCTTTGGCGTATATATTTTCCTTGCACGCTTCTAAGATGACTCCAACCATCATAAACTCCCTTTTGCATATGGAAGCTTGGGGAGGACTGCTGTAGGGTCATAGCTAATCACCAAATCTGGAGGAAAATCAGCTTTTTATTATAAGGATAATATAAGGATCAACAAAAAGCAATTGCCCAGAATATGTACAGGCAGACACAGGCTGGTCAGAGATGGGTTTTTATCCTTTGGGATAAAGAAACAGATTTTTCAGGTGACTCCAGGCTGTCTCGTGGCTATCAGAGGCACACAAATGCAGCATTACACAGTTTGTGGAAAAAACTCCATCTTTTAGTGCAACTTCTGTTGGTAAGAGTTAAGGCTATTGCAACACCATAAAAGGGGTCAGGACCCTAAGATAGATAAGGACCCAGGGAAAAGAGGGAGGGACTTTACACACTGCAGCCACTTTGATTACTTTGCTACCTACACTGCCTCAGTTCCCCTGAGCTGGTATTTGGGCCTGGGAATACTCACAATAATAGGAATCATCAGGGGAGAGTGGCTAGAAAGCCATCTTTTAATGTGAAAGACCCAGGTCCTCCTCCTGTCTCTGACACTTATCTGCTATGCGACCCTGGGCAAGTCACCTAACTTCAAAGTGCCTCCCAGGAAACTCTTAAGACAATATTTATGATCTGCACTGGAAAAGACAATCTCACTCAGAGTTCCCTACATTAATGACATAATAGATGAAGGTCCTCTCCTCCCTCCTTTCTCCCTTGTTCCTCCTTACTCCCTCCAAAACACTGTTTATGTGAACTCTGGACCCGAGGTGATACAGGTAGAAGTATATCCCATTTCACGGATGAGGAAACCAAGGCTCAGGGGGCAAACCAGGGACGGGTTTACTCAAAGTTACACAAATGGTGGCAGAGCTAAGATTAGCACCTTGTCAGATTCCAAGGTCAGGCAGGGCTCTCTGCCTTCCTTTGTTCCCTCTCTGCTGTGCTTTGCCTTGTTTTCATGAAAGGAAAGTACAAGGATGAGGAGGAAGACAAAAAACACCAAGACTGAAACCACATGGATTGACTGAAACACAGTTCAGGAGCAGGAATTAGGTTGAACTTCAGGAATAGTTTTTATCTTTGAGATATTTGAAGGGCTGAAATAAAAATCTTCTTTGGAAGCATCCAGTAACTAGAAAGATCGTACCTAATATTTTGGCAGCTGAGTAAGAGAATGGATAGCGTACTGGGCTTAGAGTCAGGGAGATTCATTTTCCTGAGTTCATATCCAGCCTCAGACACTATCTGTGTGACCGTGGACAAGTCACTTTGATCCCTGTTTGCCTCAGTTTCCTCATCTGTAAAATAGCTGGAGAAGGAAATGGCAAACTACTCTAGGCTAGTATCTTTGCCAAGAAAACCCCAACTGGGGTCATACGGAGTCAAACGTGACTTTAAATGACTGAACACACCTAAGACATTTATAGGGGTTTGCACAATTTTCCCCAAGCAACCCTGCATTGGTGCCTGCCAATGAAAGAGAAAGGAACTCTTTGTGCTTTGTGGAGATGGGGGCCTGGCGGCAACCATAAATCCAGGCTGACAGGTTGATTCGTTTTTTCCTTTACTTCTTTTATTCTTGGTTAAGATTGCTGTCCCCAGGGCAGAAGAGGAGGAACAGGGCCATTAGGGAATGAAACCAAAGATATCACAGAAAGGAGAGGAGGATCCTTCTGGACTTAGAGTGGAGAAGGAGTCCGAAGACCAGAGTTCTGATTCTGGCTCCTTTTGGAGCTCATTACATGCCTCCTTAGTGGCCCTCTGCTTCCATGCCGCTAAAACAGATCTGAAAATGCTGGCCCTAGCTCCATCTTACAACTCTAATCAGCATGAGGCACTGTGGAAGGCAGGGGAGGCAGGGTATTACTTGTTCCCCAATCCCCCTTCCCCAAAGACTAGGTAATCCTCTGGACCCTCCAAGCCTTCCTCCCTCTGCATCCCCTGGGGCTTGGCTGTAGATAGAATTTTCCCTTTGGCTACTGTCCTCCTCCAGCTTTAATCCTCCCTAGTCTCTCACATCAAAGGAGAGGAGGGTTTAGCCTCAGGCTCCCGTCCTCACTGCCAAAACAACCAACTCCCAAACAAGATTAATCCCCAGGGAGCCCAGGGCCCAGATCCATGGGCATTCTTTCCTTTGTTAGTTGAAAGAGTTTACCAAAAAATTGATTATTAATGCTTGCTATTAGTAAAATTATAATCACTCAGGCCTACTAGTTGGAAAAGAAATTCCCCAACCACTGGCCAGACTGGAACCTCTCTCCTGCCTTCAATATCGTGTGAACTGCGGTTAGCTACATCTTCCCTTAGCCCCTTCTTTGGGACCCCAACAAGGTCTAAATCTGCAGACTCAGCTTTCCTGTTCAATCATAATTTCCTATAAAGAGAAATGGAGTCAGGAAAAAAAATGAATGAGTAAAAATATCATGAAAAACACCCCAGAGGCAGACGCCAGGTTGTGATGAGCAAAAATTCTGAGAGATTAAAAATCAATTTATTAGATAGATGGATTAATAACATATGAATTACTAATTAATCATTAATAATTATTAGCTAAATGATTATTAATAATAAAATAGTTAATAACATAATAATCTATAGCAACTGGTTTATGGTTCTAGAAGTAATCAGACAAAATTTGCAGGGTCCTTTTTAAAAATAGCTGTGGTTCCTCTGATAGCTCATTATTCAGTCCTTCCCCAACATCAAAGGGCAGTTTTAATTGGTGGACACTGATGAGGAGGTGGCCCTTCCCAGAATGCTTCTAGGGCCCTGATGGCAAACCTATGACATGTGTGTCAACACTGACATGCATAGCCGTTTTCAAAGTCACGCGGCAGAGAAGTATGGGGCTGTGTGCAGAGGATGAAACATTTGCTGTAGTATAGTGTAGACCAGTGGTTCCCAAACTTTTTTGGCCTACCGCCCCCTTTCCAGAAAAAAATATTACCTAGCGCTCCCTGTCACATGCTATCACCACCCTCTTATGGTTATTCACGGCCCCCAAATGCACCTGTGGCCATCACCACTTCCCTGGATTGCTGCAGCACCCACCAGGGGGCGGTGGCACCCACTTTGGGAATCATTGGTGTAGACACTGCCGGAGGTGTGTAGGCCAAAACAACTGTCATTAAGCAGGTAAGTTAAATAATTAGTTTTTGGTTTATTAAATACAGTTATATATTACAATTATACATTTTTGTTATTTAAACTATAAATATCACAAAATTATGGTTTTTTATCTCAAAGTGACACATGACCTGAGTTATGCTTGATTTTTTGGTGAATTTTGACACACCAAGCTCAAAAGATTATCCATCACTGCTTTAGGGGAAGGAGAAAGCTTCAAATAGGGAGCCAGGCTTGGTAGCCCTTGGTGATCTAGGCTCAAAGATCCAGTTAGTTCTAGTGGCTTCACCTCCAAAAGCCAGGAGGCCCTGCATTTCAATGGGGAGGGGGAGCAAGGACACAAGTCCACCACCCAGGGAAGTATTTGATTCAGATCAGTTTTGTCTACAGAAAAGACAAAACTCAGATTCTTAGTTTGGGCTGGGCTCATCCCAATTTAGAAGATGCTTTAGGGCAGAAATGCAAGGACATTTCTGGGACTAGCAGGGAAAGTTCTTTTGAGCTTAGTGGGGGGGGGGGGGGGGAAAGCAATGTTAGAGGTGAATATTAAAAATCAAATGATACAATATTAAAATTAATTTTACTCAAGGGAAATGTCCATCTATGGAAGTGAGGGAGGAGTTGGAGAGAGAAAAACCTTTCACTCCTTTTCTTTTGTTTTTAAAAAGATGTTCACTTCAATACTACTAAATTAGTGCTTATTCAGTACTCATCAGGCAAACCACCACAGATTTACTTTATAGAAGGAGAGAAAAATAATCATGAAATTCATCTGGATGAACAAAAGGTCAAGAACCTCCAAGGAAATAATGAAAAGAAAATGAGCAGGAAGGGCACCTAGAAGGATCAAATTAAACTACAAAGCAGTAATCAACAAAACAATTTGATACTATCCAAAAAAATAAAAGAGATCAATCAGTGGTTCAGATTAGGTCTACAGCAAACAGAAGCAAATGGATCTGTGTAGCCCAGTGTATGATAAATGCAAGGACCCAGCTACTGGGATAAGGATGCTATTTGACAAGCTGTTGGATACTTAGTATTGATTCTAAGAAGGTATGGGTTTAAAAAAAAAAGTCTACTGGAACTCCAAAGGGGCAGAGCCACAACAGTTGTGTTGCTCAGACCCAAGTCAAGAACTTGAGCTAAGACTGGACAGCAGTCTAACAGAAATTAGGCTTAGAACAGAAGTTCACATCACATACTGAAATATGTATCTAAAAGATACTTGGTGGTATAGGGGATTTCAGATAGTCAAGGAATGATTGTTAGGACCAGAAATCAGAAGTATCTCAGTGTTTGGGAAGGCCAACAGGATAAATGTAACAGGATATCTAAATGATATTAAACAGTGTATATTGAAGGGAAGGGAAATAAGGGGAGGGAATTGGGATGATCTACCTAAAGACTATAAATAAACTTCCCACCGAATCCAGTTGTTATCTTCTTAAAGTTGTTATCTGCTCTATCAATAACCTCTCTACCTAAAAGTCCTAGTTACTACATTACATACACCTCACTAACCAAATTTCCTCCCCTTAGATGGTGAATAGAGTTTGGAAAGGTTGGAGAGTGTAAGGGTGAAAAAGGGGTTTTATGGGTTCAATACATTAAAGATGGTTGCCAGAGGATTGAACTATTAATAAGAATAATCTCAAGTCAAAATTGACTTTCATGGAAGTTTATTTACAATTAGGAAGGGTTGAAAGTAGGGAAATTGAGAGAGAGAAACTCTGGCCCGAACCAGAGGCCAGGACCAGGTAAGAATTTAGAGGCCCAGCAGAGGGGCGCAGAGGTTAATTAAACAAGGCTTCTAGCCACAAGGCCTTTTACAATTAGAGAGGCAAGAGAGGCCTCCCTGAGGGTAGAGCCTCCAGAAACGCCAAGAGAAGAGAGAGAGTCAGCCTAACTTACCCACGTGACAATTCAAAGGGAAGCAGTCAGATGTCCCACCAGAGTCTCAACATTCCAACACTCCTCCATGAACCAGAAGAGGTCCTCACCAGATGCTGTCTTCCACTGAAGACCTCAGCTGACTGAGGACCTTCTCCTTTTAAAGGGGTCACTTATGCATCACTTCCTGTTCCTCCATCCTAATTTGCATGTCCAACCACAATAGACAATTCTCATAGACCACCTAGTGGGCGGGTCAGTTGATTCTAATTCGTCCCTCACTCTAGCACATGTGGGTTATGGACCTCCCCGAATTAGAGGTGTTCTCACCTTTGGTGATTAAATCTAAAGATGGGCAGTGTAGACTTAATCTAATTATGACAAGAGTAAACAGGAACAAGTGCTCAAAGGGAAAGGATCTCACTGTCAGATGGCTTTAGATGTCTCTAGCAGCTCTGTAGGAAAATCTGTCAATTAGAAGCAACCAAATACATACACAGGATCACAGTTGTATCAGAAGGACAGCCACAAAAAAGGGAGAAATGGTCAAACACACACGGTTCATCCAAGGAGTTTAGATACTCTCTTAATCTCTCCAGATTTCAACTGCTCCCAGAAGAAAAGCTCACGCTGTCACTTCCCTAGAATTCTGGAATCTTCCTGCTTCTCTGCCCTTCCAGCAGATCCTGCTCCTGCTCATTTCCTTATTTCCTTATAACAATACCAAGATAAGTCTCAAATAATACATGACTTAGATATAAAGAGATCCATCATAAAGTAGAGGAAGGGAGAGATTACCTTTCAGATTTATAATCTGGGGAAGAGTTTATGACCAAGCAAGAGATAGAAGATCTCAGAAGAGAAGACTGATAGTAGTATGTAAAATTTTAAAGTGTTTTACACAAATAAATCAAACACAACTATGATTAGAAAGGAAACAGTTAGCTGGAGAAAAAATCTTTACATCAGGTTTCTCTCATAGAAGTCTTATTTCTAAGATAAATAAGGGAAGATTCAAATAGACAAGTCATTTAAAGTAGAGCCAAGATGGTAGATTACAACCAAGCTCTAACCCACACCTCCTCCATATGGATCTAGAAAATGCCTTGGTCCCAAATCTGATCAGAAAATATGAGAAAAAGTCACAGTAAATCATCTCTCTAACCCAGATCAAGAGGAGAGAGAGAGAGAGAGAGAGAGAGAGAGAGAGAGAGAGAGAGAGAGAGAGAGAGAGACTACTTATAATAGGAAGTGTTTAACCATGGCCTGCATAGGAACTCAAAGAGGACCAAGTCTGTACACCAAGGAAAGAAAGGTCTCAGAGCCACTGCAGAGGTGTCTGACTTTGTATAGAATGTAGGACGGTGCCAATTGGCAGCTCTATTGTTCACTTTGCAGTTCTGGGGTACAAATTCAAGGTAGACTGAAAAGAGGACCAATGCCTAGGACCTGTTGGTGAACCTATGGAATGGTGCCAGAGGGGGTTGCTCCCTTCCCCCTCTCCACTCAAATCTGAGGGCATTTCTTACATCACCTGTTCCTCTGTCCAGTAGCCAATGGGAGTATTTTCTCCCACCCCTGTATGGGGTGAGGGGATGGTTCACATGCATCATGAGAGTTGCGGTTTGGACACTTGTTCTCTAAAAGGTTTGGCATCACTGGCCTAGGGGATAGTAATTTCAGAGACTAGGCTATGTACTGAGCAAGTATAAAGTTCAGAAGTAAGCAATTTCTGTGTGACTTTGAACGCAGGAGCCAAATGGAATCTCAAGTCCAGCCTCTACCCCAATCTGATGTCTGTAGCAAGTTTAATCATGGCAGGAATCTCAGAGGACAGGTCAGACTACAGTTTTGTCACTCTAAAACTGTAGAGCTTTCTAACTGGCTGATAGTGGTTGAGTTCAATAATAGTCTTCTCGAGGGGCAGTTAAATGGCTCAGAAGATAGAGCCAGGCCTGGAGATGGGATGCCCTGGATTGAAATTTGGCCTCTGATACTTCCTACCTGTGTGATTCTTGGCAAGTCACTTTATTCCAATTACCTAGCTCTTACCACTCTTCTAGAGCAGTAGAGCCACAACAGATGTATTGCTGAGACTTAAACCCAAATCAAGAACTTGAACTAAGACCAGAATGGCAGTAATCATATTTTGCTCTGAATCAGACCACTCTGAAAGCACTGAAAACTTATAGTTCCCCAGTCTCAGCTGCCCCCAAAATTCTTGTATAACATAACATTTAATATCTAAAGAAAGCAGCAACAGGACTCTTAGCTCAAACATTCTACAAACATACATAGAACCCAACTCTATCATAAAGTTTAAAGTCAAGAAGTAGGTTGGAAGAATAAGCAAATATATATATATATATTTCATAGCTTTACCAAGCTATTACGGTGACAGGAACACTCAAGATCCAAAACTAAAAAAGAGGATTCCAAAATATCTGCAACCAAAGCCTCAAAGAAAAATACAAATCTGGAAAATGTTCAATTAGAATTCCTAAAAGGCATGAAGCAAGAGTTTTAAAATGTTTTGACAAATGAAATGAAAGCACTGGGGAGAAAAGATTGGAAAAGAAACAAGAGTTATGGAAGAAAGAATTGGAATGAATGCAAGAGGTAAAAAGGTACAAAAGGTACAAAAATACAAGTGGCACAAAACTTCCTGAACAAGCTTCCTGAAAATTAGAATGAACCAAATAGAAGATAATGATCTGGCAAGAAAACAAGAAATTTTGTTTAATGTTATGACTGGAAAAAATAGAAGAAAATGTAAATTATTTCATGATAAAAACAACTGACCTGGGAAACATATAAAGAAAAGATAATTTGTGAATCATTAGACTACCTAAAACCTATGACTAAAACAAAAGAGGCAAAACATTGTATTTCAGAAAGTCTTACAAGAAAACTGCCCAGATTTCTTAGAACCAAAGGGTGAAGTAGAAATATAGTCCTATCCTTCTCCTCTCCACATTCCTCCTCTTCATCTCTCTTTCCTTTGATAAAATGAAGGAAAAGAGGATAAAATCTACTGGTAACCTCTTAAAAGAAATCCTAAAAAAAAAAAAAAAAAAAACTTCCAAGAATGTTATAGCTACAATTCAGAGCTCCCAGTTCAAAACAGGAAAAAAAAAAAAAAGAAAATTACAAGCATAAAAAACGGAAAGAATTCAAATGCCAAGGAACCATAGTTGACATCACATATAATTTAGCAATCCACCGTGACTAAAGAAACAGAGCTTGAAATGTGATATTCCAGAAGGTAAAGGATATAGGCTTACAACCAAGAATAATTTACCCAATAAAATTAAATATAATCCTTTAAGAGGAAAATATATCTTTATGAAATAAAAGACTTCCAAATATTCCTAATGAAAAAGCTGGAGCTACATAAAAACTTTGGTGCATAAACATAGCAGTGAAGAGAAATTTTATGTTTAGATAAGCATGAGAAAACAATTATAATGGACTATACTGTTTATCTTCTAATAGAGGGAGATGATACATGTTATGTGTCCCATTATCAAAGATAATAGAGGGAGTCTAACTAGACAGATGACCAGAGAAAGATTCTATTGATCTTAAAGGAAGAAAATAAAATGAGAAAAAAACAAACTCTAATAATTTGTATAAAAATGAAACAGCTCTCTTCATGGTGGCAAAGAATTGGAAACTGAGGAGATGCCATCATTTGAGGAATGGCTAAAGAAGTTATGGTCCACTTTGCATCTGAAGCTTTGCCTGATTTCAAGGCTACTGGACAAAATCCTCTTCCCAGAATAAGTTCATCACTTCTAATCTAATCACCATATTGATGCTTGTTGTCTTTCCTACTCAAAGGGCAACAAAATTATATCTCGAGGGTGATGTCTTTTGACTCTTGCATAAATTGCACAAAGTCCTCAGCTTCACCCTCTATTCCAGAGTCATTGAGGTCCAGTGGTAAGACAAAATTCAAAAGACTGGTGATGGCTTGGCATGCAATGAATGACTAAAGCAATGCCTGGCACAAGCCTCAAACACTCCACAGAACCTGCTTCGACCACTTTCATGATCATTGGAACAAATTGTTCTCATCCACCCTTTCTGCTAGGGGAAGTTTTCGCATGCCTGGTGTAGACACTCCCTTAACTGACCAATGGCTTTGAGTTCTGTCAGTTACCCTCAACCTAGTTAGACCTACCTGCCAGGACAATTTTATCTGGGGTAGCTGCCCCATATGCTATAGCTTCTTGGAGCCACAGGTGAGAGCTGGGTGGCAGACGGACACCAGAGGTAAACAGCCCTGAAAAGGGCTCAGCAAACCTTCACACCAGAAGTGCTAGTCTTCCCTGAATACCCCATAAACTCCTACCATACTGGTAACTCAAGTCTGAATACCAATTCCTTTAGACTCCTCTCCCCTCTGATTAGAGGATGGGAGAGCAGAACACTAAATTCCTCCCAAAGCCTTCCTTTATAGTGGTCAAAAATGGGACTTCCAGCTCACTCAGCTTTGCATCTGCAGCTCTGACAGGTTTCCAGGCCCAGGAATAAGATGCCTACACCACCAGGGACGCCCTGCTGTATACCCCACTCTCATAACTCCCCCACACTTTCCAGCTTCCTTTTGTGTGTTGTCTTCCCCATTAGACTGTAATCTCCTTGAGGGCAGAGACTGTCTTTTTCTTATTTGTATCACCAAAGTTTAACACAGTGCCTAGCATGTAGTGGGTGTTTAATAAATAAATTTGCTGAATCAAATTGATTATATATGTATATTGAACATATTGACATATTGAATACAATGGAATACTACTGTGCTGTAAGAAATGATGAAGTGGATGGTTTCATAGAAACCTGAGAAAATCTGTATGAACTGACGGAACAGTTTATATTCTAAAAACAATATTATAAGATAAGTAGCTCTGAAAGACTTAAAAATTCTGATCAATGCTAAAGCCATGATTCCAGAAGACCTATAATAAAATATGCTACTTATCTCCTCATAGAGAGTAATGGACTCAGTGCAGACTAAGAAATTTTTTTTTCCAGACATAATCATTTGGGGGAAATATTTTACAAAAAATTTTAATTAAAAAAAAAAGAATAAGAGGACAGTTTGGTGGCTCAGTAGATAGAGAGACAGTCCTGGAGATGGGAGGTCCTGGATTCAAATTTAACCTCAGACATACCCTAGCTGTATGATCCTGAGCAAGTCACTTAGCCCCAATTGCCTAACCCTTACTACTCTTTTGTTTTGGAACTGATACTTAGTATTGATTCTAAAACAGAAGGTAGAGATTTTCAAAAACAAACAAACAAATATAAGAGCTATTCACCAATTAAAAAATAGTCAAAGTATTTTACAGTAACAGAAATATTTTTTAATGACTTGTATATATCCACCTACAGAGAAAGAACTGATAAATAGAAATAAGACATAATTTTATATATACATATTTCTTTTTGTCAAATGATGACTTATCTAGTGGGAGAGAGGAAGGAGGGAAGGGAGGAAATAAGTGGGCATTTTAATGCAACAAATAAATTAATTAATTTTTTAAAACAGGTAATTTTAAAAGGAAGAAATCCAAGGTACAACATAACCTTGTTTTATGTGACCAAAACATAGACCCTTTGCAAAAGTTGAAAATTGCCCAAAATAGTGAACCCCATTATTTAATAAGTATTTCTTGTACAAACAAATTTAAGCACTTTACAACTTTTCTTATGTTTATCAGAGCTACCAGTTCTTGTACTCTTCTATTTTGGGGCCACTGTTAATAACTAAATAGCATAAATGAAACAAAGAGAAGCATTGCTCTGATGTGGACATGACTTTTTACAAGCCAGAACAACAGACAAAGACTAATGAGGGAACTAAAATTTGGTGCAAAGCAATGTAATGACTCACTCTAATGCTTCTCACACAGTGAGAATGAGTGTAATTGGGAAGATTGCTAGGAGACTATAGCCATTTGGAAAATCACTAATTATCAGAGGAGTGCACATTAAGGCACTTCTTAGGTTCCACATTATAGCCATCAGATTGGCAGAGTTGGCAAAAAGGGAAAATGACAAATGCTGGAAATGGGCACATGGATACACTGCTGGTATGGCCAGCCAGGAAAACAGTTTGGAACTATTTCTTTCTAAATAGTCTCTAACTATCTAAAAACTATCTAAAAAGTCTCTAACCTGTGCTGACCTTTGATTCAGTAATACCACTATTTGACTTATGACCTAAGTAGGGCAAAGAAAAGGGTACCACGTATGTACAAAAATATTTATGACAACTCTTCATTGGGGCAGAGAACTGAAAACTAAGGGGGTGCCCACCATTTGAGGAATGGCTAAATAGATGATGATATATGCACATGATGGAATACTATTGTGCTATAAGAAATAAAGAGATTGTTTCAGAGAAACCTAGGAAGACTTGACTGAACTAATTCAAAGTGCAGAAACAGGAGAATAATTTCTACTCTAATATTGACATCAAAAGGGACAATTCTGAAAGACTTGAAATTTTTTTTTAAACCCTTACCTTCCGTCTTGGAGTCAATAGTGTATTGGCTCCAAAGCAGAAAAGTGGTAAGGGCTAGGCAATGGGAGTTAAGTGACTTGCCCAGGATCACACAGCTGGGAAATGTCTGAGGCCAAATTTGAACCCAGGATCTCCCGTCTCTGGGCCTGGCTCTCAATCCACTGAACAAGACTTGAAAATTCTGATAAGAAATTCTGATCAGTTCTGATCTATCATGATTCCAGAGGATTGATGATGAGGCACACTGTCCATCTCCTGACAGAGAGGTGAGCAACTAATGTACAAAATAATACACACATTTTTTGACATGGCCAAAGTGGGAATTCGTTCTGATTCACTTCGCTCATTTGTTACAAGGATTTTGTGGTTCTTTTGTTATTATTGTTATTGTTTTTTAGAGGGAGAAAAAAATGAATGTTCAAATATATAACTGAAAAAAATTGCTAAATGATCTTTCCCCCTGCTTCCCAAAATAGGTGGTCATTTTCCCAGTTTAGTCCAAATTCATTGATTCATAGAGCTGCCTTGAGACTAGCCTGCCACACTGAATCCTCAGACTCAGAACACTGCCAGGTTGAGATCCATTCCTATTATTCTAATTGCCTTATTCCATAGAATCCCTCCACACATCCTTTAAACAAGTATCAAAAGAAGAGAATATGTATAAATGGAGTTCTGTCAATTCTAAGGCACTATGAAGAGGATATGATGAGGTAGCACAATGTATAACTTGCTGGGCCTGGAGTGAGGAAGACCTGAGTTCAAATCCAGCCTCAGACACTTACTAGCTGTGTAACCCTGGGCAAGTCACTTATCCCTGTTTTCTTCATCTTCATCATTTGTAAAACGGCAAATTAAAAAAAATGGAATACCCACCTTCCATATTGTGAGAATTAAATGAGGTAATAGTTGTAATGCTTGGCACATAGTAAGCATTATATAACTGTTACCTAGTAGTAGTAGTTGTAGTTGTTGCTGTTCATCCTTCATTTCAAAGAGGGTCAATGAAGTCACAGGTGATGGCTTGACTTGCTCGTAGGTTGGATTTAAGTGAGGCAAAGTGCCCAGTCGTCAGCCTCACTCTTTCTTCCAGTTATCCAGTGGCAAGATGAATGTTGATGGCCCCAGATGCTATGGATGACCTTGGTAACATCAACATCTGGACAAGTTCTAAGCACTCCATTAGTGCCTGCTTCAATCACTTTCATGGCCATTGGAACAAATTGCTCTCATCTGCCCATTCTGCTGGGAGAAGTCTTTACATTCTTCAGAAAGACATCTCTTTAACTAGGTGAACTTCAACCTGATTTAGCTGGTCTGCAGAGATGGTTTTATGTGGCCTCTGTGTGTGCTACAGCTTTTTGGAATCCTAGGTAAGAGTTGGGGGAAAGGTAGACACCAAAGGTGAATGAACAGCCCTGAAAAGGGCTCAGCAAGCCATGATAGTGGAGGTCCTCATCTTCCCTGAGCACGCCATGTACTCCATATGCCTTCTCTTCTCCTGTACTATTAATTGAAGTAATAATGTTGCCATATGCCATACTTCATTAATATTTAGATTAATCTGGCTGAATTTTTCTATATTCAATTTATGAGAAGATGAAAATTATGAGGAAACAAGATAAAACTGATAATTTTGTGTGAGTCCACATTCAGACTCCCCCTCCTTCATTCTCTCTCTCTCTCTCTCTCTCTCTCTCTCTCTCTCTCTCTCTCTCTCTCTCTCTCCCCCCAACCTTCCTCATCTCCATTTTCAGTTCAGGATGATCAGAAGGAAGACCTGAGACCCTGTGAAGTCCTCATCCCCAAGGAAAGATTCCATTGTTCTCTTCATAATTAATTTCCCTGGAGCAGAAAAGAGGATTCTGCCTATTTGACAAAGGCGGAGAACAACAAGGTTTGGAAAAGAAGGGATTTTCTACTTCAGTTCAATGAATAATAATAATCTATTAAACATTAGGTTCTTCTTTGTGTCCAGAGAATTGTAGAACCTTGGAGATGCTAAGGTTCAACCTTCTCTTTTTTAAAGCTGAGCAAGCTGAGGCCAAGAGAGGTTTACTGACTAGGAAGCAAGTCAGGACTCTAACTCAGATCCCGTGATTTCAAATTCAATGCCCTTTCTACTGCACTCTATGGTTTTACCTTTTAAAATTCCTCCAAAGATTTCATTTTTGAGTTATCGTCAACTTTTGAGGTCAAACAGTTGGAATTCAGAGAAGATGAGTCATTTGTGCCAAATGTACTTAGGACAGAAGGCAGTGCTTCCAGGAATGTGTACTCTATTGCTGGCTTTTTATTTTTTATTATTTTTTTAAAAATGTAGCAAACAGAAACTTTGTGTTCTCAGTATCCCAGTACCAGATCAGCTGGAAGTCCTTTGCCTCACACAGAAATTTACATATAGAGCTCCAATGGATAATCAATCAATAAACATATATTAAGCACCTACTTTGTGCCAGGCACTATGTTAAGTCCACCCTGGAATAAACCTCTGCTTCCCCAACAGGCTCCCAGTGGTTGTCTCAGGACCATGACTCTAACCTCTGAGCCACCAACCATGGGACCTTTCAACCCCTTGTGTACCCCTGGGTTCATTTCCCATTCACTCTAAGCTAGTAGACAGAAGCTGGGAAAACCCCAGACTCAAATTGCACAATGGCTCCCCCAGGGAAGGACCACCTAAAGTAAACACAGGGGTCACAGGGTCCTGGTTCCTGCCTTGGCCAGTGTTTGTCTTTTGTCCCAGGAACTGATCTTCCAAACTATATTCAAGTTCATTTGCTGGTGAAGGCAACTTGGGTTAAAGGAGCACACAAAACTGTGGTACCAGAAAACACTGGATTTGGACTCAGGAAAGTGCATCATTGGAACCAGAAAGGACTTTGGGATCATCCATTCCTTGCCCAGTGGCTGAACTGAATCTACCCAGGGAACTCTGGGCAAATCAAGCTCTGCTGGCCTCTCTAGGCAAAAGGAAGGAAGCCTTTGTTAGGGATCTAAAGTGTTCCAGGCACTGGGCTGAAAGTTTTACAAATATGGTTCATTTGATCCTCATAACAACCGTGGGAGGTAGGGACTATTATTATCCACAATTTTACAGTTGAGGAAACTGAGGTAGGCAGACTTGGCCAGGGTGAATTCAAACTCAATTTCCCAACTCCTGAGTCTACCTAGGGGGAACTCATTGTTCTCCTCTGTAAAAATCAAGGGTAAGATCAGCTCTGAGGCACTACTCTTTATCCTGGGTTTCATTAAGCGCCAACTTTGTAACCTATCTCGTGCTCAGCCTTTGAGGAGATATAAATATGACAGACATTTACTGATGCTCCCTTACCAAGAAAAGAAAAACAAGAGGGTAGTTGGAGCATCGAAGTGCATAGAAGAGAAAAGAAGGGAGTTCAAGAACAAGATAAATTGAAAATAAATGTTTATTACATACTTAAAAAAAAAAAAAAACCTTATCTTCTTCCTGTCAGTATTGAGTCCAAGGCAGAAGAGTAGTAAGGGCTAGGAAACTGGGGTTGAGTGATTTGCCCAGGATCACCCAGCTAAGAAGTGACTGAGGTCAGATTTGAACCAAACTCCTCCCATCTCTAGGCTTGGCTCCCAATCCACTGAGCCACCTAGCTGCCCCTATACTTTTTTTTTAAGCAGGTAGGTGGCTCAGTGGAGAGAGTACTGGACCCGGAGCCAGGAAGAGTTCAGGAGTTCAAATTCAGCCTCAGACACTGATTAGCTGCGTGACTCTGGGCAAGTCCCTTAATCCTGTATGCCTCAATTTTCCCATCTATAAAATGAGTGGGAGAAGAAAATGACAAATCTCTCCAGCTTCTCTGCCAAGAAGACCCTAAATGGGGAAACAAAGAATCAGACGTGATTGAAATGACTGAAGTAACAACAAACAATTGAGATTCATTTCTTCATACGCTGTCTTCTTTTTCTGTGCCTTGCTTATGGACTTGCTTATTTTGATGGTATTTTTCAAGTTCTAAATAACAACAAAGAAAAAATTATTTTAAAAAGCAAATAAAAAAGCAAATAAAATTTGCTTAGCACTGCCCAGGGGCAGGGTTGTCACCCTCTGGAATAGTTACCCACTCTAGCAAGTGACTTGTGAACTCTCATACTTAGTGACTGGTAAGGTACTAAGTAGGGGTACTTAAGTTTTTAATTGATTAATTTAAAAGTTGCTGATTGATAGACAAAAAGAGTTTGATTCACTCTTCAAAGTTTGTTGTTTCCCTTTGAATCTTGGTTGCATTGATTTTGTTTGTACAAAACCTTTTAAAATTAATATAATCAAACTTGTCAATTTTACATCTTGTAATGTTCTATAGCTCTTTGGTCATAAATTTTTCCCTTCTCCATAGATCTGACTGGTAAACTATTCTTTGTTCCCCTAATTTACTTATAATATCACCCCTTATGTCTAAATCATATACCCATTTTGACCATATCACAGTATTATTTCTAAGATAGAAGGTAAGAGAATTTGCTTCAAATAATAACAAAATCTATTGGACTTTGAGGTTTGCTAAGCATTTTATACCTTATTTTATTAGAACCTCACAACCAGACAGTGAGGTAGGTGCTATTCTTATGCCCATTTTGTTTTTATTTCATTTTACAAATGAGAAAACTGAGTGAAAAAGAAGGGAATTGCCAATAAATACAAGGCCAGGTAGTGACTAAGATAGGATTCGAACCCAGATTTTCTTGATTCCAGGTCCAACACAGGTCCACTAGGCCAGTGGAGTCAAACTTAAATAGAAACAGATCCCTGCAGGTGCAAATTGACTATGAAAACCACAAAATAACATTATCTTATGTTGTACTATTATGTTTTTACTTATTTTGTTAACTATTTTCCATTCTATTTTAATCTGGTTTGGACCTATATTGAAATGTTGTGGGCTCATGGAGTCTCTGCACTGGGCCACTTAGTTTTAAGTCCTTTCCCTCAGTGATTTTTCTCTTAAGAGAAGATTTGGCTCAGAAAAAGTTAAAGGTAAGTTGGAGTATCATAAGTGCCTGTCTAAGAGGGATACTTAAGAGATGAGGGAGGGAAAGAGAGTCATTTTAGCTGAAGCAATCAAGGAAGGCTCCCTGGGGGAGGAGTCGTTGGAGCTGGTTCTTGAGGAAGAAGCAAATGTCAAAAGCTCTATTTCTCTTCCAACATTTCTCTTTGTAAAAGCACCTGTTTTGAGCAACTCATCGGCACAACATGCTGCCCAACCCTCCTAAAGTCATCTTATAAAATACTCACAGGTGGATTATAACTGAAAACTCACTGTTCCGTACTGAGAAGTGTGAGATCCCAAACTAGACCCATCCCCACTGCACAGGTGACCAGCCTGACTTGCTGGTAATTCATGTGCCACTATGAAGCCTTTGAGTTAGTAATCAAGGATCTTATTTGCTCCTGTTGCTTTCTTGAGATGTTAGAATATCAGTCAGTCTCCCTGGTCCTAACTGGGTTTTGTTTTTTTTTTAATAAAAGATACACAAGTTTTCTGTGTCTCCTTTGATCCAACTTGTATTTTGGTTGTTTTGTACTGCTTGCAATCACAAGGAAGGCCAGCAATGTTGCACTTCCTCCTCCTTCAGAGGCACTCTCTCTCCTTTGATTCCCTTACTTCTCAAGCCTCTGCAGTAGTTTTTGATTATTGTTGAATCTGGTATTTTGTTCTCCCCTGCTTTACCTCCTTATAATGCTTTAACCTTTGACCTTTTTACACTTCATTGCTGATCGAGGGAATCTAACATTTTTGATGTGATTTTGCTTTCTGGATGTTCTCCCTATTTCTTGCCTTTAATTGGGTAACACAGCAATCACGTTTTCTACTGCCTGTGCCAGCTACATTTTGATGTGATTTTCCACTGCTTTCCCCCAGATCTTAAATACTTCTTTCATGTCACTTCTGCCACGGTGGTGTTTGACACTTGTCCTTAGGGGTATTCTCTTAATTAACAGGAGTTTTTAGCCTGGAGTCCACAAGCTTGTTTTCTGTATTCCAATGTATTTGGTTTCTTTTGTAATCCTATGTATTTTATTTCATGGATTTAAAAACCTTATTCTGAGAAGCGGTCAGTCCGTAGGCTTTAACAGATAACCGGAGGGGTCCTTGACATAAAAAGGTTAAGAAGGCCCACTAATAATTCTATCTTTCTTCCTACAGTTTTCACCATGGAAACAGCTGCCATATATACTGCTGTACAGAGGACCTGAAATGTTTTTCCCATTGATCAAATACTGCAGAGGAATGGGCTTGCTCATGAGGTTTATTAGCAAATGTTGGCTTTTAAAAATTAATCTGTTTTGAGGCAGTTCAGCAGCTAAGTGGATAGAACCAGGCTTGTAGACAGATGGTCCTGGGTTCAAATTCAACCTAAAACATTTCCTAGACCCTGGACAAGTCACTTTGCTGTCTTTGCTCAGTTTTCTCATGTGTAAAATGAGCTGGAAAAGGAAATGGTAAACCACTTTGCCAAGAAAACCCCAATTGGGGTCATGAAGAGTCAGACATGATTGAAATGAATAAACAAAATAGGAATAATCAATAGAGAGAAGGCACTAGAATTTAGAGGGATTGTGGAGTGGGGCAGCTGGGTGACAAAGTGAATAGAACACCAGACCTGGAATTGGGAGGATCTGGGTTCAAATCTGACCTCAGACACTTTCTAGTTGTGTGATCCTGGGCAAATCACTTAACCTCATTTACCTAGCCATTGATTGCCCTTCTGTCTTAGAATTATCACTAAAACAGAAGGTAAAGGGAAGAAGGAGGAGGAGGAGAAAGAAGAGGAAGAGGAGGAGAAAGAAGAGGAAGAAAAAGAAATATGAAAGATCTCCTGTTGAAAGTGGAACATAGTGATTTCATAATTTCTAGAGTTTATAGGAAGTGAAGTTTTTCAATTATTTTAGGTTCTTCAGATTTAGCTTCACACTTTAGTAATGCCTCAGAGTTGACCCTTATTTCATCTAGGCATAGATACTGAGTTGTGTGTGTGTCTGTGTGTGAAGCCCTACCCAGTTTGGCTATAGGTTGTTGTGTGACTGGGAGCTGAGGGTACTGTTGTCTAAAAGCTACATGGCATGAAAAGGTAGCTTTGGCTACGGGGCACCTTGCGGAGGGATGGGGGTTTCTCTCTCTCTCTCTCTCTCTCTCTCTCTCTCTCTCTCTCTCTCTCTCTCTCTCTCTCGGCTTATAAGGGGCAGTTGTTCTGGTTTTGCTATGAGATAAGGCAGATCTATAATGAAAGGATTCGTGTCTTCATTCTGTTTTTTAACATACCTGTGATTTGGCTAATTTAATGGTTATCTGCCATTTCTACCAAAGCATTTCTACCAGGTAGCATACTTGTATTTCTAACTTCTTCTAATGGTTTTTTCCTTCTTCTTGTACCAGCCCATGAAGTAGCTCCATCCCCTCTGCTGTCTTCTGGGTCAAGCTGATCATCACGATGGTTTCAGGTATAGCCAACCTGAAATTCTATGCCATCCTGTCTATTTCTTAAATTCCTAGGAACTAGTTTATCACATTAATCAGTTTGCTTACCTAATCAATGGCTTAAGCCAGAGTTTCAGGGTTCCTGACAGGCCTTCTCAGTCTCTATAGCAGTCTCAGTTCACATAGAGTCCCTGTTGAACATTAACCATCTTGAAAGGCATCTCCTTCCTTTGAAGTTCCTCTCCCTGTAGTCCTCTTTCTGTTTTATCACATGGGTGATGGGTTGGAGGTTGAAGGTGTTATTCTTATTAATGTAGCTCTTGTGGTCCCCTCATCAAAGAGGAGCTCTTGAATGCTATTTCCAGTTGATATATTAATTTGGGCTCTTCAGCTGGGATAACGTTGATATTCTGACTGCGTTGGCTCCCTTCCCAAAACAAGCTTTGAAACTGATTTAGGAAGGTACTTTAAAATTTATATATATTTTGATAAGAAGGATAAGGGTAAAGGATTGAGGTATTTGGAGACCCTACTTTAATTGTTACTAATGAAACTCTAAACTGTTGACAAATGAAGAAACAATGTTAGTTTCCCTCTGGTTCAGCCTGGCCAGGGCTAAACCAGAGTAGGTAAACTGCTGGGAAATCTTCAGCTTCTTCTTCTGTAGATCTTAAGCCTTAACAGTTGAGATATACCCACCCTTTCCACCCTCTTCTTCGTCTCCTGCCCACTTCCCGGATCCCTCCCAGGCCCTGGGAAGCCTATGTAGCTAGATGATGAAACTCCTAATACCTAGGGGCAGTAGACACCGAGGTGGTGGTCAGGTACAGGTTGATAACGGTATATGAAGGACAGGAAGAGCTTGCAGAGTGGTGTTAGCAACTCTCTCACTCCAAGACCAAGATCCACACCCGATCTCAAGCCTCAGCACAGGTAAAAGACCCAGAACTTCTCCTCAGGGTTCTCAACTGCCCCCTCCTGTCTCTCGCCTGCCTCTCTGGGAACATTCTATCCAACTGACTTATCTGTCAATCATTGAATGAACTTCAAGCTCCCAGAGATTCAATATAACACAGTTTAAAGGCATATTGTGGCTATGGGTCTGCCATTTACCTAAAACCAAACATCACAATCAACCCCTTCCCACTTACAGGTTTACTTTGACCAGCCAAAGAGAGGACATCCATTCATAGCAAAAGATTTTATTAGACAATGCAGCAAGTTACAAGAAAAATTCTGCCTCTCCCTATGTACATATGTGGTACAAGGTTATCACACCTTCCATGGAGATTGCATACAAAAAGTGTGTGTGTGTGTGTGTGTGTGTGTGTGTGTGTGTGTGTATGAGAGACAGACAGAGAGTGAGACAGAGAGACAGAGATAGAGAGACAGAGAGACAGAGATAGAGAGACAGAGACAGAGAGACAGAGAGAGGTGGCTAGGGAGCATAAGAGAAGGGGCATCCATGCCAAGAACACAAGTGGCCATGGCAAGCCATACTTAACTACTGCCCAGACACTGATGTCCCCAGGTGCCCATTATCATACTACTGGCACCTTAGATGGTGATTGCTGAATGATTCTCCATTATCATCTCCAGGTCTTTAACCTCCTTGAAGCCATCTTTGTTACCACTTGCTTGGGGGGAACAACTACTAAATTGCCCCTCTTCCTGCTACATGGGCCCTGCTGTTGCTGCTGTACCCACCCACCCAAACCTTCAGAGGCCAGACCCTGGAGGAGCAGCTGCCACCCAGAGGCCATGTTGTTTTTACCAATGAATTAATTAAAACCGATTCCCACTGTCCATTGTACCTATCCAGCCCCAAACTTTGGCAGCATTTTACTCAGGTTGTCTCCCTGATACACAGCTTTACCACTGCTGGGGCTGCCTCTTCCCTCCCTCTAATTAAACCTATTTCTACTGCTTCTTTCCACCTCATGTTTTGTGGACTAGAAATCAAATCTTTACCATCATTGTTTTCTGGAAATGGTTTGCCAATCAATTGCCTGTGGCTCCCCTAACGAATTCCTGGGACTTCTGAGACCACAAACATAGTCACTCCTCTATATTTTCAACCTGTCCTTTTAGAATATAACCTTGAGGGCAACAAGTATTAGCCATCAGGGGGTTCCAAACTAACCATAAATCTATTCTTTAAATTACATTCTTCCTAAAGCTAACTCAGAGTCCCTAGTCCAAGTCAGCTATTTGACTTAAGGTTAAGAACATTCCTTTGAACTCCTGTTAAATTAATGAATATAATCCTAAAGGCTCTTTTTTGAAGAGCTACCTAACAAAAACCCTAAGGCACTGCCTGGAGATTGGGGAGGCAAGGCTCCTGTCAGCTCCTGTGATGTTTCCAGATCAACTTGGAAGTGAACACAGGTGCCAAGAGAAAAGAGCTAGATGGAACCAGTAGGACCATTAGCCTCAGCCTTGTTCTATAATCCCCCCTTTATTCTGCAGATCAGCCAGAAACAGTCACTGCCTTGTGCAATGTTGTTGCCAGCATGTCTTACTTTTTCCCTCTATATGAATTATTGTACTGTTTGACAGTGTTTTTTAAACCTTTACCTTCTGTATTAGAATCTATATTACGCATCAATTCCAAGGCAAGAAAGCAGTAAGAGCTAGGTAATGGGGGTTAAGTGACTTGCCCAGGGTCACCCGGTTGGAAGTGTCTGAGGTCACATTTGAATCCAGTTCCTTGACTCTAGACTTGGTTCTCAATCTACTGAGCCACCTACACTATATCCAAATTTCATTAATAGTGTTTTGTTGTTGTTTACAATAAATAGTAGTATTTGCTATATTTATACACAGTAATGAATAGATGGGATGATGCTGCAGAGAGGGGAATTTATGAATATGGGGGTTACTTCCAAATAAGAGGTGCCTACAAGGGTAATAATGACTGTATTCATCCCTTGAGTTGTAAGTATATTTGAGTGAAATGTAAAATATTCTTTTTTTTTTTAACCCTTAACTTCTGTGTATTGACTTACAGGTGGAAGATTGGTAAGGGTGGGCAATGGGGGTCAAGTGACTTGCCCAGGGTCACACAGCTGGGAAGTGGCTGAGGCCGGGTTTGAACCTAGGACCTCCCGTCTCTAGGCCTGACTCTCAATCCACTGAGCTACCCAGCTGCCCCCCCCCCCATTCTTTTTTACCTTCATTTTTGATATTTTATTTTCCCAGTTACATGTACTAACAATTTTCATGTTTTCCTGTATTAGGAGATCCAAATTGTCTCCCTTCTCTCTGCTCTCCCAGCCTTTTGGAGATGGTAGCAATTTTATTTGGATTATACATGCATTATCATGTAAAATATAAGTGTGAATGATTCTTAATAAAATCTGATTTTAAAAAGAAAGTTCATTATGAACCTTAAAGCATGATAAAAATATAAGCTATTGTTTATTATAACTAAGAATAATGATTATTAATTATCATTATTATTGATGACTTTAATATTACATATGGCTAGCAGGAAGCAAACTGGTAGAAACTAGGTATAGGGCAGCGTTGGTGAAGGTTTTGAAGTTCATGTGCCCAAACTATAACTTCAAGCTGCCTGTGAGCTCCCCCCTTCCCTCACTCTCACCCCACCCCCATTACCCTTGAGAGAAGAGGAAGGAAGTACTCCCTTTGGGCAGCTTGACAAAAGAGTGAGGCAAGTAAAAATGTCCTCAGGCACTGGGAAGAGGGGAACAGAGCAGCTCCCCCAGAGCTGGCTTGGTGTGCCAGCTCTCTATGTGTGCTAATACTTCACCCATCTGATATAGGGGCAGCTAGGTGGCTCAGTACACAGAGAGCCAGGCCTGGAGACAGAAGGTCCTGGGTTCAAATGTGACTGAGAAAGAAAGAAAGAAAGAAAGAAAGAAAGAAAGAAAGAAAGAAAGAAAGAAAG